>NW_027316525.1:0-403547 GCF_026437365.1 Eucyclogobius newberryi | reverse complement strand
GCGAGTTCGAGACCGGCTGGGTGCCCTTTTATCCATGAGGCACTGCACTGCCTCCGGCAGCCGAGTTCGGGGCCCGGTGAGGGCTCCAGACTCCAGGGGCTCCGACCCGGAGCCTCCGACCCGCAGAAGGTGCTCCCTGGCCGGGCAAAGTCTGGCCGTGTGCGGGGTGGATGATCCCTGCTCCGCCTCACGCGAGTTCGAGACCGGCTGGGTGCCCTTTTATCCATGAGGCACTGCACTGCCTCCGGCAGCCGAGTTCGGGGCCCGGTGAGGGCTCCAGGCTCCAGGGGCTCCGACCCGGAGCCTCCGACCCGCAGAAGGTGCTCTCTGGCCGGGCAAAGTCTGGCCGTGTGCGGGGTGGATGATCCCTGCTCCGCCTCACGCGAGTTCGAGACCGGCTGGGTGCCCTTTTATCCATGAGGCACTGCACTGCCTCCGGCAGCCGAGTTCGGGGCCCGGTGAGGGCTCCAGGCTCCAGGTGCTCCGACCCGGAGCCTCCGACCCGCAGAAGGTGCTCCCTGGCCGGGCAAAGTCTGGCCGTGTGCGGGGTGGATGATCCCTGCTCCGCCTCACGCGAGTTCGAGACCGGCTGGGTGCCCTTTTATCCATTAGGCACTGCACTGCCTCCAGCAGCCGAGTTCGGGGCCCGGTGAGGGCTCCAGGCTCCAGGGGCTCCGACCCGGAGCCTCCGACCCGCAGAAGGTGCTCCCTGGCCGGGCAAAGTCTGGCCGTGTGCGGGGTGGATGATCCCTGCTCCGCCTCACGCGAGTTCGAGACCGGCTGGGTGCCCTTTTATCCATGAGGCACTGCACTGCCTCCGGCAGCCGAGTTCGGGGCCCGGTGAGGGCTCCAGGCTCCAGGGGCTCCGACCCGGAGCCTCCGACCCGCAGAAGGTGCTCCCTGGCCGGGCAAAGTCTGGCCGTGTGCGGGGTGGATGATCCCTGCTCCGCCTCACGCGAGTTCGAGACCGGCTGGGTGCCCTTTTATCCATGAGGCACTGCACTGCCTCCGGCAGCCGAGTTCGGGGCCCGGTGAGGGCTCCAGGCTCCAGGGGCTCCGACCCGGAGCCTCCGACCCGCAGAAGGTGCTCCCTGGCCGGGCAAAGTCTGGCCGTGTGCGGGGTGGATGATCCCTGCTCCGCCTCACGCGAGTTCGAGACCGGCTGGGTGCCCTTTTATCCATGAGGCACTGCACTGCCTCCGGCAGCCGAGTTCGGGGCCCGGTGAGGGCTCCAGGCTCCAGGGGCTCCGACCCGGAGCCTCCGACCCGCAGAAGGTGCTCCCTGGCCGGGCAAAGTCTGGCCGTGTGCGGGGTGGATGATCCCTGCTCCGCCTCACGCGAGTTCGAGACCGGCTGGGTGCCCTTTTATCCAAGAATCAACTGGAGTGTGGAGCTTCTACGGGCCTCCAGGGGCACTGCCGACCCAGAGCTGTGCCCCGGCTTCAGTTCTCTGTATCTCAGGAAGTTTTTTATTTATACATTTATTTCATCCATAATCTCTGGCGCCTAACTGATGAAAGGAACTGCTAAACTTGGTTCAATTACCACAGAATCCCAGTGTGCTATAGGCTGGCCACTGCTTGGTAGGAGTTTCCCGTACGTGAGTGACTGTTCCTTGCTTCCTTCACGCCCCGCTCAACCTCGTCTTCTTCTAAAGAGTTTGGCGCTGTCCTCAGAAGCTTTGGTCTTACTCAGCACCTGAGTGGCCCCACCAAGAGCAAAGGGCACACTCTGGACCTGCTAATGACAAAGCGGGTTAATATTTCAAATTACAGTGTGGTAAATGTTACTTTGTCTGATGGTTTCTGTATTTCTCCAGGTGCAATGAGTTTGCAGTCTTCTTTGCAAGACTCAGTTCAGAACATTAAAAATACCATTATTTGCAGATAACAAGCACGCAGCCAGCTAGACAACTGGAGTTAACCCATTTTGCATTTGTGGCTGACAAAACTTTCCAAGAGATCACCACAAGTCTGAATTCCACTACATGCTGTCTTTATGCATTGCCGACTAGATTTTTAAAGTCTATGGTGAGCAGTCTGTTGGCTCCAATCAATCAAAAAGTCAACATGTTGCTTGGATCTGGAATTTTCCCAAGATCCTTAAAACTGCAGTCATTAAGCCTCTCTTAAAGAAGAGCAGTCTTGATGCCACAGTGCTAAATAATTACCGGCCCATCTCAAACCTACTACTACTCAGTTGTCCATTCAAGTATGCAAATTATTTACAATGACAGAAAATGCGCTGCTGTTACAAATTGGAATAAGATGGAAAAGTATCCCTGCACACACAGATTAACTGCACTCTTTTCACTTTTTGATTCTCAGTTTGTTGGCAAGGAATGACTGATGTGGACTCATTTTGGATGAAAAACGTGTTTTGCGTTTGTGGAAACGCACCATGGAAGGATGTATGGACTCTGTGGCGCAATGGATAGCGCATTGGACTTCTAGGCATAATTTGCAAGGGCATTTAAAGGTTGTGGGTTTGAGTCCCACCAGAGTCGCTAATGGTGAGAGAACATATTAGTTTTTTACAATGGAAAATCTGCTCGCTTTACTATCTGATGAAAGGCACTGCTGAACGAGGTTCAATTGCCAAGGGTGCTTGAAAAAGTAAGCAAATACATCGGCATTATGTCAAATAACATTATCTTGCAATTTTTCCTCAATATCCAGATTAACTGCAGTATATTGAGTGCGCAATAAATTGGCGAGAGTCGATTGATTGAAAGACTTCCAGTTTTTTTATAGCTACATTGGTACAGGGGATTTAGCTCAAAGGTAGAAAGATTGATGCCCTCGTTCTCCATTAAACACAGTTGATTGGACAGGGGCTGAACTTTCGAATGTTGCTGGCTCGCTTTAAAAAAAAAGATATTGCGGCTTGTCGAGTCACAAATATTTAATTGGGCGGGCTGTTTGTCTCTGTGGCGCAATTGGCCAGCGCGCTCTGCTGTTAACCTGGAGGTTGGTGGTTCGAGCCCACCCAGGGAAGATTGAAAGAGCTATTGCAGGCAAAATCTATGAGGTAACATTGGTCACTGAATATCTTGGTGAAACAGGTTAAAGTAGCATTTAAGAGGCTCTGTGGCTTAGATAGTCAAAGTGCCTGTCTAGTAAACAGGAGATCCAGGGTTCAAATCCCAGCAGTGCCTTAATGATAGCCTTTCAAGCAAATCAGTTGTTTACATGTACAGAAAACCTTATCACCCGAAAGAGCTCTTACATTTTGCAATTAGAGATTGAAAAGTATCCCTGAATAAACAGAGTAAATGCACTCTTTTCACTCCTTGTTTCTCAGTTTGATGGTAAGGGTTGATTGAATGATTGATTGATTGATTGATTGATTGATTGATGTAGACCGTTTTCGGATGACTGTTTTGCTTTTGTGAAAAAGGGGAATCAGACAAAAGTTGCAAAGGCATTCAAAGGCTGTGAGTTCGAGACCCACCAAAGTTACTGTTGTAACCCCTGTTATCTACATTGGTAAATAGGAAAGCCTGCTTGTGTTATTAACTGATGAAAGGAACTGCTAAACTTGGTTCAATTACCACAGAATCCCAGTGTGCTATAGGCTGGCCACTGCTTGGTAGGAGTTTCCCGTACGTGAGTGACTGTTCCTTCCTTCCTTCACGCCCCGCTCAACCTCGTCTTCTTCTAAAGAGTTTGGCACTTTCCTCAGAAGCTTTGGTCTTACTCAGCACCTGAGTGGCCCCACCAAGGGCAAAGGACACACTCTGGACCTGCTAATGACAAAGCGGGTTAATATTTCAAATTCCAGTGTGGTAAATGTTACTTTTTCTGATGGTTTCTGTATTTCTCCAGGTGCAATGAGTTTGCAGTCTTCTTTGCAAGACTCAGTTCAGAACATTGAAAATACCATTATTTGCAGAAAACAAGCACGCAGCCAGCTAGACAACTGGAGTTAACCCATTTTGCATTTGTGGCTGACAAAAGTGTCCAAGAGATCACCACAAGTCTGAATTCCACTACATGCTGTCTTTATGCATTGCCGACTAGATTTTTAGAGTCTATGGTGAGCAGTCTGTTGGCTCCAATCAATCAAAAAGTCAACATGTTGCTTGGATCTGGAATTTTCCCAAGATCCTTAAAACTGCAGTCATTAAGCCTCTCTTAAAGAAGAGCAGTCTTGATGCCACAGTGCTAAATAATTACCGGCCCATCTCAAACCTACTACTACTCAGTTGTCCATTCAAGTATGCAAATTATTTACAACGACAGAAAATGCGCTGCTGTTACAAATTGGAATAAGATGGAAAAGTATCCCTGCACACACAGATTAACTGCACTCTTTTCACTTTTTGATTCTCAGTTTGTTGGCAAGGAATGACTGATGTGGACTCATTTTGGATGAAAAACGTGTTTTGCGTTTGTGGAAACGCACCATGGAAGGATGTATGGACTCTGTGGCGCAATGGATAGCGCATTGGACTTCTAGGCATAATTTGCAAGGGCATTCAAAGGTTGTGGGTTTGAGTCCCACCAGAGTTGCTAATGGTGAGAGAACATATTAGTTTTTTACAATGGAAAATCTGCTCGCTTTACTATCTGATGAAAGGCACTGCTGAACGAGGTTCAATTGCCAAGGGTGCTTGAAAAAGTAAGCAAATACATCGGCATTATGTCAAATAACATTATCTTGCAATTTTTCCTCAATATCCAGATTAACTGCAGTATATTGAGTGCGCAATAAATTGGCGAGAGTCGATTGATTGAAAGACTTCCAGTTTTTTTATAGCTACATTGGTACAGGGGATTTAGCTCAAAGGTAGAAAGATTGATGCCCTCGTTCTCCATTAAACACAGTTGATTGGACAGGGGCTGAACTTTCGAATGTTGCTGGCTCGCTTTAAAAAAAAAGATATTGCGGCTTGTCGAGTCACAAATATTTAATTGGGCGGGCTGTTTGTCTCTGTGGCGCAATTGGCCAGCGCGCTCTGCTGTTAACCTGGAGGTTGGTGGTTCGAGCCCACCCAGGGAAGATTGAAAGAGCTATCGCAGGCAAAATCTATGAGGTAACATTGGTCACTGAATATCTTGGTGAAACAGGTTAAAGTAGCATTTAAGAGGCTCTGTGGCTTAGATGGTCAAAGTGCCTGTCTAGTAAACAGGAGATCCAGGGTTCAAATCCCAGCAGTGCCTTAATGATAGCCTTTCAAGCAAATCAGTTGTTTACATGTACAGAAAACCTTATCACCCGAAAGAGCTCTTACATTTTGCAATTAGAGATTGAAAAGTATCCCTGAATAAACAGAGTAAATGCACTCTTTTCACTCCTTGTTTCTCAGTTTGATGGTAAGGGTTGATTGAATGATTGATTGATTGATTGATTGATTGATTGATGTAGACCGTTTTCGGATGACTGTTTTGCTTTTGTGAAAAAGGGGAATCAGACAAAAGTTGCAAAGGCATTCAAAGGCTGTGAGTTCGAGACCCACCAAAGTTACTGTTGTAACCCCTGTTATCTACATTGGTAAATAGGAAAGCCTGCTTGTGTTATTAACTGATGAAAGGAACTGCTAAACTTGGTTCAATTACCACAGAATCCCAGTGTGCTATAGGCTGGCCACTGCTTGGTAGGAGTTTCCCGTACGTGAGTGACTGTTCCTTCCTTCCTTCACGCCCCGCTCAACCTCGTCTCCTTCTAAAGAGTTTGGCACTGTCCTCAGAAGCTTTGGTCTTACTCAGCACCTGAGTGGCCCCACCAAGGGCAAAGGGCACACTCTGGACCTGCTAATGACAAAGCGGGTTAATATTTCAAATTCCAGTGTGGTAAATGTTACTTTGTCTGATGGTTTCTGTATTTCTCCAGGTGCAATGAGTTTGCAGTCTTCTTTGCAAGACTCAGTTCAGAACATTGAAAATACCATTATTTGCAGATAACAAGCACGCAGCCAGCTAGACAACTGGAGTTAACCCATTTTGCATTTGTGGCTGACAAAAGTGTCCAAGAGATCACCACAAGTCTGAATTCCACTACATGCTGTCTTTATGCATTGCCGACTAGATTTTTAGAGTCTATGGTGAGCAGTCTGTTGGCTCCAATCAATCAAAAAGTCAACATGTTGCTTGGATCTGGAATTTTCCCAAGATCCTTAAAACTGCAGTCATTAAGCCTCTCTTAAAGAAGAGCAGTCTTGATGCCACAGTGCTAAATAATTACCGGCCCATCTCAAACCTACTACTACTCAGTTGTCCATTCAAGTATGCAAATTATTTACAACGACAGAAAATGCGCTGCTGTTACAAATTGGAATAAGATGGAAAAGTATCCCTGCACACACAGATTAACTGCACTCTTTTCACTTTTTGATTCTCAGTTTGTTGGCAAGGAATGACTGATGTGGACTCATTTTGGATGAAAAACGTGTTTTGCGTTTGTGGAAACGCACCATGGAAGGAAGTATGGACTCTGTGGCGCAATGGATAGCGCATTGGACTTCCAGGCATAATTTGCAAGGGCATTCAAAGGTTGTGGGTTTGAGTCCCACCAGAGTCGCTAATGGTGAGAGAACATATTAGTTTTTTACAATGGAAAATCTGCTCGCTTTACTATCTGATGAAAGGCACTGCTGAACGAGGTTCAATTGCCAAGGGTGCTTGAAAAAGTAAGCAAATACATCGGCATTATGTCAAATAACATTATCTTGCAATTTTTCCTCAATATCCAGATCAACTGCAGTATATTGAGTGCGCAATAAATTGGCGAGAGTCGATTGATTGAAAGACTTCCAGTTTTTTTATAGCTACATTGGTACAGGGGATTTAGCTCAAAGGTAGAAAGATTGATGCCCTCGCTCTCCATTAAACACAGTTGATTGGACAGGGGCTGAACTTTCGAATGTTGCTGGCTCGCTTTAAAAAAAAAGATATTGCGGCTTGTCGAGTCGCAAATATTTAATTGGGCGGGCTGTTTGTCTCTGTGGCGCAATTGGCCAGCGCGCTCTGCTGTTAACCTGGAGGTTGGTGGTTCGAGCCCACCCAGAGAAGATTGAAAGAGCTATCGCAGGCAAAATCTATGAGGTAACATTGGTCACTGAATATCTTGGTGAAACAGGTTAAAGTAGCATTTAAGAGGATCTGTGGCTTAGATGGTCAAAGTGCCTGTCTGGTAAACAGGAGATCCAGGGTTCAAATCCCAGCAGTGCGTTAATGATAGCCTTTCAAGCAAATCAGTTGTTTACATGTACAGAAAACCTTATCACCCGAAAGAGCTCTTACATTTTGCAATTAGAGATTGAAAAGTATCCCTGAATAAACAGAGTAAATGCATTCTTTTCACTCCTTGTTTCTCAGTTTGATGGTAAGGATTGATTGAATGATTGATTGATTGATTGATTGATTGATGTAGACCGTTTTCGGATGACTGTTCTGCTTTCGTGAAAAAGGGGAATCAGACAAAAGTTGCAAAGGCATTCAAAGGCTGTGAGTTCAAGACCCACCAGAGTCACTGTTCTAACCCCTGTTATCTACATTGGTAAATAGGAAAGCCTGCTTGTGTTATTAACTGATGAAAGGAACTGCTAAACTTGGTTCAATTACCACAGAATCCCAGTGTGCTATAGGCTGGCCACTGCTTGGTAGGAGTTTCCCGTACGTGTGTGACTGTTCCTTCCTTCCTTCACGCCCCGCTCAACCTCGTCTTCTTCTAAAGAGTTTGGCGCTGTCCTCAGAAGCTTTGGTCTTACTCAGCACCTGAGTGGCCCCACAGAGGGCAAAGGGCACACTCTGGACCTGCTAATGACAAAGCGGGTTAATATTCGGCAGGAGTTATTAAAAGTTGGTTTAATAACTGTAAAGAGACTAAAAATCTTGGGAGATATACAAGATAAGCATTTGTAAAGAAACTTGGAAAGACCTTTTTTCCACATCAAATTTTACAGTTCTTCAACCACACATGAAGAGTCACCTGAACAGGGACTTGAACCCTGGACCCTCAGATTAAAAGTCTGATGCTCTACCGACTGATGGACGCATCATATGGCAATGGCATACAGTACATACATTGGCCATTCACTCACCTTAGCCAGCACAACAGCCCAGAGGCAGCCATGAAGACACGTGAAGAGGATCCATTGCGTTGTCAGTGCAGGCAAATAAATGAACCATTTTATTGTCACCACTTGTGCTTCTTCATGTTCCTCATTTGGTTTGTCTTGTCAAAAATAGGAATTGTACTGCAGCAATCATGACTCTTGTTCCAAGTTTTATTTCCAATTAGACCTCAACCAGAGCCACTGTCTGTCTGCAATTCACAGAAAGTGCTTCATAGTTGGATTGTAGTTTTAGCTTCGCCCCCACTTGAATTGAATATTTTTGTATGGGTACTTTCTTTGTGTGTGAGTATTTTTCATTCTGATCATTTTTGCCAGAGTTCATTTCTATACAGCTACTTTTTGCTAAGGTAACATTTTGATCCAAGTCGTGTCTACCCTTGCCCTCATGTGCTATGTCTGTGTGCATTTAATAGTGCAATTATTTGTAAAATGGCTTATGATTTTCATATTTTGGCTAATAAATAAAAGTAGATCCTGATTACCTAGTCTTGATCAATGTTCGTGTAGTTCTGCACCTTTATAATGTAGCTCCAATTTGAGCTATGTGAAAGACAGTTACACAAAAGACTTGCAAAACAAATAGTAGATTTACTCAACAGGGCAAATCAAAGAGAGCAGCCATGTAGGATGCAGGCACATGCTCTGTGGTTTCATTGTGTAGAGGTCATCACATCTGCTTTACACGCAGAAGGTCCTGGGTTCGATCCCCAGTGAAACCAGCTGTGTGTTTCATGCAAACTCTCATTGACTTTGAGCATGCTGTTGGTGCTTTAAAGCTCCATGACTTTACTGTGCCCCTCTTGCATACTGAAATAAAAGCTTCATCTGTTGAGCTCATATTGTGTTCAATAGCTACAGCGTACCTATCATCTTGTATCTTTCATTCAGTCCTCTAATTCTTTCAACAAGGTTTAAAGAAATGCGCTTTCTATGTTCTCATGCAGAAATCTGGGGATGAACCAGGGACTTCTAGATCTTCAGTCTATCGCTCTGCCAAATGAGTTATTTTGGTAAGGACAGCTGGTGGGTTCATGTCTTAAACAGGAACCTACTTATACACCCCAAGCATTTGATATTTGCTGGATGCCAATGGAAATGCGTGTGCACAATCTCTCTAGGTAACTTTGCTGTGGGTTGGTTATCAATCTGATATGATTTAAAACACACGTTCAAGGGTGTTTTTTACATAGGGGGACAATGTGAAGATTGTTGCGTCATTCCACCCCAAATTCTGTCAACAAGTCGGCAGGAGTTATTAAAAGTTGGTTTAATTAAAACCCTTTAAGCGCCAAAGTCGCAGAAATGCGACTTTACCGTACAAGGAAATTTATGAAATAATAGTAGAAAATGAATCACTTCAGTCATTGGTCGGTTCGGTGCAACTTCCTCTTATTAGCCAGGTATGATCTAGGGCAGATCCGGTAAGGAAAAAAATGGCCGGAGGAAGTACACGTGGCATGCAATTTACAGCAGATTCTGACTCTGAAGGAAATTATCTCCCCGAGAGTGACGATGGATTTCCAAGTGGAGATGAAGGGACTTCGAAACAACGGACAGGTGCAAAGGACAGACGGAGGCGAGGAACCAGTGGAACCAGTGGCTGCAGTAAAACTTGCCCGGTGGATGAGAGCTGGGACATGCTGAGAGAGGTCGAGGTATTTGAGGCATGGATCAAACCTTTTGAAGACCCAGTTGGCTACACAGGAGAGATGGATCTGACGGATGCTAATCCATTTGATATTCTGTCACTCTTTCTGACCGATCAGTTTTGGACTTTCATTACTGATGAGACAAATAGATATGCACATCCGTGTATGGCACCTATGATTCTGAAGCCACATTCAAGATTTCTTGAGTGGTATCATGTATCAGTCACCGAAATGAAAGCTTTCTTCGCTTTGCATCTCTCCATGGGCCTTGTTGAGAAACCTGAAATCGAGGATTACTGGGGAACATTTTGGCTTACACAAACGCCTGGATTTGGAAATGTAATGTCAAGAAACAGATTTGAAATCATTCTTTCGTTCTTTCATTTTGTCAACAATAATGATTATGTGAGAACAGGCGAGCCCGGGCACGATAAACTGTTCAAAGTCCGCCCAATAATAGATTTGATTATTCCCAAATTTGCAGCAGTTTACAGTCCAATCAAGGAGCTTTCTTTAGATGAAATGACAATAGCTTTCAAGGGGAGATCTTCACTAAAATGTTACTCTCCGAATAAACCTGACAAATATGGCTATAGAGTGTATGCCCTGAGTGAAAGCTGTTCAGGGTATGTTTTGCGCTGGTCAATGCACACTGGACAGTACAAAAATAATGCAAGCAACATCAGTGCAACACACGCAGTTGTCCGTGAGTTGGTTTCTCCCTTTACGGGCAAAGGACACGAGATTTACATGGACAGTTACTATACCTCGCCTGTAATTGCAAATGAATTAGCAGATTTGGAAACTGGACTGTGTGGGACGGTAAGGATTACCAGGTTGGGGATGCCAAAATGCCTTGGTAAAAGTGTCTTACAGCTGAAAAAAGGAGATGACCCAGTTTTTTGCAGAAAGGGAAAACTCCTGGCTTGTGCTTGGCACGATACTAAACGTCTCACCATGTTGTCCACAGTCTATGGAAATGATTGTGTTCAGAGGAGGATCCGATCCAAGACAGATGACACTGGCTTCCGTGACATCAAAAGACCTGTATGTGTCGACCAGTACAACGCCTACATGGGTGGAGTGGACACTGCTGACCAGAGGATGAAGACATACCTCTTTCCACACAGGTCCCGGAAATGGTATCATCGCATATTCAATGCCATTATAAGCATAAGTATTGTCAACTCACACATCATATACACCAAATCCACTCCAGGCCCACACAAACCTTTAAAGGTTTACATTCAGAACATTATTGATGCATTACTGGCTGATCACTCCAAAAAACAAGAGAGGCGCTCAAGACCGGAGGGTGAAATGCCACAGAGACTCACAGAGCGTCATTGGCTTTGTCAAGCAGAGGGACGTCCAGACTGCGCCGTGTGCTCTGACCGCTCTCGTACCAAAGGCAGGCGGCAAACAAAGTACAGGTGCCGTCAGTGTGGCGTTTGTGCGGTTCCATGCAACGAGAGATACCATACGCTAAAAAACTTTAAATGCTGTCATTTGGATATGTAAAAGTGCAGGGTACCTTGACCCTGGATGGACATCTTTTCTGTGATGGCTCTCTCCTTTCTTCACTGCTTTCTCCACAACCTGCCTGGCACCAATGATGGATGTATAAGTTGGAAAAATAAAAAAAATGAAAAAAATACATAATAAATACCGTGTTTGTCATCATTTGGTCAGAACTTGTAATCAGGGCCCGAGTTTGAAGATGTGAGCAAAAGGGGTGAAAATGGGTTAAAATGTGAAAAAACACCAAAATGAGCAAAATGAAATAATCCCCCATCATCAGTGCACTGTTTGCCCCCAGAAAAGCACTCCCCTGGGGCCTGGAGGTGATCTGACCACCAGAATATAGTACCATATACCCCTGATGGACTTAGAAAAAAAAACGAGCTTCCAGCCAATAGTACACTATACCCGAGGGACTCTGTCGTTTTTCGGCAATAGTACACTATACCCGAGGGACTCTGTCGTTTTTCGGCAATAGTACACTATACCCGAGGGACTCTGTCGTTTTTCGGCAATAGTACACTATACCCGAGGGACTCTGTCATTTTTTGGCAATAGTACACTATACCCGAGCGACTCTGTCGTTTTTCCGGGCCGTAGTATGAAGTTGTGAGCAAAAGGGGTGAAAATGGGTTAAAATGTGAAAAAACACCAAAATGAGCAAAATGAAATAATCCCCCATCATCAGTGCACTGTTTGCCCCCAGAAAAGCACTCCCCTGGGGCCTGGAGGTGATCTGACCATCATAGTATAGCACCATATGCCCCTGAGGGACTTAGAGTAAAAACCGAAATAGTACACTATACCTGAAAAGACTCTGTCATTTTTCGGCAATAGTACACTATACCCGAGCGACTCTGTCGTTTTTCCGGGCCGTAGTATGAAGTTGTGAGCAAAAGGGGTGAAAATGGGTTAAAATGTGAAAAAACACCAAAATGAGCCAAATGAAATAATCCCCCATCATCAGTGCACTGTTTGCCCCTAGAAAAGCACTCCCCTGGGGCCTGGAGGTGATCTGACCATCATAGTATAGCACCATATGCCCCTGAGGGACTTAGAGTAAAAACCAAAATAGTACACTATACCTGAAAAGACTCTGTCATTTTTCGGCAATAGTACACTATACCCGAGCGACTCTGTCGTTTTTCCGGGCCGTAGTATGAAGTTGTGAGCAAAAGGGGTGAAAATGGGTTAAAATGTGAAAAAACACCAAAATGAGCAAAATGAAATAATCCCCCATCATCAGTGCACTGTTTGCCCCCAGAAAAGCACTCCCCTGGGGCCTGGAGGTGATCTGACCATCATAGTATAGCACCATATGCCCCTGAGGGACTTAGAGTAAAAACCGAAATAGTACACTATACCTGAAAAGACTCTGTCATTTTTCGGCAATAGTACACTATACCCGAGCGACTCTGTCGTTTTTCCGGGCCGTAGTATGAAGTTGTGAGCAAAAGGGGTGAAAATGGGTTAAAATGTGAAAAAACACCAAAATGAGCAAAATGAAATAATCCCCCATCATCAGTGCACTGTTTGCCCCCAGAAAAGCACTCCCCTGGGGCCTGGAGGTGATCTGACCATCATAGTATAGCACCATATGCCCCTGAGGGACTTAGAGTAAAAACCGAAATAGTACACTATACCTGAAAAGACTCTGTCATTTTTCGGCAATAGTACACTATACCCGAGCGACTCTGTCGTTTTTCCGGGCCGTAGTATGAAGTTGTGAGCAAAAGGGGTGAAAATGGGTTAAAATGTGAAAAAACACCAAAATGAGCCAAATGAAATAATCCCCCATCATCAGTGCACTGTTTGCCCCCAGAAAAGCACTCCCCTGGGGCCTGGAGGTGATCTGACCATCATAGTATAGCACCATATGCCCCTGAGGGACTTAGAGTAAAAACCGAAATAGTACACTATACCTGAAAAGACTCTGTCATTTTTCGGCAATAGTACACTATACCCGAGCGACTGTCGTTTTTCCGGGCCGTAGTATGAAGTTGTGAGCAAAAGGGGTGAAAATGGGTTAAAATGTGAAAAAACACCAAAATGAGCAAAATGAAATAATCCCCCATCATCAGTGCACTGTTTGCCCCCAGAAAAGCACTCCCCTGGGGCCTGGAGGTGATCTGACCATCATAGTATAGCACCATATGCCCCTGAGGGACTTAGAGTAAAAACCGAAATAGTACACTATACCTGAAAAGACTCTGTCATTTTTCGGCAATAGTACACTATACCCGAGCGACTCTGTCGTTTTTCCGGGCCGTAGTATGAAGTTGTGAGCAAAAGGGGTGAAAATGGGTTAAAATGTGAAAAAACACCAAAATGAGCAAAATGAAATAATCCCCCATCATCAGTGCACTGTTTGCCCCCAGAAAAGCACTCCCCTGGGGCCTGGGGGTGATCTGACCATCAGAGTATAGCACCATATGCCCCTGAGGGACTTAGAGTAAAAACCGAAATAGTACACTATACCTGAAAAGACTCTGTCATTTTTCGGCAATAGTACACTATACCCAAGCGACTCTGTCGTTTTTCCGGGCCGTAGTATGAAGTTGTGAGCAAAAGGGGTGAAAATGGGTTAAAATGTGAAAAAACACCAAAATGAGCAAAATGAAATAATCCCCCATCATCAGTGCACTGTTTGCCCCCAGAAAAGCACTCCCCTGGGGCCTGGAGGTGATCTGACCATCATAGTATAGCACCATATGCCCCTGAGGGACTTAGAGTAAAAACCGAAATAGTACACTATACCTGAAAAGACTCTGTCATTTTTCGGCAATAGTACACTATACCCGAGCGACTCTGTCGTTTTTCCGGGCCGTAGTATGAAGTTGTGAGCAAAAGGGGTGAAAATGGGTTAAAATGTGAAAAAACACCAAAATGAGCAAAATGAAATAATCCCCCATCATCAGTGCACTGTTTGCCCCCAGAAAAGCACTCCCCTGGGGCCTGGAGGTGATCTGACCATCATAGTATAGCACCATATGCCCCTGAGGGACTTAGAGTAAAAACCGAAATAGTACACTATACCTGAAAAGACTCTGTCATTTTTCGGCAATAGTACACTATACCCGAGCGACTCTGTCGTTTTTCCGGGCCGTAGTATGAAGTTGTGAGCAAAAGGGGTGAAAATGGGTTAAAATGTGAAAAAACACCAAAATGAGCCAAATGAAATAATCCCCCATCATCAGTGCACTGTTTGCCCCTAGAAAAGCACTCCCCTGGGGCCTGGAGGTGATCTGACCATCATAGTATAGCACCATATGCCCCTGAGGGACTTAGAGTAAAAACCAAAATAGTACACTATACCTGAAAAGACTCTGTCATTTTTCGGCAATAGTACACTATATCCGAGCGACTCTGTCGTTTTTCCGGGCCGTAGTATGAAGTTGTGAGCAAAAGGGGTGAAAATGGGTTAAAATGTGAAAAAACACCAAAATGAGCCAAATGAAATAATCCCCCATCATCAGTGCACTGTTTGCCCCTAGAAAAGCACTCCCCTGGGGCCTGGAGGTGATCTGACCATCATAGTATAGCACCATATGCCCCTGAGGGACTTAGAGTAAAAACCGAAATAGTACACTATACCTGAAAAGACTCTGTCATTTTTCGGCAATAGTACACTATACCCGAGCGACTCTGTCGTTTTTCCGGGCCGTAGTATGAAGTTGTGAGCAAAAGGGGTGAAAATGGGTTAAAATGTGAAAAAACACCAAAATGAGCCAAATGAAATAATCCCCCATCATCAGTGCACTGTTTGCCCCTAGAAAAGCACTCCCCTGGGGCCTGGAGGTGATCTGACCATCATAGTATAGCACCATATGCCCCTGAGGGACTTAGAGTAAAAACCGAAATAGTACACTATACCTGAAAAGACTCTGTCATTTTTCGGCAATAGTACACTATACCCGAGCGACTCTGTCGTTTTTCCGGGCCGTAGTATGAAGTTGTGAGCAAAAGGGGTGAAAATGGGTTAAAATGTGAAAAAACACCAAAATGAGCCAAATGAAATAATCCCCCATCATCAGTGCACTGTTTGCCCCCAGAAAAGCACTCCCCTGGGGCCTGGAGGTGATCTGACCATCATAGTATAGCACCATATGCCCCTGAGGGACTTAGAGTAAAAACCGAAATAGTACACTATACCTGAAAAGACTCTGTCATTTTTCGGCAATAGTACACTATACCCGAGCGACTCTGTCGTTTTTCCGGGCCGTAGTATGAAGTTGTGAGCAAAAGGGGTGAAAATGGGTTAAAATGTGAAAAAACACCAAAATGAGCCAAATGAAATAATCCCCCATTATCAGTGCACTGTTTGCCCCCAGAAAAGCACTCCCCTGGGGCCTGGAGGTGATCTGACCATCATAGTATAGCACCATATGCCCCTGAGGGACTTAGAGTAAAAACCGAAATAGTACACTATACCTAAAGACTCTGTCGTTTTTCGGCAATAGTACACTATATACCATTGGACTTAGTCGTTTTTTGGGCTCGTGGAAATAAGCGTTCAGCTCAAGAGTCCCGGGCTAAATCACGCTGCTCCCGAGAAATTCCTACGCTGCTCTCACGCGGGATGTGCAAAATGGTAATGCTGGGAGGGACGGGCGGGCGGTTTTTGAGAATGACGTTTTTCGCAATCGAAACAGGTACATTTCCTGGTTGTGCGGCTACCGGGGGAGGAGCTCGTTTGACGGACACACGAGAACCGCGATCGATGGGCCCCGTTCTGGTTTTATCCAGCTTCCAAGGCTCCTTCACAGCCGTAATCTCAAGTCATGGTTCGGAGGTGCGGAGGTGAGCGTCGGATCACGGAGCCTCTGAATGGAGCCCCGCGCTCCGCGCTCCTCCGCGCTCTAAGCGCCGCTCAGACCGGGCATGAGAGGGTCTATTTTCGGCTTGATTTTACCAGACTCGCGGGCACTTCCAGAAGCTTGCTGTTTGCTCTGATTGCTCGGGGCAGAGCACAGTGTCACGCTGACCACGGGCTGTACGTGGAGGTGAGAGCTGGTTGTAAGGCGGATCATGGAGCCTCTGAATGAGCCCCGCACTCCTCCCGCTCTTAGCGCCGCCCAGACCCGGCATGAGAGGGTCTATTTTCGGCTTGATTTTACCAGACTCCGGGGCACTTCCAGGCTGACAACGGGCTGTACGCGGAGGTGAGTGCTGGTTGGAGATGCTGGGAATTGAACCCAGGACCTCATACATGCCAAGCATGAGCTCTAAAATGATAGAATGGACAAAAACAATCAATAAGATAAGATAAGATCAGATCAGATCAGATCAGATCAGATAAGATAAGATATTCCTTTATTGTCCCACATGGGCACGATGGGTTCATACACAGGCCCCAGATGTACAAGGTTGTGGTCCGAGCTGCCCAGGGGAGGGAGGGGGAAAGAGGAATAAGCCTCCTTGGTGTTGGCAAAAAACAAGTCCAATGTTCTATTGTTTCTGGTGGGGCAGGTAACATACTGGGTGTATGTTGGTAGAACAGAAGAGGGAGAAGCGTGGTTAAAGTCACCAGAGACGAGGGAGAGAGCCTGTGGGTGCTGTGTTTGCAGCCTACAAGTGCAGGAGAGCAGTGCTTCACAAGCATATTCAGCATTGGCAGACGGGGCCACATAGACTGCGATCAAAATCACATGTGAGAACTCCCGGGGCAGATAATATATCTTTTCTTCCCGCATTCTCTCGTTCTGTCCGCCCGCAGCAGATGAAAATTGTCCAAACCTACAATAGAGTCTGGCATTTCTGCTGTTAACCAGGTCTCTGTGAAAATCAAGACACTGCTGTCCCTATAAATCCTCTGGGACCGCATGAGGCTCGCTATTTCCGTCATTTTATTTTGAAGGGACCTCACGTTACCCATGACTACGGCGGGAACCGACTTCCTGTTTGTCCCTCTCTTCTCTCGGAGTTTACGTCCAGCCCGTCTGCTTCGTTGCGTTTTCCTTATGATGTCCGCCGGGATAACGTGAAGATCTCCGGGTAAGACGACTGTTCTCCGCAGTTTCATTAGTTCCTCCTTTGTGTAAGCGCGGTACGGCGCCGACTCAGAGCCAAGACACATCGCCACGACACGACGAAAACACTCAATCCAGCCGAATAAAGTCAAAAACAGTTGAATTAAAAATGATTCCAGCGCGTGTCCCTATCCTACAGTAAAATAGAAAAAATATACTAACTATATTTACAAAATATAGGAGATAAAGCACAATAAGTGTGAGAAAAAAGAGAGAGCGTTTACACCGGGCTGCTAGCTGTACCAGCGCCTTATGACGTATAAAGAAGGCCTCATTGATGCTTGAGAGTTAAGGAACAGTTCTGTATGTAATAGATATAAGCCCATTCCACGTGCAACAAGTCTAGGGATTAGTATTTTCCTTGTGGCTCAGCCTATTAGACCATGGACCTGAAATCCACAATCCCGGATTTTGGAGGCTAGTATCCTGTGCATATTGCTTATGGGGTTATGTACCCATAATAGACTCAAATTGCTTCAAAATGTCTATTCATGGGTCTTTTTTGACCTACATCTTCTTTCACTACTCAGCTATCCTTTTCCCCAAAAAAGAAATAACAATATAGGATGGAAAAAAGAAATGTGCTGCTAGATTCAAAGCAAATGTGGAACTGGGAGCTTGCGCTGAAGATCGGCTTCCATCATCCAACACATTACTGACTAGCTTGGTTCATTTGGATTGACAATCGCAATAATGCAAGTAAAAAAAAATCTAGCAGAGGATGGTTTCGATCCATCGACCTCTGGGTTATGGGCCCAGCACGCTACCGCTGCGCCACTCTGCTGAATGGCTATGATCATGGGACTCAAACCCACAATCCCGGTTCAAGAGGCCAGTGCGTAATGCCCATGGGGCTGTATACGTCTAATAGACTCAAATTGCTTCAAAATATGAAATCTAATTTTAAAGGAATGTGGAACTGGGATCTTGCTACGAAAGACTGTGCTCTAACACTGAGCTACATAACCATCTCTTGCCTGTCATGATTATTTTCCAAGCAAGACCTGGAGTCAACACTTTTCACTTTGTGCCATCAACAGAATATTGAATGGAGATGCAGGGGATTGAAACAAGGATTTCATACATGCCCTCGTTCTGAAAGAATGGCTCCGAAATTAAACATCACCAAACATGCTGGTTTATAGAATAGAACGCAATCTCAAAATCTGTGCTGCTAAACACACGTTGCTGACAGGACTCGAACCCAATGGATTTCAAGTCCATCGCCTTAACCTCTCGGCCACAACAACAATACACCTTTAAACTGTGTTTAAGAAAGTGGAAATTACCCACATTATTTTCTGAAACTAGCGCAATTACATTACCAGATTTAACTCTCCATGAATTCATGGAGACAGCATGTTTTACTAAGCATTCTAAGCTCAGGTTTGGCGAGACATACCTATACTGGAAGTTGGGAATGTCGCCCAGGCTGCCTGAATGGGCCACTTTGTCTCACCTTCCTGCAGGTAGTGTGGATGGATGAAATAATATTGTTTGAATTTTATAAGTGCTGCAAGGTTCAAAGGTAATGCGGGACTGGGAGCTTGCACTGAATCACCACATGTGCTGATTTGAAATATTTCAGTGAAGGTCTCTAAAATTCACTGCAGTGTAATCTGGCAATTGTCTAAGAGAAATGCTCCAAAAAGAAACACCAACCAACCTGCTAGTCTATAGATGCATAGAAAAGCTAAAGGTTGATTACAAATTTTCACATGCTGCGCCCAAATCGATACCATGTTTCTATGCCTCTCTTCACCTCCGTCCAGCTTGAATGTACTCGTAACCACAGCGAGTCTTGTACATAATGCAGCTACAAGTGTTCCAGCAGGACAGACTAGATATTCCCATACCGGGAGTTGAACCCGGGCCACCTGGATTCTTTAGCTAAACAGCCCTAAACAGAATCCCATTCATTTCCTATGGTAGTGTTAAACCACTACGGATGTAATATACTTTTGGCCAGCGGCGGCGCTGTGGCGAGAGCGCGCCATGTTTGAATGCAGAGTGACGTCATTCATTCAGTGCGACCTGGACAAGTTTAGCACTAGATCTGCTCCTGTTTTCACCTTCTTATGGACATTTTACTGCCCCAGAACACTCGTATTTTGTGGCATTTATAACGGGCATTTGAAGACGTTTTCAGGTAAAGTTCGTCTTGTGTTTTGCACTTTTGAAACTGTGTTTTTAGTCACATAAAGTCACTGCTACTTCCATGTCTCTGTTGAACAACTAAACGCGACTTTTCTGTCAGTTTTGTGTGATATTCAGCCCTGTGAAGTTAAACTTTATTACATTTAAAGGTTTGCAGTTGTGCAGTTTTATATAAGGTGCAATATTACGTGATCTGTGTGTTGTGTTGTCTCTTATTGTGCATAAAAGTAGTTGTAGCTTCAACAATTCATCACAAGTAAGAGAGACTTTGTCCCACAATGGGGAAATGCCTTCACTTCATGTTAATGTGGAGGACATTCCACAACTGTTACCTAGCAACAGACTATAAACAAGAGCCAAAATCCATATGAATGACTCAACAATTCCTCCTGTCCTCCTCTGCCCCATCCTCCTCTGTCCTGTCCTCTGCCCCGTCCTCCTCTGCCCCGTACTCCTCTGTCCTGTCCTCCTCTGCCCTGTCCTCCTCTGTCCTGTCCTCCTCTGCCCTGTCCTCCTCTGTCCTGTCCTCCTCTCTCCTGTCCTCCTCTGCCCTGTCCTCTTTTCCACCCACTCGTGTCCCCACCAGCTCTCCTCGTGAGCCCTTGGGTGAGTATAACTACATAAATCGTGTGTTCTTGGTTTGTGTGGAGTCACACAGAGTCACACCGTGTAGAGGAGCAGTCACTTCTGTTTCATTTCATGTCTTTTCCTTTAGTAGTGGCTGAAGAGGACGCGCTGGAGAGGACAATGCTCAGCATCTCCGTCCAAACAACACGTGGATGTGTGTAATGTGTCTGTAACGCTTAAGCTCCATTTTGGATTTATCATGTGTTAAAAAGGTTTGTCTTTTATTCCAGCCGTGTCCAGTCGCTGCTGAGCTCCATCATCCTCAGGTTTACAGAAGTTCACACACAGATGTCCTGCCATGAAAGACACTTTGGGACACGTTCTGTCCTGTGCATGAGTTCAGTTGTTCCTGACCCTGTTCAGGTCCTGCTCTGAATTCATGCATCTGTGATGAGAGTAAGTCATATTATCTGGTGTTCAATATGAATGAGTGAGAGCTTCTTCTGCTCATTCACACTAACATTGCTAAATAAAACAGCAATATAAACTTACTTATGATATAAACAACAGGTCAAATGTAAGTGTGTGTTGTTACTAACAGCTAAATATGACTCATTATTCTTCTTCTTCTCTTACAGCAACTGTTCTGGAGGAACCACAGGATGTAAGAGCTTTTACTTGTTGCTTATTCACTGTAAGATCAAAGTTGATCAAACGTATCATATATTTCTTTCCTCTCTTCAGCTGCTGCAGATGTGCTGCCCCTTAAGCCTCCAGTGCCACTTCCACAGGAGCTGAGGTTTGTTCTGCCCGAGTCTGGAAGTACTTCAGCTCCAGGTCTGACATTTTAATAGAATAATCTAAACAAACATAAACCTATATTGTGGTGTTTTGGTTGTTTCAGATGCAGCTCGTCCCACACATTCTGCATCTGATGCTCCTGGAGAAGAGACAACCCAAAGTGAGTGAGCTCCATGTGTGTCTGTGTCTGTCTCAGTCAAACCATCACAGAGTGAACAGATGAATGCTTCATGCTCCATGTGTGTCTGTGTCTGTCTCAGTCAAACCATCACAGAGTGAACAGATGAATACTTCATGCTGACTGTAGTTTCACAGCCAGTGCAGTGGTTCTAAATGTGTGTCATGTGTTGTATTTCATGTGCACACGTGTTGCTTATCACTAAAACATTCATCTGTTTTGTTCTGTAGTTCCTCCTCCAGTGAAGCTTCAGCCGCAGTCGTCACAACAGGCCGCCTCCCCCTCCACTGCCCCTGAGCCAATCAGCCAACAGCGCGCTACACCCGACCACAAAACTACATATTTGTCATTACATCATCATCACATCAAATTATTAAATGCATCATCTTCACTCAACATCAGCCCGAAAAAGCTGGAGCAAACACAGACACTCTGGCAACACCACAACTCTGCCTGTCGTCACCACGACAACTGTCGTCACCACGACCATCACCTCGTCTCCTACAGCTCTGACCATCACCGTCTCTTTCTTAGGACGCCCTGAGCAGCAGCCCTGAAGAAACACCACCTTTAAGGACATTGTGGACACAGAGTTCTTCCAGAGGGAGCTGGAGGCCACAAGACAGAGAGAGGAGGAAAGGAAGCAACAGAAGAGGAAGAGAGAGGAGTCACCTGCCCCAGGGAGAACGTGCAGGTTCTGCCCCAGGGAGAACGTGCAGGTTCTGCAAACTGGTGCTGAAGCAGGCCCTGCACAGTCCTCACATCCACACATACTTCCCTGGACTCTATATATCTGTATATTTAATGTAAATACTACTGTCAAGTAATGAATGCTGTCTGAAGTGTAAATAAATTAAACTTAATATTTCTGGTATTTTCCCTGTCAATAAATATTCTTAAAAGTACATGTTTTTTTGTGTTTTCTTTCCAATATAACAATACAACAATATTATTTAAATGATTGAGATATCATATCATTAACAATATGAGTCAATGTTTTATTTCTCTGCAGAACATAAACTGAACACAATAGTACAGTTCAGTGCTGCAGTGTTAGAGATGTGATAGTGTGACCTCTGACCCCTGCGGACTAAACACCTGGAGTTTTCTGACCCACTCCAAGTTTATTTATGCAGAAGGTGTGACGTGGGTAAATCTCTTAAGGTGAAGCAGAAATCACTATTTGTGATCAATTTGTGATTTTATTAAAATTGCAAATCAGTACCAGCAGCTGCATGTGAGTCCTTCTCATGATCTGACCTTTTAACAAGTGCAAACTGACACACCAACTCATAAACTTTATACATTTAATGTTTGAACTCATAAACTTTGTACATTTAAAGTTTTGATCCTTTGAAACGTTCCTTTTCTTCTGGGCACAGCAGGAATTGAACTCTGGTTTCTTGAGATGAATTTGTGAACGAACACGAATCTCTGCATTCTGATTGGTTGGCCTTCATCACAGTGGCACATGGCACACAGGCTCATTCTGATTGGCTGGCGCTCTATGCCCACTATCCACGGCTGGCCCCTGGATGAGAGTCAGGAATCCTAACCGCTAGACCATATGGGAAGGCTTTGAGAAGGTAAGAGTTGATTTCATGGTAAAGAAGATAAACCAATGGGTACGAGAAGTGAACCTGGTTTTGTCTGACCAAGAGTGTAGAGTGTTTAATCGAAAGAAAAGAAAAAAGGACACACAGAAATAGTTCATTTTCTCGCTACGTTATGCCACACGTTTCCCTCCCTTGCCTAATTTATTCGATAAAGTAGCCGAAATAGCTCAGTTGGGAGAGCGTTAGACTGAATATCTAAAGGTCCCTGGTTCAATCCCGGGTTTCGGCAGGTGTACCTGAATGTTAGTCTTTGCTCAAAAATACAATGAATAGGAATGCTGGGCCTATTGGATATTTTGCGAGATCAGGACATAAATGGCCTGGAAAGGATCTATAAAACATAAACAGCATGCTTTCATTGGAACATTGTTAGCATGAACATGTTTGGTAACATGTTTGGTTTCGCTGAATGTTGTACCCAAGACCTTCTGCGTGTAGGGCAGATGTGATGACCACCACACAATGAAACCATGAAGCAGAAGTTTGCCTACTTCAATGCTGCTCTCTTTGATATAGCCCAATGATCAAATGTCATACTTATTTTCAAAACAGGACATCCGGTAGAAAGGTGTGGTTCAACGGTATAGCCGTTAGCGCTCTGAATCCAGAGTTTTTCTTCATTTCTTATTGCAATTAGATGCACAAGTCTTTTATGGACATGCCTAGATTCTCGTCTCTGTGGCGCAATCGGCTAGCGCGTTCGGCTGTTAACCGAAAGGTTGGTAGTTCGAGCCCATCCAGGGACGACTGCTCACCTTGCCAGAGCAAGCAAGAAATACAATCCCAGAAGTAACCACTGTATGTAATTATGTAAGGAAACCAGGAAATCGTTATGGCGCTGCGGCTTCCTTGGTCAAAGGGCCTGTTTATTAAACAGGAAATGCCTACTTTTTGTCTATGAAAAATATTTACAAGGACAGAGAAGCACACAAGAAGAGCCCTCAAACCCATACCTTTCTCCCTCAAGTTTACTGCTGCTACACTTTGCATTAAGAGAGGGAAAAGTATTGCTGCACATCAAGATTATTTGCACTGTTTTCACTCCTTGTTTCTCATTTTTTTGGCAAGGGATGATTGATGTAAGACTTGTAGCTTTGGATGACCGTTATCCTTCCAAGGAGGAGTCTGCGGTTCCATGGTGTAATGGTTAGCACTCTGGACTTTGAATCCAGCGATCCGAGTTCAAATCTCAGTGGAACCTTGAGTGCCCAGAGAGCAGCGCTACTCTTTTGAAAAAGTGCAGAAACAAGAAGAATCTTTGGGTAAAATCTGTGATTACCCCCTGAAAGGAGCCAACCAAAGCATACAAACTAAACAAAGCTGTTAAAATCTGGAGCTGGTTTTCTTATGACCAAGCTTATGATTCAACGCCTGGATTACAAAAGGCGTAAACGTTTCACCGCATTGCAAAAGAAACTCAAATGAAAAGCATTGATGTGTTGAAGGAATCCTTTGACTTGGAGAGACAGGACTTTTATAGGACTTATTATAAGCAAGAAATGAAACAAAGAAACGACCACTATAATCCTCTGACAGTAATCTTTGTTGAAACCAATCAATCAGAACTTGCGAGGGGAATCATTTCTAAATGATCTCAATGCATTGGTAATCTGGACAACGTTCTGCTAAGTATATTCTAAACCAATGGGAACGAGAAGTTAACCTGGTTTTGTCTGACCAAGAGTGTGGAAATGTAGGAACAGCCCTGAGGAAGACCACAAAATCACATGCCTGAAGGGGAAAAATATGTTTTTTTCACCACACCATGTCAAAGTGCCCATTATTCACAAGGAAATGCTAACTGCTGGAGAACCCAGCAGGCAAACCACTATCAGGTGTGTTGGGGCTGTGCTGTTGCTAAAAAATAATGGACTGAAATTCACAGGGCACTGCAGACTGTTTTTGACTTTTCCATCCCACTCAAATTTAAAACTATGTACTTGGGCCTCAACACTCCTGCCATGGACACAATAAATGGATACCCTTGGAACATACTTTTGGCTGTAGAGAAAAAGGCCATCACAAAGAAATGCTCGACACCAACCACGCCAACGATCAAAGACTTGACTGACATAGTAACAGACATTAGACATTGGATGAATGGAAAACAGTGACATTCAGGCTTAACTTGGATAAGCACTAATTTGATTGACTTGGACCAAGTAGGACCCTTATTTTCATTTAAATGTGATTTTGTTTTTATTTTATTTTATGTTATGTTTTATGTAACTATTAAGTTCTTTTAATTACGATTTTTGCTCCCTGGTCGTGTCCTGTATTGTTTTATGTTTAATCAAAAGAAAAGAAAAAAGGACACACAGAACTAGTTCATTTTCTCGCTACGTTATTCCTGGTTCAATTCCGGGTTTCGGCATGTGTACCTGAATGTTAGTCTTTGCTCAAAAATACAATGAATAGGAATGCTGGGTCTATTGGATATTTTGCGAGATCAGGACATAAATGGCCTGGAAAGGATCTATAAAACATAAACAGCAAGCTTTCGTTGGAACATTGTTAGCATGAACATGTTTGGTAACATGTTTGGTTTCGCTGAATGTTGTACCCAAGACCTTCTGCGTGTAGGGCAGATGTGATGACCACCACACAATGAAACCATGAAGCAGAAGTTTGCCTACTTCAATGCTGCTCTCTTTGATATAGCCCAATGATCAAATGTCATACTTATTTTCAAAACAGGACATCCTGTAGAAAGGTGTGGTTCAACGGTATAGCCGTTAGCGCTCTGAATCCAGAGTTTTTCTTCATTTCTTATTGCAATTAGAGGCACAAGTCTTTTATGGATATGCCTAGATTCTCGTCTCTGTGGCGCAATCGGCTAGCGCGTTCGGCTGTTAACCGAAAGGTTGGTGGTTAGAGCCCACCCAGGGACGACTGCTCACCTTGCCAGAGCAAGCAAGAAATACAATCCCAGAAGTAACCACTGTATGTAATTATGTAAGGAAACCAGGAAATCGTTATGGCGCTGGGGCTTCCTTGGTCAAAGGGCCTGTTTAGTAAACAGGAAATGCCTACTCTTTTGTCTATGAAAAAATATTTACAAGGACAGAAAAGCCCACAAGAAGAGCCCTCAAACCCATACCTTTCTCCCTCAAGTTTACTGCTGCTACACTTTGCATTAAGAGAGGGAAAAGTATTGCTGCACATCAAGATTATTTGCACTGTTTGCACTCCTTGTTTCTCATTTTTTAGGCAAGGGATGATTGATGTAAAGACTCCAAGGAGGAGTCTGCGGTTCCATGGTGTAATGGTTAGCACTCTGGACTCTGAATCCAGCGATCCGAGTTCAAATCTCAGTGGAACCTTGAGTGCCCCGAGAGCAGCGTTATTCTTTTGAAAAAGTGCAGAAACCAGAAGAATCTTTGGGTAAAATCTGTGCTTACCCCCTGAAAGGAGCCAACCAAAGCATACAAACTAAACAAAGCTGTTAAAATCTGGAGCTGGTTTTCTTATGACCAAGCTTATGATTCAACGCCTGGATTACAAAAGGCGTAAACGTTTCACCGCATTGCAAAAGAAACTCAAATGAAAAGCATTGATGTGTTGAAGGAATCCTTTGACTTGGAGAGACAGGACTTTTATAGGACTTATTATAAGCAAGAAATGAAACAAAGAAATGACCACTATAATCCTCTGACAGTAATCTTTGTTGAAAGCAATCAATCAGAACTTGCGAGGGGAATCATTTCTAAATGATCTCAATGCATTGGTAATCTGGACAACGTTCTGCTAAGTATATTCTAAACCAATGGGAACGAGAAGTTAACCTGGTTTTGTCTGACCAAGAGTGTGGAAATGTAGGAACAGCCCTGAGGAAAACCACAAAATCACATGCCTGAAGGGGAAAAATATGTTTTTTCACCACACCATGTCAAAGTGCCCATTATTCACAAGGAAATGCTAACTGCTGGAGAACCCAGCAGGCAAACCACTATCAGGTGTTTTGGGGCTGTGCTATTGCTCAAAAATAATGGACTGAAATTCACAGGGCACTGCAGACTGTTTTTGACTTTTCCATCCCACTCAAATTTAAAACTATGTACTTGGGCCTCAACACTCCTGCCATGGACACAATAAATGGATACCCTTGGAACATACTTTTGGCTGTAGAGAAAAAGGCCATCACAAAGAAATGCTCGACACCAACCACGCCAACGATCAAAGACTTGACTGACATAGTAACAGACATTAGACATTGGATGAATGGAAAACAGTGACATTCAGGCTTAACTTGGATAAGCACTAATTTGATTGACTTGGACCAAGTAGGACCCTTATTTTCATTTAAATGTGATTTTGTTTTTATTTTATTTTATGTTATGTTATGTTTTATGTAACTATTAAGTTCTTTTAATTACGATTTTTGCTTCCTGGTCGTGTCCTGTATTGTTTTATGTTTAATCAAAAGAAAAGAAAGAAGGACACACAGAACTAGTTCATTTTCTCGCTACGTTATTCCTGGTTCAATCCCGGGTTTCGGCATGTGTACCTGAATGTTAGTCTTTGCTCAAAAATACAATGAATAGGAATGCTGGGTCTATTGGATATTTTGCGAGATCAGGACATAAATGGCCTGGAAAGGATCTATAAAACATAAACAGCATGCTTTCGTTGGAACATTGTTAGCATGAACATGTTTGGTAACATGTTTGGTTTCGCTGAATGTTGTACCCAAGACCTTCTGCGTGTAGGGCAGATGTGATGACCACCACACAATGAAACCATGAAGCAGAAGTTTGCCTACTTCAATGCTGCTCTCTTTGATATAGCCCAATGATAAAATGTCATACTTATTTTCAAAACAGGAAATCCTGTAGAAAGGTGTGGTTCAACGGTATAGCGGTTAGCGCTCTGAATCCAGAGTTTTTCTTCATTTCTTATTGCAATTAGAGGGACACCAACCAACCTGCTAGTCTATAGATGCATAGAAAAGCTGAAGGTTGATTACAAACTTCCGCATGCTGCGCCCAAATTGATGCCAAGTTTCTATGCCTCTCTTCACCTCCGTCCAGCTTGAATGTACTCGTAACCACGGTGAGTCTTGTACATAATGTGGCTACAAGTATTCCAGAAGGACAGACCAGATATTCCCATACCTGGAGTTGAACCCGGGCCACCTGAATGAGAGCCAGGAATCCTAACCGCTAGACCATATGGGAAGGATTTGAGAAGGTAAGAGCTAATTTAATGGTAAAAAAGACAAGATAAGATGAGATGAGATAAGATAATAAGATAAATACATAAATACCATTGCATGTGATCACAACAGTAATTGCACATGAATATGTGTCATGAGGGCACATAGATTGCACATGAATTTCACAGTAATTGCACATGAATTGCACATGGATTCCAACAGCAATTGCACATATGACGGAATTGCACATCAGTATTAGGTTAGGTCAGTATTGCGAGTGTTCAGGACTAACAGTGTTTGTTATAAAGTCTGACAGCAGCAGGAAGGAAAGACCTACGAAACCTTTCCCTCACACAGCGAGGGTGGATTAGTCTCTCACTGAAGCTGCTCTCCAGAGCGGACATAGTGTCCTGCAGGGGATGACACTCATGGTCCAGCATAGATGTGAATCTAGCCAGGACCCTCATGTCCCCCACCTCCTGCACCGAGTCCAGAGCACAGCCCAGGACGGAGCTGGACTTCTCGATGACTTTGTCCAGCCTCTTCCTCTCCCTCTCTGTGATGCTGCTGCTCCAGCAGGCCACACCGTACAGGAGGGCTGATGCCACCACAGAGTCGTAGAAGGTCTTCAGGAGTGGCCCTGTCACTCCAAAAGACCTGAGTCTCCTCAGGAGGTAGAGCCGACTCTGTCTCTTCCTGTACAGTGCGTCTGTGTTATGAGTCCAGTCCAGTTTGTGGTTCAGATCAACACCCAGGTACTTGTATGAGTCCATTCTCTCAATGTCCCGTCCCTGGATGTTCACTGGTAAGGGGGCAGTGGGGTGGCGTCTGCGGAAATCCACCACCATTTCCTATGGTCTTCCCCGCTTTGATGAGGTGGTTCCGCTGACACCAGTCCACAAAGTCCTGCGCCAGTCCTCTGTACTCTGCGTCATCTTCGTCCGTGATGAGTCCGATGATGGCAGAGTCATCAGAGAACTTCTGCAGGACACAGCTGTCCGTGTCATGTCTGAAGTCTGCAGTGTAAAGGGTGAAGAGAAAGGGCGCGAGGACAGTGCCCTGGGGCGCCCCCACACTGCAGGTCCGAGTGTCAGACACACAATCCCGTGCTCTCACAAACTGTAAATCCTCTGGGACCGCATGAGGCTCGCTATTTCCGTCATTTTATTTTGAAGGGACCTCACGTTACCCATGACTACGGCGGGAACCGACTTCCTGTTTGTCCCTCTCTTCTCTCTGAGTTTACGTCCAGCCTGTCTGCTTCGTTGCGTTTTCCTTAGGATGTCCGCCGGGATAACGTGACGATCTCCGGGTAAGACGACTGTTCTCCGCAGTTTCATTAGTTCCTCCTTTGTGTAAACGCAGTACGGCGCCGGCCGGGGGGCGGGGCCGGAGCCGGGGGACTCAGAGCCAAGACACATCGCCACGACACGACGAAAACACTCAATCCAGCCGAATAAAGTCAAAACAAGTTATTTTAAAGCGATTCCAGTGCGTGTCCCGATCGTTCATGAAGTTCCTCTTTCATATAAACGTGTATATAAGCGTGTACCGACAACACGCCGTACTTTGGCGGCGGCCGGAGGGCGCGGGGGGGCTAGCTCGGAGCTAGCTCACATCACAACAACACGACGAAAAACGCTCAAATCCAGCCGAAAAAAGTCAAAAACAGTTGAATTAAAAACGATTCCAGCGCGTGTCCCTATCGTACAGTAAAATAGAAAAAATGTACTAACTATATTTACAAAATATAGGAGATGAAGCACAATAAGTGTGAGAAAAAAGAGAGAGCGTTTACACCGGGCTGCTAGCTGTACCAGCGCCTTATGGCGTATAAAGAAGGCCTCATTGATGCTTGAGAGTTAAGGAACAGTTCTGTATGTAATAGATATAAGCCCATTCCACGTGCAACAAGTCTAGTGATTAGTATTTTCCTTGTGGCTCAGCCTATTAGACCATGGACCTGAAATCCACAATCCCGGATTTTGGAGGCTAGTATCCTGTGCATATTGCTTATGGGGTTATGTACCCATAATAGACTCAAATTGCTTCAAAATGTCTAATCATGGGTCTTTTTTGACCTACATCTTCTTTCACTACTCAGCTATCCTTTTCCCCAAAAAAGAAATAACAATGTAGGATGGATAAAAGAAATGTGCTGCTAGATTCAAAGCAAATGTGGAACTGGGAGCTTGCGCTGAAGATCGGCTTCCATCATCCAACACATTACTGACTAGCTTGGTTAATTTGGATTGACAATGGCAATAATGCAAGAAAAAACATTCTAGCAGAGGATGGTTTCGATCCATCGACCTCTGGGTTATGGGCCCAGCACGCTTCCGCTGCGCCACTCTGCTGAATGGTTATGATCATGGGACTCAAACCCACAATCCCTGGTTCAAGAGGCCAGTGCGTAATGCCCATGGGGCTGTATACGTCTAATAGACTCAAATCGCTTCAAAATATGAAATCTAATTTTAAAGGAATGTGGAACTGGGATCTTGCTACGAAAGACGGTGCTCTAACACTGAGCTACATAACCATCTCTTGTCTGTCATGATTATTGTCCAAGCGAGACCTGGAGTCAACACTTTTCACTTTGTGCCATCAACATATTGAATGGAGATGCAGGGGATTGAAACAAGGATTTCATAAATGCCCTCGTTCTGAAAGAAAGGCTCCGAAATTAAACATCAGCAAACATGCTGGTTTATAGAATAGAACCTCAAAATCTGTTCTGCTAAACACACGTTGCTGACAGGACTCGAACCTGCGCGGGGAAACCCCAATGGATTTCAAGTCCATCACCTTAACCTCTCGGCCACAACAACAATATACATCAAAACTGTGTTTAAGAAAGTGGAAATTATCCACATTATTTTCTGAAACTAGCGCAATTACATTACCAGATTTAACTCTCCATGAATTCATGGAGACAGCATGTTTTACTAAACATTCTAAGCTCAGGTTTGGCGAGACATACCCATACTGGAAGTTGGGAATGTTGCCCAGGCTGCCTCGGCGAGAACTAGAAATTCTAACCCCTAGACCATATGAGAAATATAAAGATCAAGTGTAACAGATTGAATTGTAACATAAGCCTCATTGATGTTTGAGAGGTTAAAGAACAGTGCATAGTTGGGTCACCAGCTTTTAAGCAAGCATTTTTAATATCTAAATGTGCTTGGTTCTGCATGTCATGGAGAGAAGCACATAGCTCGGGATTTGTATCTTTCTTTTGGTTCAGCCAAATAGAGCCAGGTCTTGATTTTTAATACAGTTTTTTTTTAATGGGGTAGGAAGCACTATCAAGCAGCTCTGAGTTTGTGTTGTCCCGCCCCAGAAAATCTGGCTGAGTGCTCTAAGGAGCTAGATTTAAGTTCCAGTCCCTGTGAAGGGATGCTTTCAAGTACAACCGCTGCTACGTTGCATGGAACAGCTAAAGGTTGATTACTGCATATTGCACGCTGCATCCTAAATGGATGGGATTTTTCAATGTCTCTCTTAACAACCCACAGCGTGTCTTATTCATACTGTGGATTCAAGTCTTCCAAAAGGCTGACCACAATGTTCCCATGCCAGGAGTTGAACCCAGGCCACCTGAATGGGCCACTTTGTCTCACCTTCCTGCAGGTAGTGTGGATGGATGAAATAATATTGTTTGAATTTTATAAGTGCTACAAGGTTCAAAGGTAATGCGGGACTGGGAGCTTGCACTGAATCACCACATGTGCTGATTTGAAATATTTCAGTGAAGGTCTCTAAAATTCACTGCAGTGTAATCTGGCCATTAGCAAAGACTACAGTGTCACCTGGAGATGCTGGGGATTGAACCCAAGACATCGTACATGCTAAGCATTCGCTCTACCACTGAGCTACACCCCCTTCCTTATCAATGCCTTAAAATGATAGAATGGACAAAAACAGAACAGATAGAATAGAATCAACAGAAACAGTGACCAGATAGGCAATTCAATTCTTCATTTTTTTTTGTTTATTCCAATTTGACTGGTTGTGACACAAAGGTTTGTCCCATTGTTACTTTACTTACATGTGCGTCACTTTTTGTGTGTTACAGTAACTTTTTTGGCCTGATCACCCAGTCCACAAGTGTTCCTGTACCTATATATTTACAAATCAAGCACTGTTAAGCAGGTGGCATCCTTTGCTGGTCAGGGGGAAGAGAAAGGTATGTTTCCAGCAGGGTTCTAAGAAATATGAAGCAATGCCAATGGATTTTTTGCCCATCAGCTTGACCACCTGGCCACCACAATACTGCATCTTTGGAAAATTACGGTGAAAGCTTGAGACCAATAAAAAAATCAAGATATGCTTGTCCAGTCAAAAGTTGCTGGAAAACATGACTGATCCCAAATGAAGCAAAGTATGCGCTCTACCGCTGACCCACTTTGTCTAGAAATGCTCCAAAAAGAAACACCAACCAACCTGCTAGTCTATAGATGCATAGAAAAGCTGAAGGTTGATTACAAACTTCCGCATGCTGCGCCCAAATTGATGCCAAGTTTCTATGCCTCTCTTCACCTCCGTCCAGCTTGAAAGTACTCGTAACCACGGTGAGTCTTGTACATAATGTGGCTACAAGTATTCCGGAAGGACAGACCAGATATTCCAATACCGGGAGTTGAACCCGGGCGACCTGAATGAGAGCCAGGAATCCTAACCGCTAGACCATATGGGAAGGATTTGAGAAGGTAAGAGCTAATTTAATGGTAAAAAAGATAAGATAAGATAAGATGAGATGAGATGAGATGAGATGAGATAAGATAATAAGATAAATACATAAATACCATTGCATGTGATCACAACAGTAATTGCACATGAATATGTGTCATGACGGCACATAGATTGCACATGAATTTCACAGTAATTGCACATGAATTGCACATGGATTCCAACAGCAATTGCACATATGACGGAATTGCACATCAGTATTAGGTTAGGTCAGTATTGCGAGTGTTCAGGACTAACAGTGTTTGTTATAAAGTCTGACAGCAGCAGTAAGGAAAGGCCTACGAAACCTTTCCCTCACACAGCAAGGGTGGATTAGTCTCTCACTGAAGCTGCTCTCCAGAGCGGACATAGTGTCCTGCAGGGGATGACACTCATGGTCCAGCATAGATGTGAATCTAGCCAGGACCCTCATGTCCCCCACCTCCTGCACCGAGTCCAGAGCACAGCCCAGGACGGAGCTGGACTTCTCGATGACTTTGTCCAGCCTCTTCCTCTCCCTCTCTGTGATGCTGCTGCTCCAGCAGGCCACACCGTACAGGAGGGCTGATGCCACCACAGAGTCGTAGAAGGTCTTCAGGAGTGGCCCTGTCACTCCAAAAGACCTGAGTCTCCTCAGGAGGTAGAGCCGACTCTGTCTCTTCCTGTACAGTGCGTCTGTGTTATGAGTCCAGTCCAGTTTGTGGTTCAGATCAACACCCAGGTACTTGTATGAGTCCATTCTCTCAATGTCCCGTCCCTGGATGTTCACTGGTAAGGGGGCAGTGGGGTGGCGTCTGCGGAAATCCACCACCATTTCCTTGGTCTTCCCCGCGTTGATGAGGTGGTTCCGCTGACACCAGTCCACAAAGTCCTGCGCCAGTCCTCTGTACTCCGCGTCATCTTCGTCCGTGATGAGTCCGATGATGGCAGAGTCATCAGAGAACTTCTGCAGGACACAGCTGTCCGTGTCATGTCTGAAGTCTGCAGTGTAAAGGGTGAAGAGAAAGGGCGCGAGGACAGTGCCCTGGGGCGCCCCCACACTGCAGGTCCGAGTGTCAGACACACAATCCCGTGCTCTCACAAACTGTAAATCCTCTGGGACCGCATGAGGCTCGCTATTTCCGTCATTTTATTTTGAAGGGACCTCACGTTACCCATGACTACGGCGGGAACCGACTTCCTGTTTGTCCCTCTCTTCTCTCTGAGTTTACGTCCAGCCTGTCTGCTTCGTTGCGTTTTCCTTAGGATGTCCGCCGGGATAACGTGACGATCTCCGGGTAAGACGACTGTTCTCCGCAGTTTCATTAGTTCCTCCTTTGTGTAAACGCGGTACGGCGCCGGCCGGGGGGCGGGGCCGGAGCCGGGGGACTCAGAGCCAAGACACATCGCCACGACACGACGAAAACACTCAATCCAGCCGAATAAAGTCAAAACAAGTTATTTTAAAGCGATTCCAGTGCGTGTCCCGATCGTTCATGAAGTTCCTCTTTCATATAAACGTGTATATAAGCGTGTACCGACAACACGCCGTACTTTGGCGGCGGCCGGAGGGCGCGGGGGGGCTAGCTCGGATGAAAAACGCTCAAATCCAGCCGAAAAAAGTCAAAAACAGTTGAATTAAAAACGATTCCAGCGCGTGTCCCTATCGTACAGTAAAATAGAAAAAATGTACTAACTATATTTACAAAATATAGGAGATGAAGCACAATAAGTGTGAGAAAAAAGAGAGAGCGTTTACACCGGGCTGCTAGCTGCACCAGCGCCTTATGACGTATAAAGAAGGCCTCATTGATGCTTGAGAGTTAAGGAACAGTTCTGTATGTAATAGATATAAGCCCATTCCACGTGCAACAAGTCTAGTGATTAGTATTTTCCTTGTGGCTCAGCCTATTAGACCATGGACCTGAAATCCACAATCCCGGATTTTGGAGGCTAGTATCCTGTGCATATTGCTTATGGGGTTATGTACCCATAATAGACTCAAATTGCTTCAAAATGTCTAATCATGGGTCTTTTTTGACCTACATCTTCTTTCACTACTCAGCTATCCTTTTCCCCAAAAAAGAAATAACAATGTAGGATGGATAAAAGAAATGTGCTGCTAGATTCAAAGCAAATGTGGAACTGGGAGCTTGCGCTGAAGATCGGCTTCCATCATCCAACACATTACTGACTAGCTTGGTTAATTTGGATTGACAATGGCAATAATGCAAGTAAAAACATTCTAGCAGAGGATGGTATCGATCCATCGACCTCTGGGTTATGGGCCCAGCACGCTTCCGCTGCGCCACTCTGCTGAATGGTTATGATCATGGGACTCAAACCCACAGTCCCTGGTTCAAGAGGCCAGTGCGTAATGCCCATGTGGCTGTATACGTCTAATAGACTCAAATTGCTTCAAAATATGAAATCTAATTTTAAAGGAATGTGGAACTGGGATCTTGCTACGAAAGACTGTGCTCTAACACTGAGCTACATAACCATCTCTTGTCTGTCATGATTATTGTCCAAGCGAGACCTGGAGTCAACACTTTTCACTTTGTGCCATCAACATATTGAATGGAGATGCAGGGGATTGAAACAAGGATTTCATACATGCCCTCGTTCTGAAGTGAGGCTCCGAAATTAAACATCAGCAAACATGCTGGTTTATAGAATAGAACGAAACCTCAAAATCTGTGCTGCTAAACACACGTTGCTGACAGGACTCGAACCTGCGCGGGGAAACCCCAATGGATTTCAAGTCCATCGCCTTAACCTCTCGGCCACAACAACAATACACATTTGAACTGTGTTTAAGAAAGCGGAAATTATCCACATTATTTTCTGAAACTAGCGCAATTACATTACCAGATTTAACTCTCCATGAATTCATGGAGACAGCATGTTTTACTAAACATTCTAAGCTCAGGTTTGGCGAGACATACCCATACTGGAAGTTGGGAATGTCGCCCAGGCTGCCTCGGCGAGAACTAGAAATTCTAATCCCTAGACCATATGAGAAATATAAAGATCAAGTGTAACAGATTGAATTGTAACATAAGCCTCATTGATGTTTGAGAGGTTAAAGAACAGTGCATAGTTGGGTCACCAGCTTTTAAGCAAGCATTTTTAATATCTAAATGTGCTTGGTTCTGCATGTCATGGAGAGAAGCACATAGCTCGGGATTTGTATCTTTCTTTTGGTTCAGCCAAATAGAGCCAGGTCTTGGTTTTTAATACAGTTTTTTTTAATGGGGTAGGAAGCACTATCAAGCAGCTCTGAGTTTGTGTTGTCCCGCTCCAGAAAATCTGGCTGAGTGCTCTAAGGAGCTAGATTTAAGTTCCAGTCCCTGTGAAGGGATGCTTTCAAGTACAACCGCTGCTACGTTGCATGGAACAGCTAAAGGTTGATTACTGCATATTGCACGCTGCATCCTAAATGGATGGGATTTTTCAATGTCTCTCTTAACAACCCACAGCGTGTCTTATTCATACTGTGGATTCAAGTCTTCCAAAAGGCTGACCACGATGTTCCCATGCCAGGAGTTGAACCCAGGCCACCTGAATGGGCCACTTTGTCTCACCTTCCTGCAGGTAGTGTGGATGGATGAAATAATATTGTTTGAATTTTATAAGTGCTACAAGGTTCAAAGGTAATGCGGGACTGGGAGCTTGCACTGAATCACCACATGTGCTGATTTGAAATATTTAAGTGAAGGTCTCTAAAATTCACTGCAGTGTAATCTGGCCATTAGCAAAGACTACAGTGTCACCTGGAGATGCTGGGGATTGAACCCAAGACCTCATACATGCTAAGCATGCGCTCTACCACTGAGCTACATCCCCTTCCTTATCAATGCCTTAAAATGATAGACGGATAGATGGACAAAAACAGAACAGAGAATAGAATCAACAGAAACAGTGACCAGATAGGCAATTCAATTCTTCATTTTTTTTTGTTTATTCCAATTTGACTGGTTGTGACACAAAGGTTTGTCCCATTGTTACTTTACTTACATGTGCGTCACTTTTTGTGTGTTACAGTAACTTTTTTGGCCTGATCACCCAGTCCACAAGTGTTCCTGTACCTATATATTTACAAATCAAGCACTGTTAAGCAGGTGGCATCCTTTGCTGGTCAGGGGGAAGAGAAAGGTATGTTTCCAGCAGGGTTCTAAGAAATATGAAGCAATGCCAATGGATTTTTTGCCCATCAGCTTGACCACCTGGCCACCACAATACTGCATCTTTGGAAAATTACGGTGAAAGCTTGAGACCAATAAAAAAATCAAGATATGCTTGTCCAGTCAAAAATTGCTGGAAAACATGACTGATCCCAAATGAAGCAAAGTATGCGCTCTACCGCTGACCCACTTTGTCTAGAAATGCTCCAAAAAGAAACACCAACCAACCTGCTAGTCTATAGATGCATAGAAAAGCTGAAGGTTGATTACAAACTTCCGCATGCTGCGCCCAAATTGATGCCAAGTTTCTATGCCTCTCTTCACCTCCGTCCAGCTTGAAAGTACTCGTAACCACGGTGAGTCTTGTACATAATGTGGCTACAAGTATTCCAGAAGGACAGACCAGATATTCCCATACCGGGAGTTGAACCCGGGCCACCTGAATGAGAGCCAGGAATCCTAACCGCTAGACCATATGGGAAGGATTTGAGAAGGTAAGAGCTAATTTAATGGTAAAAAAGATAAGATAAGATAAGATAAGATGAGATGAGATGAGATGAGATGAGATAAGATAATAAGATAAATACATAAATACCATTGCATGTGATCACAACAGTAATTGCACATGAATATGTGTCATGACGGCACATAGATTGCACATGAATTTCACAGTAATTGCACATGAATTGCACATGGATTCCAACAGCAATTGCACATATGACGGAATTGCACATCAGTATTAGGTTAGGTCAGTATTGCGAGTGTTCAGGACTAACAGTGTTTGTTATAAAGTCTGACAGAAGCAGGAAGGAAAGACCTACGAAACCTTTCCCTCACACAGCGAGGGTGGATTAGTCTCTCACTGAAGCTGCTCTCCAGAGCGGACATAGTGTCCTGCAGGGGATGACACTCATGGTCCAGCATAGATGTGAATCTAGCCAGGACCCTCATGTCCCCCACCTCCTGCACCGAGTCCAGAGCACAGCCCAGGACGGAGCTGGACTTCTTGATGACTTTGTCCAGCCTCTTCCTCTCCCTCTCTGTGATGCTGCTGCTCCAGCAGGCCACACCGTACAGGAGGGCTGATGCCACCACAGAGTCGTAGAAGGTCTTCAGGAGTGGCCCTGTCACTCCAAAAGACCTGAGTCTCCTCAGGAGGTAGAGCCGACTCTGTCTCTTCCTGTACAGTGCGTCTGTGTTATGAGTCCAGTCCAGTTTGTGGTTCAGATCAACACCCAGGTACTTGTATGAGTCCATTCTCTCAATGTCCCGTCCCTGGATGTTTACTGTTTATTTTTTATTTTATTTTTTTTTTTTATCTTTTATTATCAAAAACATCAAAACAAGTATTTACATATATTTACATGAATGTACAGACAGACATGACACACAAGGGCAGGGGAATGGGATACACAAGGGCAGGGGGAGACGAGACAAAAAATTACAGAAAATCAAACACACAATCATTCTCCAAACATTCTTCAGTGATGGGGGGTGATGCCGTGGTTGGGGTTGATGCCGTGGTTGGGGGGGTTATGCCGGGGTCAGAAGATGATGTCCAGGTTTCCGGAGGGTGTGAGGTGGATCAGGGTGTTGTGGGGGACGAGGTGGGTGATGAACCGGTGCTCTGCTGCCATGTGGAGGTGTCGGAGGTGTGCGGCCAAGAGTCCTTTGAAGATGGGCCAGGGTTCTGCTGTTTTATTGTCACGGAGATGGATGTTCCTGTTGAGATATAATGTGTACCGGGCTATGGAGAGGGTTAGTCGGGCGAGATGGGTGTTGGCTACAGAGCGACTCTGTCCGGGACCAAAGAGGAGGAGCCAGGGCTCCTGGTCGTCCCCTCCTAGGGCCGCCAGCAGTGGGAGCCTCCAGGACAGCCTCCGAGCGAGGAGGTCCTGCAGTCGGGACCAGAACGGGCGGACGGCCGGGCAGGTGTACAGCATGTGCTCCAGGGTCTCGGGGGGTCCGTGGCACACGGGGCAGTCCGCAGCGTAGCTGTCGGGAAGAAATGCGTGCAGTGCTGCGGATGTAAAGACGATCCTGTGTCTAAATCTGAAGTCAAAATGACCTACGTTATGTGGGGTGTACCAATTATAGATGTTGGCCCAGATGGTTGCAATGGTGCGTGCGGGGAATGTTAATGACCATTTGTGTTCCGAGGCGGGACGCCTGAGCACTCCCGGCAACAACAACTGATACAGGATGCGGGTGGGTAGGTCTGTGAAAATCCTAAACCTCCCCGTGCTAACAAATACATTAAAATTCAACTTACCTGTCGTGCTCCCCATTTGGCCCAAAGTGCTTCCCCAATGCCTGACCAGATTCCTGTTAAAAATACTTACCATACCACTAATATACTTTTTCCTAAACACTTTACCTGCTAACCTAAAACACTTCCCTATATAATCTACACTAAAATTACCTTTCACGTCAAATACCTTACCTACATATTCCAGCCCAGCCTCCTCCATCGCCCCACTGATCATGCACTCACGCTTCCCGGGGGGAGCGGAGAGCAAGTCAGGGTTATGACGGAGGGGCATGTGCGCGAGACCCTCACCGCTGTCTGGAACCGCCACAGTCAGGGGCCTGAAAGTCCTCCACGCCTCCAAGAGTTCCCTCTCGAAGGGGGGGAGGCCTTCCAGGACCGAAACAGGGGGCAACAAACACAAATTATAAACACCAAACTTACCTAGACTATTAACAAACTCACCTATATAATCCTTCCATGGAGCATCTACCTCAACGTCTAGAAATTTCCGAATTGTTTTCAGCCGGAAGGCCTTCTTCCTTAACTCTAAATCTGCTAACTTTAAACCTCCCTGATCGTACTCACCTATCATAACCTTATGTGCAATAAAGCCCCTCTCACGATTCCACAAAAAGTGGTTTATCACTAACCTTAATTTGTTAGCATAGACCCCCGGCAGGCCGTACACGGAGAGTGCATGGTTCAACATGGACATGCACAAAGAATTTACAACTAAGACTTTACCTTTTAATGTCAGATTACGACGTCTCCAAAAATTCAAGCGCGCTGTAATTTTCTCGCACAAAGGCGACCAAAGTGCAGTATGACACGCCTCCTCGTCTCTGCCCAGGGGGACGCCGAGGACCTTGTAGGAGTCCCCGGCCTCCCGGAGCTGGACAGGGAGAGGAACAGGCGTGACGCTGCCGCAAAATTTAACCGTGGTTTTATCGAAATTTATTTTGGCCCCTGAAGCGAGGCCATAAACATTGAGCACGTGGAGAGAGGCGTTCAGGCTCTCCACGTCTCGGAGGATCAGATTCGTGTCATCTGCGTACTGAAAAATTTTGACTTCCCTACCCGCAGGCGTGGTCAGTCCCCTCACCGCCGCGTCCGCCCGCAACATGGCCGCCAAAGGCTCAGCGGCGATGCTGTAGAGGAGCGACGAGAGGGGACAGCCCTGCCTGACTGATCTTTTTAAGGGGAAAGAGTCAGTTAGAAACCCGTTGACTTTGACCTTACTGACCGCAAAGGAATAGATGAGCTGTAGCCAATTAACAAACCGTTCGCCGAAACCTAACTTACCTAATACAGTCCAGAGGAACGAATGCTCAACTCTGTCGAACGCCTTGTTAAAGTCTACACTAACGTGAATACCACCGGTCGCGTGCATCTGCCGAAGGAGATATCTCAGAGACAAAACTATGTCTGAGATGTCCCTCCCGGGGACGCTGTAGGCCTGCGAGGGGTGTATGATGGATCCAATCACACGCTTTAACCTACCTGCTAATACCTTTGCTAAAATTTTATAGACTACGTTCAAAAGGCTAATGGGCCTGTAGTTGGCGAGGCTGCTCCTGTCGCCCTTCTTAAAAAGCAGAGTGACGACACTCATCGCAAAACCATCGCCAACTCTACACTCACTCTCAAAATCCTGATATAATAGGAGTAGGATCGGAGCTAACCTGGAAGCGAAACGCTTGAAAAACTCACAGGTTAGTCCGTCCTCTCCGGGGCTTTTTCCTGTATTTAAACTCTTGACTGCAGCCTCTATCTCCATGAGAGACAGAGGCGCGTCGCACAGCTCCCTATCCTCCCTGCTCAGTTTGCGCTCCAGAGCACCTACAGCCTGGTCTAAAGCCTGCTCTGCCACTCCGTCTGAACTAAAAAGCCTACTATAGAAATCCTGCGCTGTCTCTAAAACCTCACTTACCTCGGAAACAATCTTACCTGTCTTCTCTATCAACTTATCTATGTGCATCTTTCCCTGTGTAGCCTTCTCACAGCCGAAGAAGAACGCTGTCGAGCGTTCTCCTTCGACTGTGTGTCTGGCTTTTGCCCTCAAAATTGCACCCTGACACCTACTTACCTCCAGCTGCTCCAGCTCAGCGCGCACCACCAGGTACTCTGGATCCACAGGGCCAGTGGTGGAAGCTGCGCCCTGGTCCAGGACCTGCAGGCGCTGGCGGAGAGCGGTCTCCCTCCTGGTCGACAGCCACGCCTTGTGTTTGCTGTAATTGACACAGAGCTTTTTAATGCGTGTTTTTGCCGTCGGCCACCAATCGACCACGCTGTCGATCAGCTCCAGCTCCATGTCAAATACATCAAACAAAAAGTCCATTTTCCTACAAAAAGTTTCATCACCGAGGATGGAGCTGTTTAGGACCCACAGTCCTCCATTCCTCGGTGATGAAACTAACCCAAAATAAATATCTAAAGTGGAGTGATCACTCAAGCCTGACCACTTGTAGGAAGCACCACTGACTCTCTGTGCCAGGTCTGAGGAGGCAAAACAGAGGTCAATGCGGGACTGCTTCAGGACGCCCTGCCACCTGGAGAAATCCTTCAGGAAGGGGTGGACGAACCGCCACACCTCCGTCAGGTTCCTGCTGGCGGCTTCTTCCAACAGGGCTGTCCTGGCAGTGCTGTTTTTAAAAGAGTTGTTAATGCCGATGTCTGTCTTGCAAAGTGTTGTATTAAAGTCACCGATTATGATTGTATTGTCGTTTGCAAAGCGAAATATTTTTTTGAAGAATTGCCTCCTCAGACCATCATCGTTCGGGGCGTAGATATTAATTAGTCTGAACTTCACTGTGTCCGTGAAGTCCAGGACCAGGAAGGAGCCCTCTGGGTCGGCGTGTACCAGGGTGGGTTGGCCTAAGACACCAGGCCTCACCACCGTGGCCACATCGCGCGAGCACGCCGTGCCCAGGGCCCAAAATACAGAGCCTACTCCCACGTTCCGCACTCGTTGCGCGTGGCTGACATCCCAATGCGTTTCTTGGATGCAGAGCACGTCCCACTTGGAAAAGTGTAACGCGCTCTGCATCCGCACTGGGCTCCGCAGGCCGCCTGCGTTCCAAGAGGACAAGGAGAACGCCATTAAGAGGAGACTTTGGAGGATACAACCCATCTTTTATTTCGACTTCTTTTTGGCGCCCGTCGCATCTGACTCCCACACTCTTTTTCTGACTTCACGGGTGGAGAAATCCATGAAGTCATCATTAAAAACAGTCTCGAGCTCACCTCGTGGGGCAGAGCTGCGTGTGGAGGATGGTGGGTTGATGGAGCTTTCTGCTGGCGCTTTTGATGTGGCTGGAATGGAGGAGGCGGAGGAGGTGGAGCCGCTCTGAGCAGCAGCGCCCTCTCCATCTCCTGCCACCTGCTTCCTGCGTCTTGTCCCTTTCTTTTCCTTCTTCTCCACCTGTCCCCTCTTACCACCGTCCGACTGGAGCTTGGGATCATCACCCAGCCCTGTGGTGATGTCCCCCCCTTTGGAGGTAAGATGCGGGGCCTGTCCCGCACCCATCCTCCTCCCGGGTTCAGCCTCTGCCTCCACGGGCTTAGGAGTTGGACCCTCACGAGTCCCTTCCCTCTGGTCAGGAGGAGCAGTTTGTCCTGCTCCCACCTTCCCAGACGCCAGCGCTGAGCCGAGCACCATCTCCAGTGCGACGGGCGCCTCCTCGTCTGAGGAGTCAGAGGAGCAAGAGGAGCCGAACACCTCTGGCTCCCCTGACTCCTCCACAGCCTCCTCCTCCAAAACCTCCTCTACTTCGGAGAGAGCAGTTGCGGGCACGTTCTGGGCCACGTCACTGCTCTCTCCTCCAATGGCGTCCTCCCTGTCCTCCCCTCTGTCCTCCCCTCTGTCCTCCTCTCTGTCACCCGCACCACACGGACATAAGTGGCGGAACATGCGGCACTCTCTGCACTTCGGGGCCCACTGCGCGACACACTCGCGCGCGTAATGCCCCTGGCTCCCGCAGTTGCGGCACAGAAAGTCAGGGCACTCCCTCAGAATATGGCCAGGCTGGAGACACCCCCTACACACCCGCACCTGCCTGTCGTGTATTACCCTGAAGTACTCGGGGCCCCCCGCGGTGTCAAACCTGACAGAATACGGTAAGGACTGCACCGTGTCCGTGAACCTTACCCGTACAAACCTGGTGCCGTCCGCCATGTTCGTCCCCGGCCACATTCTCCTCCTCACCTCGGAGACCGCAGAGACCCCCCAGGCGTAGAGCTTGGCCAGGATCTCCTCGTCCTCGATATAAGCCGGCAGCCCCATGAAGGACATGACCAGCTCATCAACCGAGATGTCACGGGCGTGAACCCTGACTCCTCCAATGCAGTACCCATCCAGGAGCCGCTCCTTCGCTTTGGTGGTACTGACGGTTACTTCATATTTGTCCTTTGAGATGAGTCTGCACGCTACTATGGAGCCGCACACCTCCTGAGTTGATTTCAAAAAAGCTAGTGGCGTGATTTGTGCTCCCTCCGTTAGTTCCAATACCACAGTGAGTTCTTTCATAAATTTCATCCTTCTTTCTTTGTTCTTTCTATTATTTACAGATTCTTTCAAACTTTGTCTTGCCTTTGTCGTGTCCATTCCAGTGTCCGATGCCGTGTTGTCCGTCCTTTGAGCCATGCTCACAAAAAAACAAAAAATCCACCTCCCAGTAAGTTTACTGGGAGGGGAACAAACAAAAAAACTGAAAAAAGTAAATGAAAATGATCAAAATTACGATTAAAAACTCCAAAAAACTCCCAAACCTCCAGCTCCAGACCATGCAGCACACCACAAATTGCACGCACCTCAAAAAGGCGAAATCTACGAGGTAACATTGGTCACTGAATATCTAGCTGAAACAGGTGGAGTAGCATTTAAGAGGCGCTGTGGCTGTCTAGTAAACAGGACATCCTGGGTTCAAATCCCAGCAGTGCCTTCATGATAGCCTTTCAAGCAAATCAGTTGTTTACATGTACAGAAAAACTTATCACCCGAAAGAGCTCTTTTACATTTTGCAATTAGAGATTGAAAAGTATCCCTGAATAAACAGAGTAAATGCACTCTTTTCACTCCTTGTTTCTCAGTTTGATGGTAAGGATTGATTGATGTAGACTGTTTTCGGATGACTGTTTTGCTTTTGTGAAAAAGGGGAATCAGACAAAAGTTGCAAAGGCATTCAAAGGCTGTGAGTTCGAGACCCACCAGAGTCACTGTTGTAACCCCTGTTATCTACATTGGTAAATAGGAAAGCCTGCTTGTGTTATTAACTGATGAAAGGAACTGCTAAACTTGGTTCAATTACCACAGAATCCCAGTGTGCTATAGGCTGGCCACTGCTTGGTAGGAGTTTCCCGTACGTGAGTGACTGTTCCTTCCTTCCTTCACGCCCCGCTCAACCTCGTCTTCTTCTAAAGAGCTTGGCGCTGTCATCAGAAGCTTTGGTCTTACTCAGCACCTGAGTGGCCCCACAGAGGGCAAATGGCACACTCTGGACCTGCTAATGACAAAGCGGGTTAATATTTCAAATTACAGTGTGGTAAATGTTACTTTGTCTGATGGTTTCTGTATTTCTCCAGGTGCAATGAGTTTGCAGTGTTCTTTGCAAGACTCATTTCAGAACATTAATAATACCATTATTTGCAGATAACAAGCACGCAGCCAACTAGACAACTGGAGTTAACCCATTTTGCATTTGTGGCTGACAAAACTTTCCAAGAGATCACCACAAGTCTGAGTTCCACTACATGCTGCCTTTATGCATTGCCTACTAGATTTTTAAAGTCTATGGTGAGCAGTCTGTTGGCTCCAATCAATGAAAAAGTCAACATGTTGCTTGGATCTGGAATTTTCCCAAGAGCCTTAAAACTGCAGTCATTAAGCCTCTCTTAAAGAAGAGCAGTCTTGATGCCACAGTGCTAAATAAATACCGGCCCATCTCAAACCTACTACTACTCAGTTGTCCATTCAAGCATGCAAATTATTTACAACGACAGAAAATGCGCTGCTGTTACAAATTGGAATAAGAGATGGAAAAGTATCCCTGCACACACAGATTAACTGCACTCTTTTCACTTTTTGATTCTCAGTTTGTTGGCAAGGAATGACTGATGTAGACCCATTTTGGATGAATACCGTGTTTTGCGTTTGTGGAAATGAGCATCATGGAAGGATGTATGGGCTCTGTGGCGCAATGGATAGCGCATTGGACTTCTAGGCATAATTTGCAAGGGGATTCAAAGGTCGCTAATGGTGAGAGTACATGGTTGTTTTTTACAATGGAAAGTCTGCTCGCTTTACTATCTGATGAAAGGCACTGCTGAACGAGGTTAAATTGCCAAGTGTGCTTGAAAAAGTAAGCAAATACATCGGCATTATGTCAAATAACATTATCTTGCATTTTTTCCTCAACATCCAGATCAACTGCAGTATATTGAGTGCGCAATAAATTGGCGAGAGTCGATTGATTGAGAGACTTCCAGTTTTTTTATAGCTACATTGGTACAGGGGATTTAGCTCAAAGGTAGAACGATTGATGCCCTCGCTCTCCATTAAACACAGTTGATTGGACAGGGGCTGAACTTTCGAAAGTTGCTGGCTCGCTTTTTTCAAGATTGTTTGCACTGTTTGCAATCCTTGTTTCCCATTTTTGTGGCAAGGGATGATTGATGTTAAGACTTGTAGCTTTGGATCACCGTTATCCGTCTAGGGAGCATTCTGCGGTTCAATGGTGTAATGGTTTGCGCACTTTGAATCCAGCGATCCGAGTTCAAATCTCAGTGGAACCTTGAGTGCCCCGAGAGTAGCGTTACTCTTTTGAAAAAGTGCAGAAACATGAAGAATCTTTGGGTAAAATCTGTGCTTACCCCCTGAAAGGAGCCAACCAAAGCATACAAACTAAACAAAGCTGTTAAAATCTGGAGCTGGTTTTCTTATGACCAAGCTTATGATTCAACGCCTGGATTACAAAAGGCGTAAACGTTTCACCGCATTGCAAAAGAAAATCAAATGAAAAGCATTGATGTGTTGAAGGAATCCTTTGACTTGGAGAGACAGGACTTTTATAGGACTTATTATAAGCAAGAAATGAAACAAAGAAATGACCACTATAATCCTCTGACAGTAATCTTTGTTGAAACCAATCAATCAGAACTTGCGAGGGGAATCATTTCTAAATGATCTCAATGCATTGGTAATCTGGACAACGTTCTGCTGAGTATATTCTAAACCAATGGGAACGAGAAGTTAACCTGGTTTTGTCTGACCAAGAGTGTGGAAATGTAGGAACAGCCCTGAGGAAGACCACAAAATCACATGCCTGAAGGGGAAAAATATGTTTTTTTCACCACACCATGTCAAAGTGTCCATTATTCACAAGGAAATGCTAACTGCTGGAGAACCCAGCAGGCAAACCACTATCAGGTGTTTTGGGGCTGTGCTGTTGCTCAAAAATAATGGACTGAAATTCAAAGGGCACTGCAGACTGTTTTTGACTTTTCCATCCCACTCAAATTTAAAACTATGTACTTGGGCCTCAACACTCCTGCCATGGACACAATAAATGGATACCCTTGGAACATACTTTTGGCTGTAGAGAAAAAGGCCATCACAAAGAAATGCTCGACACCAACCACGCCAACGATCAAAGACTTGACTGACATAGTAACAGACATTAGACATTGGATGAATGGAAAACAGTGACATTCAGGCTTAACTTGGATAAGCACTAATTTGATTGACTTGGACCAAGTAGGACCCCTATTTTCATTTAAATGTGATTTTGTTTTTATTTTATGTTTAGTGCTATTTATGTTCTTTTTATTTCGATTTTTGCTCCCTGGTCGTGTCCTGTATTGTTTTTATTTTTAATCAAAAGAAAAGAAAAAAGGACACACAGAACTAGTTCATTTTCTCGCTACGTTATGCCACACGTTTCGCTCCCTTGCCTAAATTTTTGAAAAAGTAGCCGAAATAGTTGGGAGAGCGTTAGACTGAAGATCTAAAGGTCCCTGGTTCAATCCCGGGTTTGGGCATGTGTACCTGAATGTTAGTCTTTGCCCAAAAATACAATGAATAGGAATGCTGGGTCTATTGGATATTTTGCGAGATCAGGACATAAATGGCATGGAAAGGATCTATAAAACATAAACAGCAAGCTTTCATTGGAACATTGTTAGCATGAACATGTTTGGTAACATGTTTGGTTTCGCTGAATGTTGTACCCAAGACCTTCTGCGTGTAGGGCAGATGTGATGACCACCACACAATGAAACCATGAAGCAGAAGTTTGCCTACTTCAATGCTGCTCTCTTTGATATAGCCCAATGATCAAATGTCATACTTATTTTCAAAACAGGACATCCTGTAGAAAGGTGTGGTTCAACGGTATAGCGGCTAGCGCTCTGAATCCAGAGTTTTTCTTCATTTTTAATTGCAATTAGAGGGTTAAACCTTTTATGGGTATGTCAAGATTCTCGCCTCTGTGGCGCAATCGGCTAGCGCGTTCTGCTGGTAGGCGAAAAGTTGGTGGTTCGAGCCCACCCAGGGACGACTGCTCACCTTGCCAGAGCAAGCAAGAAATACAATCCCAGAAGTAACCACCGTATGTAATTATGTAAGGAAACCAGGAAATCATTACGGCGCTGGGGCTTCCTTGGTCAAAGGGCCTGTTTAGTAAACAGGAAATGCCTACTCTTTTGTCTATGAAAAATATTTACAAGGAGAGTAAAGCCCACAAGAAGAGCCCTCAAACCCATACCTTTCTCCCTCAAGTTTACTGCTGCTACACTTTGCATTAAGAGAGGGAAAAGTATTGCTGCACATCAAGATTGTTTGCACTGTTTGCACTCCTTGTTTCTCATTTTTTTGGCAAGGGATGATTGATGTAAAGACTTGTAGCTTTGGATCACCGTTATCCGTCCAGGGAGCATTTTGCGGTTCCATGGTGTAATGGTTAGCACACTTTGAATCCAGCGATCCGAGTTCAAATCTCAGTGGAACCTTGAGTGCCCCGAGAGTAGCGTTACTCTTTTGAAAAAGTGCAGAAACATGAAGAATCTTTGGGTAAAATCTGTGCTTACCCCCTGAAAGGAGCCAACCAAAGCATACAAACTAAACAAAGCTGTTAAAATCTGGAGCTGGTTTTCTTATGACCAAGCTTATGATTCAACGCCTGGATTACAAAAGGCGTAAACGTTTCACCGCATTGCAAAAGAAACTCAAATGAAAAGCATTGATGTGTTGAAGGAATCCTTTGACTTGGAGAGACAGGACTTTTATAGGACTTATTATAAGCAAGAAATGAAACAAAGAAATGACCACTATAATCCTCTGACAGTAATCTTTGTTGAAGCCAATCAATCAGAACTTGCGAGGGGAAGAAGAAGAACAAGAAGAAGAAGAAGAAGAAGAAGGCGGCGGCGGCGGCGACGACGAACACCTTATGCTCTCTAAACGCGGGGAAATCTCGTGGACCTCCAAGCCGTCGCTTGAGAGGCAAGGCGAGGAGGAGGAGAAGTAGGAGTAGACAAGTTGGCGCCCATCAGGGAGCTGTGGGACTTGTGGTGCAAGCGACTGCCGCTCATGTACAATCCGGGATCCAAGGTCACCGTAGACGAGAGGCTGGTTTCGTTTAGAGGTGATTTTTTTTATTTAAACAAATGGAGAAAAAAAAAGAGAAAATAATAATAATCAATAAATCAATAAATTAATAAATTAATAAATTAATAAATTAATAAATTAATAAATTAATAAATTAATAAATTAATAAATTAATAAATTAATAAATCAATAAATCATGAAAAGTAAATTCAAATTAAATAATATTTGTTGTTCTTGTGTTCTTGTTTTTCCTTCATTATTTTTTTTTATTTTTTTTCCCCTTCTTCTTCTTCTTCTTCTTCTTCTTCTTCCTTCTTCCTTCTTCTTTCTTCTTCTTTCTTCGTTCTTCTTTCTTCTTTGACAGGTCGCTGCCCCTTCCCTCAAAGCCGGCGAAGTACGGAATCAAGCTGTGGGTCGCGTGCGACTCGCTGTCCAGTTACGCCTGGAAGATGGAGGTCTACACCGGGAAATCCGATAAGCGCGCGCCTCCGGAGAAGAACCTGGCCACGCGGGTCGTGCTCGATCTCACCGAGGGACTGGGACTGGGAAGGGGGGCCGGGGGGGGCGCAACGTCACGTGCGACAACTTCTTCACCTCGTACGAGCTCGCCCGCAGGCTATTCTTCGAGAGGGACGGCCTCACCCTGCTGGGGACGCTGCGCGCCAACAGGAGCGAGTTCCCGCGGGAACTGGTCGACACGAAGCGCAGGGCGATCGCGTCTTCCGTCTCGTGTTCACGTTGGGCGAGACCGCGCCGGGGACCTCTTCCAACGGCTACGGCAACGAACGGAGTCCCCTCGGTCGCCTTGGTCTCCTACCTGGCGATGAAGAGCAAGAACTTGCAGATCCTCACCACGGTGCGGCGCCACCTACGGAGACGGCAATCGCGGCGGCGGCGAGCCTCCTCCTCCGAGCAAACCGGCGGCCGTGCTGCATTACAATCGCACCAAGGGAGGCGTGGACAACCTGGACAAGGTGACAGGTACCTACAGCTGCAGGAGGAAAACCTGCCGGTGGGCCCTCGTCCTGTTCCACAACATGATCGACGTGTCCGCGTACAATGCTTTCGTCCTGTGGCGGGAGCTGAACCTGATGTGGATGGTCGGCAAACGCCACAGACGCAGGCTGTTCATGGAGCAGCTGGGGAGCGCGCTCGTCGCGCCTCGTATACGCGGGAGGGAGGAGGAAGGGAGGGGGAGGGGGAGGAGGACCCGATGACCTGGCGTCATCGGGGACATCTCGGGAGAGGGGAGAAGAGAGGGGAGAGGAGAGGGGAGAGAGGGGGGGAGGAGGAGGAGGAAGAGAACCCGCTGCTGTACCCGCGAAGAGGAAGTGGTGCCGAATATGCCCCAGGAGCAAGGACACTAAAACGACGAACGTGTACCGAGGGTGCCTCGTACACGTGTGTGGCGAGTGCGCCCCCAGCTACTGCCCGCGCTGCGCTCGGACCTAAGTATCTGTCGATCTTACGATCGCTGCCGTTGCCGCCGTTGCCTTGCCGCCGCCAAAAATTTCCTGTGTTGTGTTTTTTTTATTTTTTATATTTGTCCAAGAAGCTTATACCAGGAATGGGATCCGAACCCACGAGGGCCACCGCCCGTCGGATCTTGAGTCCGAAGCCTTAACCGCTCGGCCATCCTGGTGAAAGCCTATAATGGCGTTGCTCGCTTGTAAAAGGGGTGTCGGTCGGTCGGTCGGTCGCCGCCGCCGCCACGCTACTATTTTGAATAAAGAATGCGACAACGCCGAAAAGAGAAAAATAATATATAGATATTTTTTTAAATGCTATTGTGTCAATTTTTATTTTATTTTAAATAATAAGGATGAAAAAAAAAAAAAACAATTATGTCCTTACGATGAAGAAGTAGAGTGAAAGAGAGAGAAAGAGAAAGAGAGAAAGAGAGAGAGAGAGAAAGAGAGAGAGAGAAAGAGAGAGAGAAAGAGAGAGAGAGTAAAACGGGCGCGTGCGCAATTGCGACACCTGCAGGTCAAGCCGGGGAGGTGGCATGGCTTACTAATGATAATACTTACAGGGGGCGGTGTATCAGCGTATCGTTGTGGCCGAGCGGTTAAGGCGACGGACTCCATATCCATTGGGAGTTTACCCTGCGTTTCAAAAATGCTACTCGAACCTGTTAGTCGATATTCATTGACCAATTTTACCTCGTAGACTTTGCCTGCAATTGCTCTTCCAATCGTCCCTGGGTGGGCTCGAACCACCAACCTCCCGGTTAACAGCAGAGCGCGCTGCCCAATTGCGCCACAGAGTCATACAGCCCACGTGGTATAATAATTGCGACTCTACAAGCCGCAATATCTTTTTTTTTTTTTAAAGCGAGCCAGCAACATTCGAAAGTTCAGCCCCTGTCCAATCAACTGTGTTTAATGGAGAGCGAGGGCATCAATCTTTCTACCTTTAAGCTAAATCCCCTGTACCAATGTAGCTATAAAAAAACTGGAAGTTTTTCAATCAATCGACTCTCGCCAATTTATTGCGCACTCAATATACTGCAGTTAATCTGGATATTGAAGAAAAATTGCAAGATAATGTTATTTGACATAATGCCGATGTATTTGCTTACTTTTTCAAGCACACTTGGCAATTGAACCTCGTTCAGCAGTGCCTTTCATCAGATAGTAAAGCGAGCAGACTTTCCATTGTAAAAAACAAATATGTTCTCTCACCATTAGCGACTCATTGCGCCACAGAGCCCATACATCCTTCCATGATGCTCATTTCCACAAACGCAAAACACGGTTTTCATCCAAAATGGGTCCACATCAGTCATTCCTTGCCAACAAACTGAGAATCAAAAAGTGGACTGCTTGCCATTACAACCCGTGAAATCTTGGTCATAAATTTTCTTCTGTTGGAACCGAAAGAAGAAGAATTAAACCCTCTGTAACAATGAGATTTGAACTATTTCACTCAATTCTCATCACCTGTTAAAGTCATCTCTTTATATGGACTGTACATAATTGGAAAGACTTCATCTAGTGTAAGGTTGCCAAAGCATTTACTTTGTACTGATTTTTGGAACGTTATCTTCGAGATAAGGGAGCTCAATGTCAGCATCGCTGAAATGTCCAAGGTGTCAGGGTCAAGGTAAACTCCTACCTAAGCGTAAGCAAATTTGGTCTACAAGTGGAGGAATGGGTTCTAATCCCACTCCTGACAATGGGTTTGTCCTATATTTGACCTCATTGCAAGTGTAGGGGAATGGAGATGGATATTCCACGGCCAGATAACAGAAAAACTCTCTTTGAACATTGGGGGGTTTTCTTTCTCCCTCTCTCCCTCACCGCAGGGAGCCGCTGTGACTTTGGCGATAACAGACCTTCTCCCCCACAGTCTTACAGGAGGACGCCCCGATGAAAACTATGTTTTATGTGATTATGCCATGAATGTTTGTCCGAATCAACTCCGTACACCTCATGTTTCACCTTGTGTTACGTATTTTTCCACTGTTTAAGGTTTTATATTCCCAATGCTTTAACTCGAGTGCCCATCACAGGTGAAAGAAGATGTAAAATGTATCTACCTCAAGGAATAATGTGCACAAACTGCCAAAAGTGTTTAACGTGTCGTCGCAGTAGCGCCCGCCCCTTTCGCTCCCAGCGTGCCCTGCGGCGCTAGGTGACAAAAAGACGCTCCGAGCTTGGAACGCTCTCTTCTCCTCTCTTCTCTTCTTGCTCTCTTCTTCCTTTTTTTTTGTTCAAGCCTTTGTCTATCTCTTTGAAGCCGTCTCCACGGACGAGCCTGTTTACTTTTCCTTTGTCTCAACAAAGCGTCCGCCACGTGGGTCGACAAGACTAGGCCAGCCTCGTCGCCCCCCTGAACTCTGAAAACACCTGGAAACACCTGGAACTAAGCTTAAGCGCTAAACCGGACAGAGACTTTCTTTTCTACTTCGCTTCTACTATTTTTGAAGTAATCTACCCCGTGTACGTGGATCAGCGCTACGTTCTCATCTGCGTAAAGGCCGCGTGAGGAGCTAACACGCAGCTAAAGCGTTCTACCGCTAAGGAACTCCCGGACATCGCCACGCGCCACCTCGCGCCACCGCTGCCGCCCCGCGTCACGGACATCGCGGCACGCCACTGCCTTCGCCCGCCACACCGCTCCACGCGCCGCCTCGCGCCACCGCTGCCGCCCCGCGTCACGGATATCGCGGCACGCCACTGCCTTCGCCCGCCACACCGCTCCACGCCGCTGCCTCGCCACGGATCTCGTCCGCGGACAAGGACCAGCCGGACCGAGTTCTACAAAATCGTAAGCCGACTTCAGTGTGCGGTTCTTTTGTGGCGTGATTTGGGTAGAACTCAGCTGTTCCTCCTCCCTTAGCTTCTCACTTTCCCTCTTTTTGATATAGATTAGCATAGACACGTTTGATTATCAAAGGCAAAACCCTGGTTTAACATTATCTGCATGAAATCTGCTGTTAAATCTGATATAACATCACCTGTGATTTACCTGTGCGCATTTCTGGTCCGGTGCCCTTTTTGATTGCCCTTTTGATAAATAAACTACACGAAAGAGTTATTGACTATTGTTTGTTTGATTAGACTATGCGTAAGTCCCTGAATCGTGAAACACCCTTCAGACCTTTTAACGAGCGCGATTAAGGACCGTATCTTAGCTTTTTGGGTTTTACCCCGGTGCCCCGTCTTGTCTCGTTTCTGCTAAGAAATCTTCCTTAATCGTAAACTGAATACCTGTAGTTTGAGACCCTACACAAGGATGTGAATAGCCTGTTGGCTCCTGCTTCACTAAAGGTTCTATATCCATTCAATACACAGCTTTCTTGGATGCACTACTGCTGTTACGGCTCTCGACTGACATCTCAATTGCAATAGACTTTAAAACGAAGCATTAGCTTGATGTGGACTTTTAAAGGACGCAGTAGTTTGATGTGACAACAACCACATCAAACTCCTTTAAAAAGAGACAGCAGTTTGATGTGTTTTTTTACCAAAGTATAGGTACGGTCATTTGTGCTACTGTAATAACGGATCTGATTCTGTATACTCACAGTTCACACAAACTAACCCTTTAAGCGCCAAAGTCGCAGAAATGCGACTTTACCGTACAAGGAAATTTATGAAATAATAGTAGAAAATGAATCACTTCAGTCATTGGTCGGTTCGGTGCAACTTCCTCTTATTAGCCAGGTATGATCTAGGGCAGATCCGGTAAGGAAAAAAATGGCTGGAGGAAGTACACGTGGCATGCAATTTACAGCAGATTCTGACTCTGAAGGAAATTATCTCCCCGAGAGTGACGATGGATTTCCAAGTGGAGATGAAGGGACTTCGAAACAACGGACAGGTGCAAAGGACAGACGGAGGCGAGGAACCAGTGGAACCAGTGGCTGCAGTGAAACTTGCCCGGTGGATGAGAGCTGGGACATGCTGAGAGAGGTCGAGGTATTTGAGGCATGGATCAAACCTTTTGAAGACCCAGTTGGCTACACAGGAGAGATGGATCTGACGGATGCTAATCCATTTGATATTCTGTCACTCTTTCTGACCGATCAGTTTTGGACTTTCATTACTGATGAGACAAATAGATATGCACATCAGTGTATGGCACCTATGATTCTGAAGCCACATTCAAGATTTCTTGAGTGGTATGATGTATCAGTCACCGAAATGAAAGCTTTCTTCGCTTTGCATCTCTCCATGGGCCTTGTTGAGAAACCTGAAATCGAGGATTACTGGGGAACATTTTGGCTTACACAAACGCCTGGATTTGGAAATGTAATGTCAAGAAACAGATTTGAAATCATTCTTTCGTTCTTTCATTTTGTCAACAATAATGATTATGTGAGAACAGGCGAGCCCGGGCACGATAAACTGTTCAAAGTCCGCCCAATAATAGATTTGATTATTCCCAAATTTGCAGCAGTTTACAGTCCAATCAAGGAGCTTTCTTTAGATGAAATGACAATAGCTTTTAAGGGGAGATCTTCACTAAAATGTTACTCTCCGAATAAACCTGACACATATGGCTATAGAGTGTATGCCCTGAGTGAAAGCTTTTCAGGGTATGTTTTGCGCTGGTCAATGCACACTGGACAGTACAAAAATAATGCAAGCAACATCAGTGCAACACACGCAGTTGTCCGTGAGTTGGTTTCTCCCTTTACGGGCAAAGGACACGAGATTTACATGGACAGTTACTATACCTCGCCTGTAATTGCAAATGAATTAGCAGATTTGGAAACTGGACTGTGTGGGACGGTAAGGATTACCAGGTTGGGGATGCCAAAATGCCTTGGTAAAAGTGTCTTACAGCTGAAAAAAGGAGATGACCCAGTTTTTTGCAGAAAGGGAAAACTCCTGGCTTGTGCTTGGCACGATACTAAACGTCTCACCATGTTGTCCACAGTCCATGGAAATGATTGTGTTCAGAGGAGGATCCGATCCAAGACAGATGACACTGGCTTCCGTGACATCAAAAGACCTGTATGTGTCGACCAGTACAACGCCTACATGGGTGGAGTGGACACTGCTGACCAGAGGATGAAGACATACCTCTTTCCACACAGGTCCCGGAAATGGTATCATCGCATATTCAATGCCATTATAAGCATAAGTATTGTCAACTCACACATCATATACACCAAATCCACTCCAGGCCCACACAAACCTTTAAAGGTTTACATTCAGAACATTATTGATGCATTACTGGCTGATCACTCCAAAAAACAAGAGAGGCGCTCAAGACCGGAGGGTGAAATGCCACAGAGACTCACAGAGCGTCATTGGCTTTGTCAAGCAGAGGGACGTCCAGACTGCGCCGTGTGCTCTGACCGCTCTCGTACCAAAGGCAGGCGGCAAACAAAGTACAGGTGCCGTCAGTGTGGCGTCTCTCTGTGCGGTTCCATGCAACGAGAGATACCATACGCTAAAAAACTTTAAATGCTGTCATTTGGATATGTAAAAGTGCAGGGTACCTTGACCCTGGATGGACATCTTTTCTGTGATGGCTCTCTCCTTTCTTCACTGCTTTCTCCACAACCTGCCTGGCACCAATGATGGATGTATAAGTTGGAAAAATAAAAAAAAATGAAAAAAATACATAATAAATACCGTGTTTGTCATCATTTGGTCAGAACTTGTAATCAGGGCCCGAGTTTGAAGATGTGAGCAAAAGGGGTGAAAATGGGTTAAAATGTGAAAAAACACCAAAATGAGCAAAATGAAATAATCCCCCATCATCAGTGCACAGTTTGCCCCCAGAAAAGCACTCCCCTGGGGCCTGGAGGTGATCTGACCACCAGAATATAGTACCATATACCCCTGCTGGACTTAGAAAAAAAAACCGAGCTTCCAGCCAATAGTACACTATACCCGAGGGACTCTGTCGTTTTTCGGCAATAGTACACTATACCCGAGGGACTCTGTCGTTTTTCGGCAATAGTACACTATACCCGAGGGACTCTGTCGTTTTTCGGCAATAGTACACTATACCCGAGGGACTCTGTCGTTTTTCGGCAATAGTACACTATACCCGAGGGACTCTGTCGTTTTTCGGCAATAGTACACTATGCCCATCGACTCTGTCGTTTTCCCGGGCCGTAGTATGAAGTTGTGAGCAAAAGGGGTGAAAATGGGTTAAAATGTGAAAAAACACCAAAATGAGCAAAATGAAATAATCCCCCATCATCAGTGCACTGTTTGACCCCAGAAAAGCACTCCCCTGGGGCCTGGAGGTGATCTGACCATCATAGTATAGCACCCTATGCCCCTGAGGGACTTAGAGTAAAAACCGAAATAGTACACTATACCCGAAAAGACTCTGTCATTTTTCGGCAATAGTACACTATACCCATCGACTCTGTCGTTTTTCCGGGCCGTAGTACGAAGTTGTGAGCAAAAGGGGTGAAAATGGGTTAAAATGTGAAAAAACACCAAAATGAGCAAAATTAAATAATCCCCCATCATCAGTGCACTGTTTGCCCCCAGAAAAGCACTCCCCTGGGGCCTGGAGGTGATCTGACCATCATAGTATAGCACCATATGCCCCTGAGGGACTTAGAGTAAAAACCGAAATAGTACACTATACTCGAAAAATTTCAAAGTGTGGTTAAGAGTACCAAGGGCACGGGCTTCCATGTCAGAGTACCAAGGGCACGGGCTTCCAGGCGGCTGCCCCTAAGGGGTTTAGCCCGCGAGGGGGTGCTTAAGGGTGGGTCCCCGGGTTCGGAGGGAGAGCCTGGTCCCCGGTGGTCATCCCCGGAGTCCCGGAGCCCAGGACCCGGGGAAGAGTGTGCCCGGGTCGGGGCTGAGTCTGGTGGAGTGGGGGGGTGGCCCTGGGGGTGCTCCGGGGTCTCCAGGGGGTGCTCGGCGGAGGCCATGCCCAGCCAGAGTGGACCTTCCCCGGGGTGAGTCTGGGGAGAGTGGGGGGTGGCTCTGGAGGGTCTCCGGGGGCTCCAGGGGGTGCTCAGTGGAGGCCATGCCCAGCCAGAGTGGCCCTTCCCCGGGCATAGTCTGGGGAGAGTGGGGGGTGGCTCTGGAGGTGCTCCCGGGGCTCCAGGGGGTGCTCAGTGGAGGCCATGCCCAGCCAGAGTGTCCCTTCCCCGGGCAGAGTCTGGAGGAGTGGGGGGTGGCTCTGGAGGTGCTCCGGGGGCTCCAGGGGGTGCTCGGCGGAGGCCATGCCCAGCCAGAGTGGCCCTTCCCCGGGCATAGTCTGGGGAGAGTGGGGGGTGGCTCTGGAGGTGCTCCGGGGGCTCCAGGGGGTGCTCAGTGGAGGCCATGCCCAGCCAGAGTGTCCCTTCCCCGGGCAGAGTCTGGAGGAGTGGGGGGTGGCTCTGGAGGTGCTCCGGGGGCTCCAGGGGTTCCAGGGGGTGCTCAGTGGGGGCCATGCCCAGCCAGAGTGGCCCTTCCCCGGGCAAAGTCTGGAGGAGTGGGGGGTGGCTCTGGAGGGGTTCCAGGGGGTGCTCGGCGGAGGCCATGTCCAGCCAGAGTGGCCCTTCCCCGGGCATAGTCTGGGGAGAGTGGGGGGTGGCTCTGGAGGTGCTCCGGGGGCTCCAGGGGGTGCTCAGTGGAGGCCATGCCCAGCCAGAGTGGCCCTTCCCCGGGGTGAGTCTGGAGGAGTGGGGGGTGGCTCTGGAGGAGCTCCAGGGGTTCCAGGGGGTGCTCGGCGGAGGCCATGCCCAGCTAGAGTGGCCCTTCCCCGGGCATAGTCTGGGGAGAGTGGGGGGTGGCTCTGGAGGTGCTCCGGGGGCTCCAGGGGGTGCTCAGTGGAGGCCATGCCCAGCCAGAGTGGCCCTTCCCCGGGCATAGTCTGGGGAGAGTGGGGGGTGGCTCTGGAGGTGCTCCGGGGGCTCCAGGGGGTGCTCAGTGGAGGCCATGCCCAGCCAGAGTGTCCCTTCCCCGGGCAGAGTCTGGAGGAGTGGGGGGTGGCTCTGGAGGTGCTCCGGGGGCTCCAGGGGGTGCTCGGCGGAGGCCATGCCCAGCCAGAGTGGCCCTTCCCCGGGCATAGTCTGGGGAGAGTGGGGGGTGGCTCTGGAGGTGCTCCGGGGGCTCCAGGGGGGGCTCCAGGGGGTGCTCAGTGGAGGCCATGCCCAGCCAGAGTGTCTCTTCCCCGGGGTGAGTCTGGAGGAGTGGGGGGTGGCTCTGGAGGTGCTCCGGGGGGCTCCAGGGGGTGCTTGGTGGAGGCCATGCCCAGCCAGAGTGGCCCTTCCCCGGGCAGAGTCTGGGGAGAGTGGGGGGGTGGCTCTGGGGGTGCTCCGGGGGCTCCAGGGGGTGCTCGGCGGAGGCCATGCCCAGCCAGAGTGGACCTTCCCCGGGGTGAGTCTGGGGAGAGTGGGGGGTGGCTCTGGAGGGTCTCCGGGGGCTCCAGGGGCTGCTTGGCGGAGGCCATGCCCAGCCAGAGTGTCCCTTCCCCGGGGTGAGTCTGGAGGAGTGGAAGGTGGCTCTGGAGGGTCTCCGGGGGCTCCAGGGGCTCCAGGGGGTGCTCAGCGGAGGCCATGCCCAGCCAGAGTGGCCCTTCCCCGGCCTCATATGCGGCAGAGTGCGGGGTGAGCAAAATGGGTGAAAATGGGTTAAAATGTGAAAAAACACCAAAATGAGCAAAATGAAATAATCCCCCATCATCAGTGCACTGTTTGACCCCAGAAAAGCACTCCCCTGGGGCCTGGAGGTGATCTGACCATCAGAGTATAGTACACTATGCCCCTGAGGGACTTAGAGTAAAAACCGAAATAGTACACTATACTCGAAAAATTTCAAAGTGTGGTTAAGAGTACAAAGGGCACGGGCTTCCATGTCAGAGTACCAAGGGCACGGGCTTCCAGGCGGCTGCCCCTAAGGGGTTTAGCCCGCGAGGGGGTGCTTAAGGGTGGGTCCCCGGGTTCGGAGGGAGAGCCTGGTCCCCGGTTGTCATCCCCGGAGTCCCGGAGCCCAGGACCCGGGGAAGAGTGTGCCCGGGTCGGGGCTGAGTCTGGTGGAGTGGGGGGGTGGCCCTGGGGGTGCTCCGGGGGCTCCAGGGGGTGCTCGGCGGAGGCCATGCCCAGCCAGAGTGGACCTTCCCCGGGGTGAGTCTGGGGAGAGTGGGGGGTGGCTCTGGAGGGTCTCCGGGGGCTCCAGGGGGTGCTCAGTGGAGGCCATGCGCAGCCAGAGTGGCCCTTCCCCGGGCATAGTCTGGGGAGAGTGGGGGGTGGCTCTGGAGGTGCTCCGGGGGCTCCAGGGGGTGCTCAGTGGAGGCCATGCCCAGCCAGAGTGTCCCTTCCCCGGGCAGAGTCTGGAGGAGTGGGGGGTGGCTCTGGAGGTGCTCCGGGGGCTCCAGGGGGTGCTCGGCGGAGGCCATGCCCAGCCAGAGTGGCCCTTCCCCGGGCATAGTCTGGGGAGAGTGGGGGGTGGCTCTGGAGGTGCTCCGGGGGCTCCAGGGGGTGCTCAGTGGAGGCCATGCCCAGCCAGAGTGTCCCTTCCCCGGGCAGAGTCTGGAGGAGTGGGGGGTGGCTCTGGAGGTGCTCCGGGGGCTCCAGGGGGTGCTCAGTGGAGGCCATGCCCAGCCAGAGTGGCCCTTCCCCGGGGTGAGTCTGGAGGAGTGGGGGGTGGCTCTGGAGGAGCTCCAGGGGTTCCAGGGGGTGCTCGGCGGAGGCCATGCCCAGCCAGAGTGGCCCTTCCCCGGGCATAGTCTGGGGAGAGTGGGGGGTGGCTCTGGAGGTGCTCCGGGGGCTCCAGGGGGTGCTCAGTGGAGGCCATGCCCAGCCAGAGTGGCCCTTCCCCGGGCAGAGTCTGGAGGAGTGGGGGGTGGCTCTGGAGGTGCTCCGGGGGCTCCAGGGGTTCCAGGGGGTGCTCAGTGGGGGCCATGCCCAGCCAGTGTGGCCCTTCCCCGGGCAAAGTCTGGCCGTGTGCGGGGTGGATGATCCCTGCTCCGCCTCACGCGAGTTCGAGACCGGCTGGGTGCCCTTTTATCCATGAGGCACTGCACTGCCTCCGGCAGCCGAGTTCGGGGCCCGGTGAGGGCTCCAGGCTCCAGGGGCTCCGACCCGGAGCCTCCGACCCGCAGAAGGTGCTCCCTGGCCGGGCAAAGTCTGGCCGTGTGCGGGGTGGATGATCCCTGCTCCGCCTCACGCGAGTTCGAGACCGGCTGGGTGCCCTTTTATCCATGAGGCACTGCACTGCCTCCGGCAGCCGAGTTCGGGGCCCGGTGAGGGCTCCAGGCTCCAGGGGCTCCGACCCGGAGCCTCCGACCCGCAGAAGGTGCTCCCTGGCCGGGCAAAGTCTGGCCGTGTGCGGGGTGGATGATCCCTGCTCCGCCTCACGCGAGTTCGAGACCGGCTGGGTGCCCTTTTATCCATGAGGCACTGCACTGCCTCCGGCAGCCGAGTTCGGGGCCCAGTGAGGGCTCCAGGCTCCAGGGGCTCCGACCCGGAAAATCCGACCCGCAGAAGGTGCTCCCTGGCCGGGCAAAGTCTGGCCGTGTGCGGGGTGTGTGAACCCTGCTCCGCCTCACGCGAGTTCGAGACCGGCTGGGTGCACTTTTATCCAAGAATCAACTGGAGTGTGGAGCTTCTACGGGCCTCCAGGGGCACTGCCGACCCAGAGCTGTGCCCCGGCTTCAGTTCTCTGTATCTCAGGAAGTTTTTTATTTATACATTTATTTCATCCATAATCTCTGGCGCCTAAAGGGTTAACCTGGTTTTGTCTGACCAAGAGTGTGGAAATGTAGGAACAGCCCTGAGGAAGACCACAAAATCACATGCCTGAAGGGGAAAAATATGTTTTTTTCACCACACCATGTCAAAGTGCCCATTATTCACAAGGAAATGCTAACTGCTGGAGAACCCAGCAGGCAAACCACTATCAGGTGTTTTGGGGCTGTGCTGTTGCTCAAAAATAATGGACTGAAATTCACAGGGCACTGCAGACTGTTTTTGACTTTGCCATCCCACTCAAATTTAAAACTATGTACTTGGGCCTCAACACTCCTGCCATGGACACAATAAATGGATACCCTTGGAACATACTTTTGGCTGTAGAGAAAAAGGCCATCACAAAGAAATGCTCGACACCAACCACGCCAACGATCAAAGACTTGACTGACATAGTAACAGACATTAGACATTGGATGAATGGAAAACAGTGACATTCAGGCTTAATTTGGATAAGCACTAATTTTATTGACTTGGACCAAGTAGGCCCCTATTTTCATTTAAAGGTGATTTTGTTTTTATTTTATGTTATGTTATGTTATGTTATGTTATGTTATGTTATGTTTTATGTAACTATTAAGTTCTTTTAATTACAATTTTTGCTCCCTGGTCGTGTCCTGTATTGTTTTATGTTTAATCAAAAGAAAAGAAAAAAGGACACACAGAACTAGTTCATTTTCTCGCTACGTTATTCCTGGTTCAATCCCGGGTTTCGGCATGTGTACCTGAATGTTAGTCTTTGCTCAAAAATACAATGAATAGGAATGCTGGGTCTATTGGATATTTTGCGAGATCAGGACATAAATGGCCTGGAAAGGATCTATAAAACATAAACAGCATGCTTTCGTTGGAACATTGTTAGCATGAACATGTTTGGTAACATGTTTGGTTTCGCTGAATGTTGTACCCAAGACCTTCTGCGTGTAGGGCAGATGTGATGACCACCACACAATGAAACCATGAAGCAGAAGTTTGCCTACTTCAATGCTGCTCTCTTTGATATAGCCCAATGATCAAATGTCATACTTATTTTCAAAACAGGATATCCTGTAGAAAGGTGTGGTTCAACGGTATAGCGGTTAGCGCTCTGAATCCAGAGTTTTTCTTCATTTCTTATTGCAATTAGAGGGACAAGTCTTTTATGGATATGCCTAGTTTCTCGTCTCTGTGGCGCAATCGGCTAGCGCGTTCGGCTGTTAACCGAAAGGTTGGTGGCTCGAGCCCACCCAGGGACGACTGCTCACCTTGCCAGAGCAAGCAAGAAATGCAATCCCAGAAGTAACCACTGTATCTAATTATGTAAGGAAACCAGGAAATCATTATGGCGCTGCGGCTTCCTTGGTCAAAGGGCCTGTTTAGTAAACAGGAAATGCCTACTCTTTTGTCTATCAAAAATATTTACAAGGACAGAAAAGCCTTCAAGAAGAGCCCTCAAACCCATACCTTTCTCCCTCAAGTTTACTGCTGCTACACTTTGCAATAAGAGAGGGAAAAGTATTGCTGCACATCAAGATTATTTGCACTGTTTGCACTCCTTGTTTCTCATTTTTTTGGCAAGGGATGATTGATGTAAAGACTTGTAGCTTTGGATGACCGTTATCCTTCCAAGGTTGATTCTGCGGTTCCATGGTGTAATGGTTAGCACTCTGGACTCTGAATCCAGCGATCCGAGTTCAAATCTCAGTGGAACCTTGAGTGCCCCGAGAGCAGCGTTATTCTTTTGAAAAAGTGCAGAAACCAGAAGAATCTTTGGGTAAAATCTGTGCTTACCCCCTGAAAGGAGCCAACCAAAGCATACAAACTAAACAAAGCTGTTAAAATCTGGAGCTGGTTTTCTTATGACCAAGCTTATGATTCAACGCCTGCATTACAAAAGGCGTAAACGTTTCACCGCATTGCAAAAAATAATCAAATGAAAAGCATTGATGTGTTGATGGAATCCTTTGACTTGGAGAGACAGGACTTTTATAGAACTTATTATAAGCAAGAAATGAAACAAAGAAATGACCACTATAATCCTCTGACAGTAATCTTTGTTGAAACCAATCAATCAGAACTTGCGAGGGGAATCATTTCTAAATGATCTCAATGCATTGGTAATCTGGACAACGTTCTGCTAAGTATATTCTAAACCAATGGGAACGAGAAGTTAACCTGGTTTTGTCTGACCAAGAGTGTGGAAATGTAGGAACAGCCCTAAGGAAGACCACAAAATCACATGCCTGAAGGGGAAAAATATGTTTTTTTCACCACACCATGTCAAAGTGCCCATTATTCACAAGGAAATGCTAACTGCTGGAGAACCCAGCAGGCAAACCACTATCAGGTGTTTTGGGGCTGTGCTGTTGCTCAAAAATAATGGACTGAAATTCACAGGGCACTGCAGACTGTTTTTGACTTTGCCATCCCACTCAAATTTAAAACTATGTACTTGGGCCTCAACACTCCTGCCATGGACACAATAAATGGATACCCTTGGAACATACTTTTGGCTGTAGAGAAAAAGGCCATCACAAAGAAATGCTCGACACCAACCACGCCAACGATCAAAGACTTGACTGACATAGTAACAGACATTAGACATTGGATGAATGGAAAACAGTGACATTCAGGCTTAATTTGGATAAGCACTAATTTGATTGACTTGGACCAAGTAGGCCCCCTATTTTCATTTAAAGGTGATTTTGTTTTTATTTTATGTTATGTTATGTTTTATGTAACTATTAAGTTCTTTTAATTACGATTTTTGCTCCCTGGTCGTGTCCTGTATTGTTTTATGTTTAATCAAAAGAAAAGAAAAAAGGACACACAGAACTAGTTCATTTTCTCACTACGTTATTCCTGGTTCAATCCCGGGTTTCGGCAGGTGTACCTGAATGTTAGTCTTTGCTCAAAAATACAATGAATAGGAATGCTGGGTCTATTGGATATTTTGCGAGATCAGGACATAAATGGCCTGGAAAGGATCTATAAAACATAAACAGCATGCTTTCGTTGGAACATTGTTAGCATGAACATGTTTGGTAACATGTTTGGTTTCGCTGAATGTTGTACCCAAGACCTTCTGCGTGTATGGCAGATGTGATGACCACCACACAATGAAACCATGAAGCAGAAGTTTGCCTACTTCAATGCTGCTCTCTTTGATATAGCCCAATGATCAAATGTCATACTTATTTTCAAAACAGGACATCCTGTAGAAAGGTGTGGTTCAACGGTATAGCGGTTAGCGCTCTGAATCCAGAGTTTTTCTTCATTTCTTATTGCAATTAGAGGGACAAGTCTTTTATGGATATGCCTAGATTCTCGTGTCTGTGGCGCAATCGGCTAGCGCGTTCGGCTGTTAACCGAAAGGTTGGTGGTTGGAGCCCACTCACGGACGACTGCTCACCTTGCCAGAGCAAGCAAGAAATACAATCCCAGAAGTAACCACTGTATCTAATTATGTAAGGAAACCAGGAAATCATTATGGCGCTGCGGCATCCTTGGTCAAAGGGCCTGTTTAGTAAACAGGAAATGCCTACTCTTTTGTCTATGAAAAATATTTACAAGGACAGAAAAGCCCACAAGAAGAGCCCTCAAACCCATACCTTTCTCCCTCAAGTTTACTGCTGCTACACTTTGCATTAAGAGAGGGAAAAGTATTGCTGCACATCAAGATTATTTGCACTGTTTGCACTCCCTTGTTTCTCATTTTTTTGGCAAGGGATTATTGATGTAAAGACTCCAAGGAGGAGTCTGCGGTTCCATGGTGTAATGGTTAGCACTTTGGACTCTGAATCCAGCGATCCGAGTTCAAATCTCGGTGGAACCTTGTGTGCCCCGAGAGCAGCGCTACTCTTTCGAAAAAGTGCAGAAACAAGAAGAATCTTTGGATAAAATCTGTGCTTACCCCCTGAAAGGAGCCAACCAAAGCATACAAACTAAACAAAGCTGTTAAAATCTGGAGCTGGTTTTCTTATGACCAAGCTTATGATTCAACGCCTGCATTACAAAAGGCGTAAACGTTTCACCGCATTGCAAAAGAAAATCAAATGAACAGCATTGATGTGTTGATGGAATCCTTTGACTTGGAGAGACAGGACTTTTATAGAACTTATTATAAGCAAGAAATGAAACAAAGAAATGACCACTATAATCCTCTGACAGTAATCTTTGTTGAAACCAATCAATCAGAACTTGCGAGGGGAATCATTTCTAAATGATCTCAATGCATTGGTAATCTGGACAACGTTCTGCTAAGTATATTCTAAACCAATGGGAACGAGAAGTTAACCTGGTTTTGTCTGACCAAGAGTGTGGAAATGTAGGAACAGCCCTAAGGAAGACCACAAAATCACATGCCTGAAGGGGAAAAATATGTTTTTTTCACCACACCATGTCAAAGTGCCCATTATTCACAAGGAAATGCTAACTGCTGGAGAACCCAGCAGGCAAACCACTATCAGGTGTTTTGGGGCTGTGCTGTTGCTCAAAAATAATGGACTGAAATTCACAGGGCACTGCAGACTGTTTTTGACTTTGCCATCCCACTCAAATTTAAAACTATGTACTTGGGCCTCAACACTCCTGCCATGGACACAATAAATGGATACCCTTGGAACATACTTTTGGCTGTAGAGAAAAAGGCCATCACAAAGAAATGCTCGACACCAACCACGCCAACGATCAAAGACTTGACTGACATAGTAACAGACATTAGACATTGGATGAATGGAAAACAGTGACATTCAGGCTTAATTTGGATAAGCACTAATTTTATTGACTTGGACCAAGTGGGCCCCTATTTTCATTTAAAGGTGATTTTGTTTTTATTTTATGTTATGTTATGTTATGTTATGTTTTATGTAACTATTAAGTTCTTTTAATTACGATTTTTGCTCCCTGGTCGTGTCCTGTATTGTTTTATGTTTAATCAAAAGAAAAGAAAAAAGGACACACAGAACTAGTTCATTTTCTCACTACGTTATTCCTGGTTCAATCCCGGGTTTCGGCAGGTGTACCTGAATGTTAGTCTTTGCTCAAAAATACAATGAATAGGAATGCTGGGTCTATTGGATATTTTGCGAGATCAGGACATAAATGGCCTGGAAAGGATCTATAAAACATAAACAGCATGCTTTCGTTGGAACATTGTTAGCATGAACATGTTTGGTAACATGTTTGGTTTCGCTGAATGTTGTACCCAAGACCTTCTGCGTGTATGGCAGATGTGATGACCACCACACAATGAAACCATGAAGCAGAAGTTTGCCTACTTCAATGCTGCTCTCTTTGATATAGCCCAATGATCAAATGTCATACTTATTTTCAAAACAGGACATCCTGTAGAAAGGTGTGGTTCAACGGTATAGCGGTTAGCGCTCTGAATCCAGAGTTTTTCTTCATTTCTTATTGCAATTAGAGGGACACCAACCAACCTGCTAGTCTATAGATGCATAGAAAAGCTGAAGGTTGATTACAAATTTCCGCATGCTGCGCCCAAATTGATGCCAAGTTTCTATGCCTCTCTTCACCTCCGTCCAGCTTGAATGTACTCGTAACCACGGTGAGTCTTGTACATAATGTGGCTACAAGTATTCCAGAAGGACAGACCAGATATTCCCATACCTGGAGTTGAACCCGGGCCACCTGAATGAGAGCCAGGAATCCTAACCGCTAGACCATATGGGAAGGATTTGAGAAGGTAAGAGCTAATTTAATGGTAAAAAAGATAAGATAAGATGAGATGAGATGAGATGAGATAAGATAAGATAAGATAATAAGATAAATACATAAATACTATTGCATGTGATCACAACAGTAATTGCACATGAATATGTGTCATGAAGGCACATAGATTGCACATGAATTTCACAGTAATTGCACATGAATTGCACATGGATTCCAACAGCAATTGCACATATGACGGAATTGCACATCAGTATTAGGTTAGGTCAGTATTGCGAGTGTTCAGGACTAACAGTGTTTGTTATAAAGTCTGACAGCAGCAGGAAGGAAATACCTACGAAACCTTTCCCTCACACAGCGAGGGTGGATTAGTCTCTCACTGAAGCTGCTCTCCAGAGCGGACATAGTGTCCTGCAGGGGATGACACTCATGGTCCAGCATAGATGTGAATCTAGCCAGGACCCTCATGTCCCCCACCTCCTGCACCGAGTCCAGAGCACAGCCCAGGACGGAGCTGGACTTCTCGATGACTTTGTCCAGCCTCTTCCTCTCCCTCTCTGTGATGCTGCTGCTCCAGCAGGCCACACCGTACAGGAGGGCTGATGCCACCACAGAGTCGTAGAAGGTCTTCAGGAGTGGCCCTGTCACTCCCAAAGACCTGAGTCTCCTCAGGAGGTAGAGCCGACTCTGTCTCTTCCTGTACAGTGCGTCTGTGTTATGAGTCCAGTCCAGTTTGTGGTTCAAATCAACACCCAGGTACTTGTATGAGTCCATTCTCTCAATGTCCCGTCCCTGGATGTTCACTGGTAAGGGGGCAGTGGGGTGGCGTCTGCGGAAATCCACCACCATTTCCTTGGTCTTCCCCGCTTTGATGAGGTGGTTCCGCTGACACCAGTCCACAAAGTCCTGCGCCAGTCCTCTGTACTCTGCGTCATCTTCGTCCGTGATGAGTCCGATGATGGCAGAGTCATCAGAGAACTTCTGCAGGACACAGCTGTCCGTGTCATGTCTGAAGTCTGCAGTGTAAAGGGTGAAGAGAAAGGGCGCGAGGACAGTGCCCTGGGGCGCCCCCACACTGCAGGTCCGAGTGTCAGACACACAATCCCGTGCTCTCACAAACTGTAAATCCTCTGGGACCGCATGAGGCTCGCTATTTCCGTCATTTTATTTTGAAGGGACCTCACGTTACCCATGACTACGGCGGGAACCGACTTCCTGTTTGTCCCTCTCTTCTCTCTGAGTTTACGTCCAGCCTGTCTGCTTCGTTGCGTTTTCCTTAGGATGTCCGCCGGGATAACGTGACGATCTCCGGGTAAGACGACTGTTCTCCGCAGTTTCATTAGTTCCTCCTTTGTGTAAACGCGGTACGGCGCCGGCCGGGGGGCGGGGCCGGAGCCGGGGGACTCAGAGCCAAGACACATCGCCACGACACGACGAAAACACTCAATCCAGCCGAATAAAGTCAAAACAAGTTTTTTTAAAGCGATTCCAGTGCGTGTCCCGATCGTTCATGAAGTTCCTCTTTCATATAAACGTGTATATAAGCGTGTACCGACAACACGCCGTACTTTGGCGGCGGCCGGAGGGCGCGGGGGGGCTAGCTCGGAGCTAGCTCACATCACAACAACACGACGAAAAACGCTCAAATCCAGCCGAAAAAAGTCAAAAACAGTTGAATTAAAAACGATTCCAGCGCGTGTCCCTATCGTACAGTAAAATAGAAAAAATGTACTAACTATATTTACAAAATATAGGAGATGAAGCACAATAAGTGTGAGAAAAAAGAGAGAGCGTTTACACCGGGCTGCTAGCTGTACCAGCGCCTTATGGCGTATAAAGAAGGCCTCATTGATGCTTGAGAGTTAAGGAACATTTCTGTATGTAATAGATATAAGCCCATTCCACGTGCAACAAGTCTAGTGATTAGTATTTTCCTTGTGGCTCAGCCTATTAGACCATGGACCTGAAATCCACAATCCCGGATTTTGGAGGCTAGTATCCTGTGCATATTGCTTATGGGGTTATGTACCCATAATAGACTCAAATTGCTTCAAAATGTCTAATCATGGGTCTTTTTTGACCTACATCTTCTTTCACTACTCAGCTATCCTTTTCCCCAAAAAAGAAATAACAATGTAGGATGGATAAAAGAAATGTGCTGCTAGATTCAAAGCAAATGTGGAACTGGGAGCTTGCGCTGAAGATCGGCTTCCATCATCCAACACATTACTGACTAGCTATGTTAATTTGGATTGACAATGGCAATAATGCAAGTAAAAACATTCTAGCAGAGGATGGTTTCGATCCATTGACCTCTGGGTTATGGGCCCAGCACGCTTCCGCTGCGCCACTCTGCTGAATGGTTATGATCATGGGACTCAAACCCACAATCCCTGGTTCAAGAGGCCAGTGCGTAATGCCCATGGGGCTGTATACGTCTAATAGACTCAAATCGCTTCAAAATATGAAATCTAATTTTAAAGGAATGTGGAACTAGGATCTTGCTACGAAAGATTGTGCTCTAACACTGAGCTACATAACCATCTCTTGTCTGTCATGATTATTGTCCAAGCGAGACCTGGAGTCAACACTTTTCACTTTGTGCCATCAACATATTGAATGGAGATGCAGGGGATTGAAACAAGGATTTCATAAATGCCCTCGTTCTGAAAGAAAGGCTCCGAAATTAAACATAAGCAAACATGCTGGTTTATAGAATAGAACCTCAAAATCTGTGCTGCTAAACACACGTTGCTGACAGGACTCGAACCTGCGCGGGGAAACCCCAATGGATTTCAAGTCCATCGCCTTAACCTCTCGGCCACAACAACAATACACATTTGAACTGTGTTTAAGAAAGTGGAAATTATCCACATTATTTTCTGAAACTAGCGCAATTACATTACCAGATTTAACTCTCCATGAATTCATGGAGACAGCATGTTTTACTAAACATTCTAAGCTCAGGTTTGGCGAGACATACCCATACTGGAAGTTGGGAATGTTGCCCAGGCTGCCTCGGCGAGAACTAGAAATTCTAACCCCTAGACCATATGAGAAATATAAAGATCAAGTGTAACAGATTGAATTGTAACATAAGCCTCATTGATGTTTGAGAGGTTAAAGAACAGTGCATAGTTGGGTCACCAGCTTTTAAGCAAGCATTTTTAATATCTAAATGTGCTTGGTTCTGCATGTCATGGAGAGAAGCACATAGCTCGGGATTTGTATCTTTCTTTTGGTTCAGCCAAATAGAGCCAGGTCTTGATTTTTAATACAGTTTTTTTTTAATGGGGTAGGAAGCACTATCAAGCAGCTCTGAGTTTGTGTTGTCCCGCCCCAGAAAATCTGGCTGAGTGCTCTAAGGAGCTAGATTTAAGTTCCAGTCCCTGTGAAGGGATGCTTTCAAGTACAACCGCTGCTACGTTGCATGGAACAGCTAAAGGTTGATTACTGCATATTGCACGCTGCATCCTAAATGGATGGGATTTTTCAATGTCTCTCTTAACAACCCACAGCGTGTCTTATTCATACTGTGGATTCAAGTCTTCCAAAAGGCTGACCACAATGTTCCCATGCCAGGAGTTGAACCCAGGCCACCTGAATGGGCCACTTTGTCTCACCTTCCTGCAGGTAGTGTGGATGGATGAAATAAAATTGTTTGAATTTTATAAGTGCTACAAGGTTCAAAGGTAATGCGGGACTGGGAGCTTGCACTGAATCACCACATGTGCTGATTTGAAATATTTCAGTGAAGGTCTCTAAAATTCACTGCAGTGTAATCTGGCCATTAGCAAAGACTACAGTGTCACCTGGAGATGCTGGGGATTGAACACAAGACCTCATACAAGCTAAGCATTCGCTCTACCACTGAGCTACATCCCCTTCCTTTTCAATGCCTTAAAATGATAGAATGGACAAAAACAGAACAGATAGAATAGAATCAACAGAAACAGTGACCAGATAGGCAATTCAATTCTTCATTTTTTTTTTGTTTATTCCAATTTGACTGGTTGTGACACAAAGGTTTGTCCCATTGTTACTTTACTTACATGTGCGTCACTTTTTGTGTGTTACAGTAACTTTTTTGGCCTGATCACCCAGTCCACAAGTGTTCCTGTACCTATATATTTACAAATCAAGCACTGTTAAGCAGGTGGCATCCTTTGCTGGTCAGGGGGAAGAGAAAGGTATGTTTCCAGCAGGGTTCTAAGAAATATGAAGCAATGCCAATGGATTTTTTGCCCATCAGCTTGACCACCTGGCCACCACAATACTGCATCTTTGGAAAATTACAGTGAAAGCTTGAGACCAATAAAAAAAATCAAGATATGCTTGTCCAGTCAAAAATTGCTGGAAAACATGACTGATCCCAAATGAAGCAAAGTATGCGCTCTACCGCTGACCCACTTTGTCTAGAAATGCTCCAAAAAGAAACACCAACCAACCTGCTAGTCTATAGATGCATAGAAAAGCTGAAGGTTGATTACAAACTTCCGCATGCTGCGCCCAAATTGATGCCAAGTTTCTATGCCTCTCTTCACCTCCGTCCAGCTTGAATGTACTCGTAACCACAGTGAGTCTTGTACATAATGTGGCTACAAGTATTCCAGAAGGACAGACCAGATATTCCCATACCGGGAGTTAAACCCGGGCCACCTGAATGAGAGCCAGGAATCCTAACCGCTAGACCATATGGGAAGGATTAGAGAAGGTAAGAGCTAATTTAATGGTAAAAAAGATAAGATAAGATAAGATGAGATGAGATGATGAGATGAGATGAGATGAGATGAGATAAGATAATAAGATAAATACATAAATACCATTGCATGTGATCACAACAGTAATTGCACATGAATATGTGTCATGACGGCACCTAGATTGCACATGAATTTCACAGTAATTGCACATGAATTGCACATGGATTCCAACAGCAATTGCACATATGACGGAATTGCACATCAGTATTAGGTTAGGTCAGTATTGCGAGTGTTCAGGACTAACAGTGTTTGTTATAAAGTCTGACAGCAGCAGGAAGGAAAGACCTACGAAACCTTTCCCTCACACAGCGAGGGTGGATTAGTCTCTCACTGAAGCTGCTCTCCAGAGTGGACATTGTGTCCTGCAGGGGATGACACTCATGGTCCAGCATAGATGTGAATCTAGCCAGGACCCTCGTGTCCCCCACCTCCTGCACCGAGTCCAGAGCACAGCCCAGGACGGAGCTGGACTTCTCGATGACTTTGTCCAGCCTCTTCCTCTCCCTCTCTGTGATGCTGCTGCTCCAGCAGGCCACACCGTACAGGAGGGCTGATGCCACCACAGAGTCGTAGAAGGTCTTCAGGAGTGGCCCTGTCACTCCAAAAGACCTGAGTCTCCTCAGGAGGTAGAGCCGACTCTGGCTCTTCCTGTACAGTGCGTCTGTGTTATGAGTCCAGTCCAGTTTGTGGTTCAGATCAACACCCAGGTACTTGTATGAGTCCATTCTCTCAATGTCCCGTCCCTGGATGTTCACTGGTAAGGGGGCAGTGGGGTGGCGTCTGCGGAAATCCACCACCATTTCCTTGGTCTTCCCCGCGTTGATGAGGAGGTGGTTCCGCTGACACCAGTCCACAAAGTCCTGCGCCAGTCCTCTGTACTCCACGTCATCTTCGTCCGTGATGAGTCCGATGATGGCAGAGTCATCAGAGAACTTCTGCAGGACACAGCTGTCCGTGTCATGTCTGAAGTCTGCAGTGTAAAGGGTGAAGAGAAAGGGCGCGAGGACAGTGCCCTGGGGCGCCCCCACACTGCAGGTCCGAGTGTCAGACACACAATCCCGTGCTCTCACAAACTGTAAATCCTCTGGGACCGCATGAGGCTCGCTATTTCCGTCATTTTATTTTGAAGGGACCTCACGTTACCCATGACTACGGCGGGAACCGACTTCCTGTTTGTCCCTCTCTTCTCTCTGAGTTTACGTCCAGCCTGTCTGCTTCGTTGCGTTTTCCTTAGGATGTCCGCCGGGATAACGTGACGATCTCCGGGTAAGACGACTGTTCTCCGCAGTTTCATTAGTTCCTCCTTTGTGTAAACGCGGTACGGCGCCGGCCGGGGGGCGGGGCCGGAGCCGGGGGACTCAGAGCCAAGACACATCGCCACGACACGACGAAAACACTCAATCCAGCCGAATAAAGTCAAAACAAGTTATTTTAAAGCGATTCCAGTGCGTGTCCCGATCGTTCATGAAGTTCCTCTTTCATATAAACGTGTATATAAGCGTGTACCGACAACACGCCGTACTTTGGCGGCGGCCGGAGGGCGCGGGGGGGCTAGCTCGGATGAAAAACGCTCAAATCCAGCCGAAAAAAGTCAAAAACAGTTGAATTAAAAACGATTCCAGCGCGTGTCCCTATCGTACAGTAAAATAGAAAAAATGTACTAACTATATTTACAAAATATAGGAGATGAAGCACAATAAGTGTGAGAAAAAAGAGAGAGCGTTTACACCGGGCTGCTAGCTGCACCAGCGCCTTATGACGTATAAAGAAGGCCTCATTGATGCTTGAGAGTTAAGGAACAGTTCTGTATGTAATAGATATAAGCCCATTCCACGTGCAACAAGTCTAGTGATTAGTATTTTCCTTGTGGCTCAGCCTATTAGACCATGGACCTGAAATCCACAATCCCGGATTTTGGAGGCTAGTATCCTGTGCATATTGCTTATGGGGTTATGTACCCATAATAGACTCAAATTGCTTCAAAATGTCTAATCATGGGTCTTTTTTGACCTACATCTTCTTTCACTACTCAGCTATCCTTTTCCCCAAAAAAGAAATAACAATGTAGGATGGATAAAAGAAATGTGCTGCTAGATTCAAAGCAAATGTGGAACTGGGAGCTTGCGCTGAAGATCGGCTTCCATCATCCAACACATTACTGACTAGCTTGGTTAATTTGGATTGACAATGGCAATAATGCAAGTAAAAACATTCTAGCAGAGGATGGTATCGATCCATCGACCTCTGGGTTATGGGCCCAGCACGCTTCCGCTGCGCCACTCTGCTGAATGGTTATGATCATGGGACTCAAACCCACAGTCCCTGGTTCAAGAGGCCAGTGCGTAATGCCCATGGGGCTGTATACGTCTAATAGACTCAAATTGCTTCAAAATATGAAATCTAATTTTAAAGGAATGTGGAACTGGGATCTTGCTACGAAAGACTGTGCTCTAACACTGAGCTACATAACCATCTCTTGTCTGTCATGATGATTGTCCAAGCGAGACCTGGAGTCAACACTTTTCACTTTGTGCCATCAACAGAATATTGAATGGAGATGCAGGGGATTGAAACAAGGATTTCATACATGCCCTCGTTCTGAAGTGAGGCTCCGAAATTAAACATCAGCAAACATGCTGGTTTATAGAATAGAACGAAACCTCAAAATCTGTGCTGCTAAACACACGTTGCTGACAGGACTCGAACCTGCGCGGGGAAACCCCAATGGTTTTCAAGTCCATTGCCTTAACCTCTCGGCCACAACAACAATACACATTTAAACTGTGTTTAAGAAAGCGGAAATTATCCACATTATTTTCTGAAACTAGCGCAATTACATTACCAGATTTAACTCTCCATGAATTCATGGAGACAGCATGTTTTACTAAACATTCTAAGCTCAGGTTTGGCGAGACATACCTATACTGGAAGTTGGGAATGTCGCCCAGGCTGCCTCGGCGAGAACTAGAAATTTTAATCCCTAGACCATATGAGAAATATAAAGATCAAGTGTAACAGATTGAATTGTAACATAAGCCTCATTGATGTTTAAGATAAGATAAGATAAGATAAGATATTCCTTTATTGTCCCACATGGGGAAATTTCATTGGTGCAACGCAGGTAGATACAGAGGTAGATACAGAAGAACAGATCACTTATAGGAAGTCTGAAAAACACTTTCAGTAGAAGATCTCCTATAAATAAATAAAAACTCCCATAAATAAATAAATACATAAATACCATTGCATGTGATCACGACAGTAATTGCACATGAATATGTGTCACGACAGCACATGAATTGCACATGAATTCCAACAGCAATTGCACATATGACAGAATTGCACATCAGTATTAGGTTAGGTCAGTATTGCGAGTGTTCAGTACTAACAGTTTTTGTTATAAAGTCTGACAGCAGCAGGAAGGAAACTATTCCAGCGCGTGTCCCTATCGTACAGTAAAATAGAAAAAATATACTAATTATATTTACAAAATATAGGAGATAAAGCACAATAAGTGTGAAAAAGAAGAGAGCGTTTACACCGGGCTGCCAGCTGTACCAGCGCCTTATGACGCAATGGGTCATCAGCTTTTAAGCAAGCATTTTTAATATCTAAATGTGCTTGGTTCTGCATGTCATGGAGAGAAGCACATAGCTCGGGATTTGTATCTTTCTTTTGGTTCAGCCAAATAGAGCCAGGTCTTGATTTTTAATACAGGTTTTTTTTAATGGGGTAGGAAGCACTATCAAGCAGCTCTGAGTTTGTGTTGTCCCGCTCCAGAAAATCTGGCTGAGTGCTCTAAGGAGCTAGATTTAAGTTCCAGTCCCTGTGAAGGGATGCTTTCAAGTACAACCGCTGCTACGTTGCATGGAACAGCTAAAGGTTGATTACTGCATATTGCACGCTGCATCCTAAATGGATGGGATTTTTCAATGTCTCTCTTAACAACCCACAGCGTGTCTTATTCATACTGTGGATTCAAGTCTTCCAAAAGGCTGACCACGATGTTCCCATGCCAGGAGTTGAACCCAGGCCACCTGAATGGGCCACTTTGTCTCACCTTCCTGCAGGTAGTGTGGATGGATGAAATAATATTGTTTGAATTTTATAAGTGCTACAAGGTTCAAAGGTAATGCGGGTCTGGGAGCTTGCACTGAATCACCACATGTGCTGATTTGAAATATTTAAGTGAAGGTCTCTAAAATTCACTGCAGTGTAATCTGGCCATTAGCAAAGACTACAGTGTCACCTGGAGATGCTGGGGATTGAACCCAAGACCTCATACATGCTAAGCATGCGCTCTACCACTGAGCTACATCCCCTTTCCTTATCAATGCCTTAAAATGATAGACGGATAGATGGACAAAAACAGAACAGATAGAATAGAATCAACAGAAACAGTGACCAGATAGGCAATTCAATTCTTCATTTTTTTTTGTTTATTCCAATTTGACTGGTTGTGACACAAAGGTTTGTCCCATTGTTACTTTACTTACATGTGCGTCACTTTTTGTGTGTTACAGTAACTTTTTTGGCCTGATCACCCAGTCCACAAGTGTTCCTGTACCTATATATTTACAAATCAAGCACTGTTAAGCAGGTGGCATCCTTTGCTGGTCAGGGGGAAGAGAAAAGTATGTTTCCAGCAGGGTTCTAAGAAATATGAAGCAATGCCAATGGATTTTTTGCCCATCAGCTTGACCACCTGGCCACCACAATACTGCATCTTTGGAAAATTACAGTGAAAGCTTTAGACCAATAAAAAAATCAAGATATGCTTGTCCAGTCAAGAATTGCTGGAAAACATGACTGATCCCAAATGAAGTAAAGTATGCGCTCTACCGCTGACCCACTTTGTCTAGAAATGCTCCAAAAAGAAACACCAACCAACCTGCTAGTCTATAGATGCATAGAAAAGCTAAAGGTTGATTACAAACTTCCGCATGCTGCGCCCAAATTGATGCCATGTTTCTATGCCTCTCTTCACCTCCGTCCAGCTTGAATGTACTCGTAACCACAGTGAGTCTTGTACATAATGTGGCTACAAGTATTCCAGAAGGACAGAGCAGATATTCCCATACCGGGAGTTGAACCCGGGCCACCTGAATGAGAGCCAGGAATCCTAACCGCTAGACCATATGGGAAGGATTTGAGAAGGTAAGAGCTAATTTAATGGTAAAGAAGATAAGATAAGATAAGATAAGATAAGATAAGATAATAAGATAAATACATAAATACCATTGCATGTGATCACAACAGTAATTGCACATGAATATGTGTCATGACAGCACATAGATTGCACATGAATTTCACAGTAATTGCACATGAATTGCACATGGATTCCAACAGCAATTGCACATATGACGGAATTGCACATCAGTATTAGGTTAGGTCAGTATTGCGAGTGTTCAGGACTAACAGTGTTTGTTATAAAGTCTGACAGAAGCAGGAAGGAAAGACCTACGAAACCTTTCCCTCACACAGCGAGGGTGGATTAGTCTCTCACTGAAGCTGCTCTCCAGAGCGGACATAGTGTCCTGCAGGGGATGACACTCATGGTCCAGCATAGATGTGAATCTAGCCAGGACCCTCATGTCCCCCACCTCCTGCACCGAGTCCAGAGCACAGCCCAGGACGGAGCTGGACTTCTTGATGACTTTGTCCAGCCTCTTCCTCTCCCTCTCTGTGATGCTGCTGCTCCAGCAGGCCACACCGTACAGGAGGGCTGATGCCACCACAGAGTCGTAGAAGGTCTTCAGGAGTGGCCCTGTCACTCCAAAAGACCTGAGTCTCCTCAGGAGGTAGAGCCGACTCTGTCTCTTCCTGTACAGTGCGTCTGTGTTATGAGTCCAGTTTGTGGTTCAGATCAACACCCAGGTACTTGTATGAGTCCATTCTCTCAATGTCCCGTCCCTGGATGTTTACTGTTTTTTTTTTTTTTTTTTTTTTTATCTTTTATTATCAAAAACATCAAAACAAGTATTTACATATATTTACATGAATGTACAGACAGACATGACACACAAGGGCAGGGGAATGGGATACACAAGGGCAGGGGGAGACGAGACAAAAAATTACAGAAAATCAAACACACAATCATTCTCCAAACATTCTTCAGTGATGGGGGGTGATGCCGTGGTTGGGGTTGATGCCGTGGTTGGGGGGGTTATGCCGGGGTCAGAAGATGATGTCCAGGTTTCCAGAGGGTGTGAGGTGGATCAGGGTGTTGTGGGGGACGAGGTGGGTGATGAACCGGTGCTCTGCTGCCATGTGGAGGTGTCGGAGGTGTGCGGCCAAGAGTCCTTTGAAGATGGGCCAGGGTTCTGCTGTTTTATTGTCACGGAGATGGATGTTCCTGTTGAGATATAATGTGTACCGGCTATGGAGAGGGTTAGTCGGGCGAGATGGGTGTTGGCTACAGAGCGACTCTGTCCGGGACCAAAGAGGAGGAGCCAGACGGAGGGGCATGTGCGCGAGACCCTCACCGCTGTCTGGAACCGCCACAGTCAGGGGCCTGAAAGTCCTCCACGCCTCCAAGAGTTCCCTCTCGAAGGGGGGGAGGCCTTCCAGGACCGAAACAGGGGGCAACAAACACAAATTATAAACACCAAACTTACCTAGACTATTAACAAACTCACCTATATAATCCTTCCATGGAGCATCTACCTCAACGTCTAGAAATTTCCGAATTGTTTTCAGCCGGAAGGCCTTCTTCCTTAACTCTAAATCTGCTAACTTTAAACCTCCCTGATCGTACTCACCTATCATAACCTTATGTGCAATAAAGCCCCTCTCACGATTCCACAAAAAGTGGTTTATCACTAACCTTAATTTGTTAGCATAGACCCCCGGCAGGCCGTACACGGAGAGTGCATGGTTCAACATGGACATGCACAAAGAATTTACAACTAAGACTTTACCTTTTAATGTCAGATTACGACGTCTCCAAAAATTCAAGCGCGCTGTAATTTTCTCGCACAAAGGCGACCAAAGTGCAGTACGACACGCCTCCTCGTCTCTGCCCAGGGGGACGCCGAGGACCTTGTAGGAGTCCCCGGCCTCCCGGAGCTGGACAGGGAGAGGAACAGGCGTGACGCTGCCGCAAAATTTAACCGTGGTTTTATCGAAATTTATTTTGGCCCCTGAAGCGAGGCCATAAACATTGAGCACGTGGAGAGCCTGAACGCCTCTCTCCACGTGTCCTCGTCTCGGAGGATCAGATTCGTGTCATCTGCGTACTGAAAAATTTTGACTTCCCTACCCGCAGGCGTGGTCAGTCCCCTCACCGCCGCGTCCGCCCGCAACATGGCCGCCAAAGGCTCAGCGGCGATGCTGTAGAGGAGCGACGAGAGGGGACAGCCCTGCCTGACTGATCTTTTTAAGGGGAAAGAGTCAATTAGAAACCCGTTGACTTTGACCTTACTGACCGCAAAGGAATAGATGAGCTGTAGCCAATTAACAAACCGTTCGCCGAAACCTAACTTACCTAATACAGTCCAGAGGAACGAATGCTCAACTCTGTCGAACGCCTTGTTAAAGTCTACACTAACGTGAATACCACCGGTCGCGTGCATCTGCCGAAGGAGATATCTCAGAGACAAAACTATGTCTGAGATGTCCCTCCCGGGGACGCTGTAGGCCTGCGAGGGGTGTATGATGGATCCAATCACACGCTTTAACCTACCTGCTAATACCTTTGCTAAAATTTTATAGACTACGTTCAAAAGGCTAATGGGCCTGTAGTTGGCGAGGCTGCTCCTGTCGCCCTTCTTAAAAAGCAGAGTGACGACACTCATCGCAAAACCATCGCCAACTCTACACTCACTCTCAAAATCCTGATATAATAGGAGTAGGATCGGAGCTAACCTGGAAGCGAAACGCTTGAAAAACTCACAGGTTAGTCCGTCCTCTCCGGGGCTTTTTCCTGTATTTAAACTCTTGACTGCAGCCTCTATCTCCATGAGAGACAGAGGCGCGTCGCACAGCTCCCTATCCTCCCTGCTCAGTTTGCGCTCCAGAGCACCTACAGCCTGGTCTAAAGCCTGCTCTGCCACTCCGTCTGAACTAAAAAGCCTACTATAGAAATCCTGCGCTGTCTCTAAAACCTCACTTACCTCGGAAACAATCTTACCTGTCTTCTCTATCAACTTATCTATGTGCATCTTTCCCTGTGTAGCCTTCTCACAGCCGAAGAAGAACGCTGTCGAGCGTTCTCCTTCGACTGTGTGTCTGGCTTTTGCCCTCAAAATTGCACCCTGACACCTACTTACCTCCAGCTGCTCCAGCTCAGCGCGCACCACCAGGTACTCTGGATCCACAGGGCCAGTGGTGGAAGCTGCGCCCTGGTCCAGGACCTGCAGGCGCTGGCGGAGAGCGGTCTCCCTCCTGGTCGACAGCCACGCCTTGTGTTTGCTGTAATTGACACAGAGCTTTTTAATGCGTGTTTTTGCCGTCGGCCACCAATCGACCACGCTGTCGATCAGCTCCAGCTCCATGTCAAATACATCAAACAAAAAGTCCATTTTCCTACAAAAAGTTTCATCACCGAGGATGGAGCTGTTTAGGACCCACAGTCCTCCATTCCTCGGTGATGAAACTAACCCAAAATAAATATCTAAAGTGGAGTGATCACTCAAGCCTGACCACTTGTAGGAAGCACCACTGACTCTCTGTGCCAGGTCTGAGGAGGCAAAACAGAGGTCAATGCGGGACTGCTTCAGGACGCCCTGCCACCTGGAGAAATCCTTCAGGAAGGGGTGGACGAACCGCCACACCTCCGTCAGGTTCCTGCTGGCGGCTTCTTCCAACAGGGCTGTCCTGGCAGTGCTGTTTTTAAAAGAGTTGTTAATGCCGATGTCTGTCTTGCAAAGTGTTGTATTAAAGTCACCGATTATGATTGTATTGTCGTTTGCAAAGCGAAATATTTTTTTGAAGAATTGCCTCCTCAGACCATCATCGTTCGGGGCGTAGATATTAATTAGTCTGAACTTCACTGTGTCCGTGAAGTCCAGGACCAGGAAGGAGCCCTCTGGGTCGGCGTGTACCAGGGTGGGTTGGCCTAAGACACCAGGCCTCACCACCGTGGCCACATCGCGCGAGCACGCCGTGCCCAGGGCCCAAAATACAGAGCCTACTCCCACGTTCCGCACTCGTTGCGCGTGGCTGACATCCCAATGCGTTTCTTGGATGCAGAGCACGTCCCACTTGGAAAAGTGTAACGCGCTCTGCATCCGCACTGGGCTCCGCAGGCCGCCTGCGTTCCAAGAGGACAAGGAGAACGCCATTAAGAGGAGACTTTGGAGGATACAACCCATCTTTTATTTCGACTTCTTTTTGGCGCCCGTCGCATCTGACTCCCACACTCTTTTTCTGACTTCACGGGTGGAGAAATCCATGAAGTCATCATTAAAAACAGTCTCAAGCTCACCTCGTGGGGCAGAGCTGCGTGTGGAGGATGGTGGGTTGATGGAGCTTTCTGCTGGCGCTTTTGATGTGGCTGGAATGGAGGAGGCGGAGGAGGTGGAGCCGCTCTGAGCAGCAGCGCCCTCTCCATCTCCTGCCACCTGCTTCCTGCGTCTTGTCCCTTTCTTTTCCTTCTTCTCCACCTGTCCCCTCTTACCACCGTCCGACTGGAGCTTGGGATCATCACCCAGCCCTGTGGTGATGTCCCCCCCTTTGGAGGTAAGATGCGGGGCCTGTCCCGCACCCATCCTCCTCCCGGGTTCAGCCTCTGCCTCCACGGGCTTAGGAGTTGGACCCTCACGAGTCCCTTCCCTCTGGTCAGGAGGAGCAGTTTGTCCTGCTCCCACCTTCCCAGACGCCAGCGCTGAGCCGAGCACCATCTCCAGTGCGACGGGCGCCTCCTCGTCTGAGGAGTCAGAGGAGCAAGAGGAGCCGAACACCTCTGGCTCCCCTGACTCCTCCACAGCCTCCTCCTCCAAAACCTCCTCTACTTCGGAGAGAGCAGTTGCGGGCACGTTCTGGGCCACGTCACTGCTCTCTCCTCCAATGGCGTCCTCCCTGTCCTCCCCTCTGTCCTCCCCTCTGTCCTCCTCTCTGTCACCCGCACCACACGGACATAAGTGGCGGAACATGCGGCACTCTCTGCACTTCGGGGCCCACTGCGCGACACACTCGCGCGCGTAATGCCCCTGGCTCCCGCAGTTGCGGCACAGAAAGTCAGGGCACTCCCTCAGAATATGGCCAGGCTGGAGACACCCCCTACACACCCGCACCTGCCTGTCGTGTATTACCCTGAAGTACTCGGGGCCCCCCGCGGTGTCAAACCTGACAGAATACGGTAAGGACTGCACCGTGTCCGTGAACCTTACCCGTACAAACCTGGTGCCGTCCGCCATGTTCGTCCCCGGCCACATTCTCCTCCTCACCTCGGAGACCGCAGAGACCCCCCAGGCGTAGAGCTTGGCCAGGATCTCCTCGTCCTCGATATAAGCCGGCAGCCCCATGAAGGACATGACCAGCTCATCAACCGAGATGTCACGGGCGTGAACCCTGACTCCTCCAATGCAGTACCCATCCAGGAGCCGCTCCTTCGCTTTGGTGGTACTGACGGTTACTTCATATTTGTCCTTTGAGATGAGTCTGCACGCTACTATGGAGCCGCACACCTCCTGAGTTGATTTCAAAAAAGCTAGTGGCGTGATTTGTGCTCCCTCCGTTAGTTCCAATACCACAGTGAGTTCTTTCATAAATTTCATCCTTCTTTCTTTGTTCTTTCTATTATTTACTGATTCTTTCAAACTTTGTCTTGCCTTTGTCGTGTCCATTCCAGTGTCCGATGCCGTGTTGTCCGTCCTTTGAGCCATGCTCACAAAAAAACAAAAAATCCACCTCCCAGTAAGTTTACTGGGAGGGGAACAAACAAAAAAACTGAAAAAAGTAAATGAAAATGATCAAAATAACGATTAAAAACTCCAAAAAACTCCCAAACCTCCAGCTCCAGACCATGCAGCACACCACAAATTGCACGCACCTCAAAAAGGCGAAATCTACGAGGTAACATTGGTCACTGAATATCTAGCTGAAACAGGTGGAGTAGCATTTAAGAGGCGCTGTGGCTGTCTAGTAAACAGGACATCCTGGGTTCAAATCCCAGCAGTGCCTTCATGATAGCCTTTCAAGCAAATCAGTTGTTTACATGTACAGAAAAACTTATCACCCGAAAGAGCTCTTTTACATTTTGCAATTAGAGATTGAAAAGTATCCCTGAATAAACAGAGTAAATGCACTCTTTTCACTCCTTGTTTCTCAGTTTGATGGTAAGGATTGATTGATGTAGACTGTTTTCGGATGACTGTTTTGCTTTTGTGAAAAAGGGGAATCAGACAAAAGTTGCAAAGGCATTCAAAGGCTGTGAGTTCGAGACCCACCAGAGTCACTGTTGTAACCCCTGTTATCTACATTGGTAAATAGGAAAGCCTGCTTGTGTTATTAACTGATGAAAGGAACTGCTAAACTTGGTTCAATTACCACAGAATCCCAGTGTGCTATAGGCTGGCCACTGCTTGGTAGGAGTTTCCCGTACGTGAGTGACTGTTCCTTCCTTCCTTCACGCCCCGCTCAACCTCGTCTTCTTCTAAAGAGCTTGGCGCTGTCATCAGAAGCTTTGGTCTTACTCAGCACCTGAGTGGCCCCACAGAGGGCAAATGGCACACTCTGGACCTGCTAATGACAAAGCGGGTTAATATTTCAAATTACAGTGTGGTAAATGTTACTTTGTCTGATGGTTTCTGTATTTCTCCAGGTGCAATGAGTTTGCAGTGTTCTTTGCAAGACTCATTTCAGAACATTAATAATACCATTATTTGCAGATAACAAGCACGCAGCCAACTAGACAACTGGAGTTAACCCATTTTGCATTTGTGGCTGACAAAACTTTCCAAGAGATCACCACAAGTCTGAGTTCCACTACATGCTGCCTTTATGCATTGCCGACTAGATTTTTAAAGTCTATGGTGAGCAGTCTGTTGGCTCCAATCAATGAAAAAGTCAACGTGTTGCTTGGATCTGGAATTTTCCCAAGAGCCTTAAAACTGCAGTCATTAAGCCTCTCTTAAAGAAGAGCAGTCTTGATGCCACAGTGCTAAATAAATACCGGCCCATCTCAAACCTACTACTACTCAGTTGTCCATTCAAGCATGCAAATTATTTACAACGACAGAAAATGCGCTGCTGTTACAAATTGGAATAAGAGATGGAAAAGTATCCCTGCACACACAGATTAACTGCACTCTTTTCACTTTTTGATTCTCAGTTTGTTGGCAAGGAATGACTGATGTAGACCCATTTTGGATGAATACCGTGTTTTGCGTTTGTGGAAATGAGCATCATGGAAGGATGTATGGGCTCTGTGGCGCAATGGATAGCGCATTGGACTTCTAGGCATAATTTGCAAGGGGATTCAAAGGTCGCTAATGGTGAGAGTACATGGTTGTTTTTTACAATGGAAAGTCTGCTCGCTTTACTATCTGATGAAAGGCACTGCTGAACGAGGTTCAATTGCCAAGTGTGCTTGAAAAAGTAAGCAAATACATCGGCATTATGTCAAATAACATTATCTTGCAATTTTTCCTCAACATCCAGATCAACTGCAGTATATTGAGTGCGCAATAAATTGGCGAGAGTCGATTGATTGAGAGACTTCCAGTTTTTTTATAGCTACATTGGTACAGGGGATTTAGCTCAAAGGTAGAACGATTGATGCCCTCGCTCGCCATTAAACACAGTTGATTGGACAGGGGCTGAACTTTCGAAAGTTGCTGGCTCGCTTTTTTCAAGATTGTTTGCACTGTTTGCAATCCTTGTTTCCCATTTTTGTGGCAAGGGATGATTGATGTTAAGACTTGTAGCTTTGGATCACCGTTATCCGTCTAGGGAGCATTCTGCGGTTCAATGGTGTAATGGTTTGCGCACTTTGAATCCAGCAATCCGAGTTCAAATCTCAGTGGAACCTTGAGTGCCCCGAGAGTAGCGTTACTCTTTTGAAAAAGTGCAGAAACATGAAGAATCTTTGGGTAAAATCTGTGCTTACCCCCTGAAAGGAGCCAACCAAAGCATACAAACTAAACAAAGCTGTTAAAATCTGGAGCTGGTTTTCTTATGACCAAGCTTATGATTCAACGCCTGGATTACAAAAGGCGTAAACGTTTCACCGCATTGCAAAAGAAAATCAAATGAAAAGCATTGATGTGTTGAAGGAATCCTTTGACTTGGAGAGACAGGACTTTTATAGGACTTATTATAAGCAAGAAATGAAACAAAGAAATGACCACTATAATCCTCTGACAGTAATCTTTGTTGAAACCAATCAATCAGAACTTGCGAGGGGAATCATTTCTAAATGATCTCAATGCATTGGTAATCTGGACAACGTTCTGCTGAGTATATTCTAAACCAATGGGAACGAGAAGTTAACCTGGTTTTGTCTGACCAAGAGTGTGGAAATGTAGGAACAGCCCTGAGGAAGACCACAAAATCACATGCCTGAAGGGGAAAAATATGTTTTTTTCACCACACCATGTCAAAGTGTCCATTATTCACAAGGAAATGCTAACTGCTGGAGAACCCAGCAGGCAAACCACTATCAGGTGTTTTGGGGCTGTGCTGTTGCTCAAAAATAATGGACTGAAATTCAAAGGGCACTGCAGACTGTTTTTGACTTTTCCATCCCACTCAAATTTAAAACTATGTACTTGGGCCTCAACACTCCTGCCATGGACACAATAAATGGATACCCTTGGAACATACTTTTGGCTGTAGAGAAAAAGGCCATCACAAAGAAATGCTCGACACCAACCACGCCAACGATCAAAGACTTGACTGACATAGTAACAGACATTAGACATTGGATGAATGGAAAACAGTGACATTCAGGCTTAATTTGGATAAGCACTAATTTGATCGACTTTGGACCAAGTAGGACCCCTATTTTCATTTAAATGTGCTTTTGTTTTTATTTTATGTTTAGTGCTATTTATGTTCTTTTTATTTCGATTTTTGCTCCCTGGTCGTGTCCTGTATTGTTTTATGTTTAATCAAAAGAAAAGAAAAAAGGACACACAGAACTAGTTCATTTTCTCGCTACGTTATGCCACACGTTTCGCTCCCTTGCCTAAATTTTTGAAAAAGTAGCCGAAATAGTTGGGAGAGCGTTAGACTGAAGATCTAAAGGTCCCTGGTTCAATCCCGGGTTTCGGCATGTGTACCTGAATGTTAGTCTTTGCTCAAAAATACAATGAATAGGAATGCTGGGTCTATTGGATATTTTGCGAGATCAGGACATAAATGGCATGGAAAGGATCTATAAAACATAAACAGCAAGCTTTCATTGGAACATTGTTAGCATGAACATGTTTGGTAACATGTTTGGTTTCGCTGAATGTTGTACCCAAGACCTTCTGCGTGTAGGGCAGATGTGATGACCACCACACAATGAAACCATGAAGCAGAAGTTTGCCTACTTCAATGCTGCTCTCTTTGATATAGCCCAATGATCAAATGTCATACTTATTTTCAAAACAGGACATCCTGTAGAAAGGTGTGGTTCAACGGTATAGCGGCTAGCGCTCTGAATCCAGAGTTTTTCTTCATTTTTAATTGCAATTAGAGGGTTAAACCTTTTATGGGTATGTCAACATTCTCGCCTCTGTGGCGCAATCGGCTAGCGCGTTTTACTGGTAGGCGAAAAGTTGGTGGTTCGAGCCCACCCAGGGACGACTGCTCACCTTGCCAGAGCAAGCAAGAAATACAATCCCAGAAGTAGAGTCATACAGCCCACATGGTATAATAATTGCGACTCTACAAGCCGCAATATCTTTTTTTTTTTTTAAAGCGAGCCAGCAACATTCGAAAGTTCAGCCCCTGTCCAATCAACTGTGTTTAATGGAGAGCGAGGGCATCAATCTTTCTACCTTTAAGCTAAATCCCCTGTACCAATGTAGCTATAAAAAAACTGGAAGTTTTTCAATCAATCGACTCTCGCCAATTTATTGCGCACTCAATATACTGCAGTTAATCTGGATATTGAGGAAAAATTGCAAGATAATGTTATTTGACATAATGCCGATGTATTTGCTTACTTTTTCAAGCACACTTGGCAATTGAACCTCGTTCAGCAGTGCCTTTCATCAGATAGTAAAGCGAGCAGACTTTCCATTGTAAAAAACAAATATGTTCTCTCACCATTAGCGACTCATTGCGCCACAGAGCCCATACATCCTTCCATGATGCTCATTTCCACAAACGCAAAACACGTTTTTCATCCAAAATGGGTCCACATCAGTCATTCCTTGCCAACAAACTGAGAATCAAAAAGTGGACTGCTTGCCATTACAACCCTTGAAATCTTGGTCATAAATTTTCTTCTGTTTGAACCGAAAGAAGAAGAATTAAACCCTCTGTAACAATGAGATTGCAACTATTTCACTCAATTCTCATCACCTGTTAAAGTCATCTCTTTATATGTACTCTACATAAATGGAAAGACTTAATCTAGTATAAGGTTGCCAAAGCATTTACTTTGTACTGATTTTTGGAACGTTATCTTCGAGATAAGGGAGCTCAATGTCAGCATCGCTGAAATGTCCAAGGTGTCAGGGTCAAGGTAAACTCCTACCTAAGCGTAAGCAAATTTGGTCTACAAGTGGAGGAATGGGTTCTAATCCCACTCCTGACAATGGGTTTGTCCTATATTTGACCTCATTGCAAGTGTAGGGGAATGGAGATGGACATTCCACGGCCAGATAACAGAAAAACTCTCTTTGAACATTGGGGGGTTTTCTTTCTCCCTCTCTCCCTCACCGCAGGGAACCGCTGTGACTTTGGCGATAACAGACCTTCTCCCCCACAGTCTTACAGGAGGACGCCCCGATGAAAACTATGTTTTATGTGATTATGCCATGAATGTTTGTCCGAATCAACTCCGTACACCTCATGTTTCACCTTGTGTTACGTATTTTTCCACTGTTTAAGGTTTTATATTCCCAATGCTTTAACTCGAGTGCCCATCACAGGTGAAAGAAGATGTAAAATGTATCTACCTCAAGGAATAATGTGCACAAACTGCCAAAAGTGTTTAACGTGTCGTCGCAGTAGCGCCCGCCCCTTTCGCTCCCAGCGTGCCCTGCGGCGCTAGGTGACAAAAAGACGCTCCGAGCTTGGAACGCTCTCTTCTCCTCTCTTCTCTTCTTGCTCTCTTCTTCCTTTTTTTTTGTTCAAGCCTTTGTCTATCTCTTTGAAGCCGTCTCCACGGACGAGCCTGTTTACTTTTCCTTTGTCTCAACAAAGCGTCCGCCACGTGGGTCGACAAGACTAGGCCAGCCTCATCGCCCCCCTGAACTCTGAAAACACCTGGAAACACCTGGAACTAAGCTTAAGCGCTAAACCGGACAGAGACTTTCTTTTCTACTTCGCTTCTACTATTTTTGAAGTAATCTACGCCGTTTACGTGGATCAGCGCTACGTTCTCATCTGAGTAAAGGCCGCGTGAGGAGCTAACACGCAGCTAAAGCGTTCTACCGCTAAGGAACTCCCGGACATCGCCACGCGCCACCTCGCGCCACCGCTGCCGCCCCGCGTCACGGACATCGCGGCACGCCACTGCCTTCGCCCGCCACACCGCTCCACGCGCCGCCTCGCGCCACCGCTGCCGCCCCGCGTCACGGATATCGCGGCACGCCACTGCCTTCGCCCGCCACACCGCTCCACGCCGCTGCCTCGCCACGGATCTCGTCCGCGGACAAGGACCAGCCGGACCGAGTTCTACAAAATCGTAAGCCGACTTCAGTGTGCGGTTCTTTTGTGGCGTGATTTGGGTAGAACTCAGCTGTTCCTCCTCCCTTAGCTTCTCACTTTCCCTCTTTTTGATATAGATTAGCATAGACACGTTTGATTATCAAAGGCAAAACCCTGGTTTAACATTATCTGCATGAAATCTGCTGTTAAATCTGATATAACATCACCTGTGATTTACCTGTGCGCATTTCTGCTCCGGTGCCCTTTTTGATTGCCCTTTTGATAAATAAACTACACGAAAGAGTTATTGACTATTGTTTGTTTGATTAGACTATGCGTAAGTCCCTGAATCGTGAAACACCCTTCAGACCTTTTAACGAGCGCGATTAAGGACCGTATCTTAGCTTTTTGGGTTTTACCCTGGTGCCCCGTCTTGTCTCGTTTCTGCTAAGAAATCTTCCTTAATCGTAAACTGAATACCTGTAGTTTGAGACCCTACACAAGGATGTGAATAGCCTGTTGGCTCCTGCTTCACTAAAGGTTCTATATCCATTCAATACACAGCTTTCTTGGATGCACTACTGCTGTTACGGCTCTCGACTGACATCTCAATTGCAATAGACTTTAAAACGAAGCATTAGCTTGATGTGGACTTTTAAAGGACGCAGTAGTTTGATGTGACAACAACCACATCAAACTCCTTTAAAAAGAGACAGCAGTTTGATGTGTTTTTTTACCAAAGTATAGGTACGGTCATTTGTGCTACTGTAATAACGGATCTGATTCTGTATACTCACAGTTCACATAAATAAAGTGTCAGGATGGCCGAGCGGTCTAAGGCGCCAGACTCAAGGTAAACTCCTTCCTCGCCACAGGGGATTCTGGTCGCTGAATGGAGGTGTGGGTTCAAATCCCACTCCTGACAAAAAAAAAATATTTCCTTTGGAAAGGAAGCCATTTTTACACCCTAATTTACAAGCACATGTGTGACAATGGATGAAAAATTGTCGTATTGGCTTAAGATTTCAAATGAAGTGTTACTTCCAATGATGAATTGTGATGTGATGGCCAATCTACTACGTAGATGCTGTACTGTCAAAGCATTGAGTACATTCAGAGTGAACTGTATCATATGTCTTATACTGTAATTGTGACCACTCACTGAGAAATTAAAGTGACAGATTAATTTACCAGACTTAGTACTGAAAAATTTTGGGTTTTCATTATGACCTTTTTTGCCTTTTGGGCAGCCAGCCTGGCTAGCTCAGTCGGTAGAGCATGAGACTCTTAATCTCAGGGTCGTGGGTTCGAGCCCCACGTTGGGCGGAGTTGATTTTAAGCTTTATGGACTGCTTGCCATTACAACCCGTGAAATCTTGGTCATAAATTTTCTTCTGTTGGAACCGAAAGAAGAAGAATTAAACCCTCTGTAACAATGAGATTTGAACTATTTCACTCAATTCTCATCACCTGTTAAAGTCATCTCTTTATATGTACTCTACATAAATGGAAAGACTTCATCTAGTGTAAGGTTGCCAAAGCATTTACTTTGTACTGATTTTTGGAACGTTATCTTCGAGATAAGGGAGCTCAATGTCAGCATCGCTGAAATGTCCAAGGTGTCAGGGTCAAGGTAAACTCCTACCTAAGCGTAAGCAAATTTGGTCTACAAGTGGAGGAATGGGTTCTAATCCCACTCCTGACAATGGGTTTGTCCTATATTTGACCTCATTGCAAGTGTAGGGGAATGGAGATGGACATTCCACGGCCAGATAACAGAAAATCTCTCTTTGAACATTGGGGGGTTTTCTTTCTCCCTCTCTCCCTCACCGCAGGGAGCCGCTGTGACTTTGGCGATAACAGACCTTCTCCCCCACAGTCTTACAGGAGGACGCCCCGATGAAAACTATGTTTTATGTGATTATGCCATGAATGTTTGTCCGAATCAACTCCGTACACCTCATGTTTCACCTTGTGTTACGTATTTTTCCACTGTTTAAGGTTTTATATTCCCAATGCTTTAACTCGAGTGCCCATCACAGGTGAAAGAAGATGTAAAATGTATCTACCTCAAGGAATAATGTGCACAAACTGCCAAAAGTGTTTAACGTGTCGTCGCAGTAGCGCCCGCCCCTTTCGCTCCCAGCGTGCCCTGCGGCGCTAGGTGACAAAAAGACGCTCCGAGCTTGGAACGCTCTCTTCTCCTCTCTTCTCTTCTTGCTCTCTTCTTCCTTTTTTTTTGTTCAAGCCTTTGTCTATCTCTTTGAAGCCGTCTCCACGGACGAGCCTGTTTACTTTTCCTTTGTCTCAACAAAGCGTCCGCCACGTGGGTCGACAAGACTAGGCCAGCCTCATCGCCCCCCTGAACTCTGAAAACACCTGGAAACACCTGGAACTAAGCTTAAGCGCTAAACCGGACAGAGACTTTCTTTTCTACTTCGCTTCTACTATTTTTGAAGTAATCTACGCCGTTTACGTGGATCAGCGCTACGTTCTCATCTGAGTAAAGGCCGCGTGAGGAGCTAACACGCAGCTAAAGCGTTCTACCGCTAAGGAACTCCCGGACATCGCCACGCGCCACCTCGCGCCACCGCTGCCGCCCCGCGTCACGGACATCGCGGCACGCCACTGCCTTCGCCCGCCACACCGCTCCACGCGCCGCCTCGCGCCACCGCTGCCGCCCCGCGTCACGGATATCGCGGCACGCCACTGCCTTCGCCCGCCACACCGCTCCACGCCGCTGCCTCGCCACGGATCTCGTCCGCGGACAAGGACCAGCCGGACCGAGTTCTACAAAATCGTAAGCCGACTTCAGTGTGCGGTTCTTTTGTGGCGTGATTTGGGTAGAACTCAGCTGTTCCTCCTCCCTTAGCTTCTCACTTTCCCTCTTTTTGATATAGATTAGCATAGACACGTTTGATTATCAAAGGCAAAACCCTGGTTTAACATTATCTGCATGAAATCTGCTGTTAAATCTGATATAACATCACCTGTGATTTACCTGTGCGCATTTCTGCTCCGGTGCCCTTTTTGATTGCCCTTTTGATAAATAAACTACACGAAAGAGTTATTGACTATTGTTTGTTTGATTAGACTATGCGTAAGTCCCTGAATCGTGAAACACCCTTCAGACCTTTTAACGAGCGCGATTAAGGACCGTATCTTAGCTTTTTGGGTTTTACCCTGGTGCCCCGTCTTGTCTCGTTTCTGCTAAGAAATCTTCCTTAATCGTAAACTGAATACCTGTAGTTTGAGACCCTACACAAGGATGTGAATAGCCTGTTGGCTCCTGCTTCACTAAAGGTTCTATATCCATTCAATACACAGCTTTCTTGGATGCACTACTGCTGTTACGGCTCTCGACTGACATCTCAATTGCAATAGACTTTAAAACGAAGCATTAGCTTGATGTGGACTTTTAAAGGACGCAGTAGTTTGATGTGACAACAACCACATCAAACTCCTTTAAAAAGAGACAGCAGTTTGATGTGTTTTTTTACCAAAGTATAGGTACGGTCATTTGTGCTACTGTAATAACGGATCTGATTCTGTATACTCACAGTTCACATAAATAAAGTGTCAGCATGGCCGAGCGGTCTAAGGCGCCAGACTCAAGGTAAACTCCTTCCTCGCCACAGGGGATTCTGGTCTCTGAATGGAGGTGTGGGTTCAAATCCCACTCCTGACAAAAAAAAAATATTTCCTTTGGAAAGGAAGCCATTTTTACACCCTAATTTACAAGCACATGTGTGACAATGGATGAAAAATTGTCGTATTGGCTTAAGATTTCAAATGAAGTGTTACTTCCAATGATGAATTGTGATGTGATGGCCAATCTACTACGTAGATGCTGTACTGTCAAAGCATTGAGTACATTCAGAGTGAACTGTATCATATGTCTTATACTGTAATTGTGACCACTCACTGAGAAATTAAAGTGACAGATTAATTTACCAGACTTAGTACTGAAAAATTCTGGGTTTTCATTATGACCTTTTTTGCCTTTTGGGCAGCCAGCCTGGCTAGCTCAGTCGGTAGAGCATGAGACTCTTAATCTCAGGGTCGTGGGTTCGAGCCCCACGTTGGGCGGAGTTGATTTTAAGCTTTATGGACTGCTTGCCATTACAACCCGTGAAATCTTGGTCATAAATTTTCTTCTGTTGGAACCGAAAGAAGAAGAATTAAACCCTCTGTAACAATGAGATTTGAACTATTTCACTCAATTCTCATCACCTGTTAAAGTCATCTCTTTATATGGACTGTACATAATTGGAAAGACTTCATCTAGTGTAAGGTTGCCAAAGCATTTACTTTGTACTGATTTTTGGAACGTTATCTTCGAGATAAGGGAGCTCAATGTCAGCATCGCTGAAATGTCCAAGGTGTCAGGGTCAAGGTAAACTCCTACCTAAGCGTAAGCAAATTTGGTCTACAAGTGGAGGAATGGGTTCTAATCCCACTCCTGACAATGGGTTTGTCCTATATTTGACCTCATTGCAAGTGTAGGGGAATGGAGATGGACATTCCACGGCCAGATAACAGAAAAACTCTCTTTGAACATTGGGGGGTTTTCTTTCTCCCTCTCTCCCTCACCGCAGGGAGCCGCTGTGACTTTGGCGATAACAGACCTTCTCCCCCACAGTCTTACAGGAGGACGCCCTGATGAAAACTATGTTTTATGTGATTATGCCATGAATGTTTGTCCGAATCAACTCCGTACACCTCATGTTTCACCTTGTGTTACGTATTTTTCCACTGTTTAAGGTTTTATATTCCCAATGCTTTAACTCGAGTGCCCATCACAGGTGAAAGAAGATGTAAAATGTATCTACCTCAAGGAATAATGTGCACAAACTGCCAAAAGTGTTTAACGTGTCGTCGCAGTAGCGCCCGCCCCTTTCGCTCCCAGCGTGCCCTGCGGCGCTAGGTGACAAAAAGACGCTCCGAGCTTGGAACGCTCTCTTCTCCTCTCTTCTCTTCTTGCTCTCTTCTTCCTTTTTTTTTGTTCAAGCCTTTGTCTATCTCTTTGAAGCCGTCTCCACGGACGAGCCTGTTTATTTTTCCTTTGTCTCAACAAAGCGTCCGCCACGTGGGTCGACAAGACTAGGCCAGCCTCATCGCCCCCCTGAACTCTGAAAACACCTGGAAACACCTGGAACTAAGCTTAAGCGCTAAACCGGACAGAGACTTTCTTTTCTACTTCGCTTCTACTATTTTTGAAGTAATCTACGCCGTTTACGTGGATCAGCGCTACGTTCTCATCTGAGTAAAGGCCGCGTGAGGAGCTAACACGCAGCTAAAGCGTTCTACCGCTAAGGAACTCCCGGACATCGCCACGCGCCACCTCGCGCCACCGCTGCCGCCCCGCGTCACGGACATCGCGGCACGCCACTGCCTTCGCCCGCCACACCGCTCCACGCGCCGCCTCGCGCCACCGCTGCCGCCCCGCGTCACGGATATCGCGGCACGCCACTGCCTTCGCCCGCCACACCGCTCCACGCCGCTGCCTCGCCACGGATCTCGTCCGCGGACAAGGACCAGCCGGACCGAGTTCTACAAAATCGTAAGCCGACTTCAGTGTGCGGTTCTTTTGTGGCGTGATTTGGGTAGAACTCAGCTGTTCCTCCTCCCTTAGCTTCTCACTTTCCCTCTTTTTGATATAGATTAGCATAGACACGTTTGATTATCAAAGGCAAAACCCTGGTTTAACATTATCTGCATGAAATCTGCTGTTAAATCTGATATAACATCACCTGTGATTTACCTGTGCGCATTTCTGCTCCGGTGCCCTTTTTGATTGCCCTTTTGATAAATAAACTACACGAAAGAGTTATTGACTATTGTTTGTTTGATTAGACTATGCGTAAGTCCCTGAATCGTGAAACACCCTTCAGACCTTTTAACGAGCGCGATTAAGGACCGTATCTTAGCTTTTTGGGTTTTACCCTGGTGCCCCGTCTTGTCTCGTTTCTGCTAAGAAATCTTCCTTAATCGTAAACTGAATACCTGTAGTTTGAGACCCTACACAAGGATGTGAATAGCCTGTTGGCTCCTGCTTCACTAAAGGTTCTATATCCATTCAATACACAGCTTTCTTGGATGCACTACTGCTGTTACGGCTCTCGACTGACATCTCAATTGCAATAGACTTTAAAACGAAGCATTAGCTTGATGTGGACTTTTAAAGGACGCAGTAGTTTGATGTGACAACAACCACATCAAACTCCTTTAAAAAGAGACAGCAGTTTGATGTGTTTTTTTACCAAAGTATAGGTACGGTCATTTGTGCTACTGTAATAACGGATCTGATTCTGTATACTCACAGTTCACATAAATAAAGTGTCAGCATGGCCGAGCGGTCTAAGGCGCCAGACTCAAGGTAAACTCCTTCCTCGCCACAGGGGATTCTGGTCTCTGAATGGAGGTGTGGGTTCAAATCCCACTCCTGACAAAAAAAAAATATTTCCTTTGGAAAGGAAGCCATTTTTACACCCTAATTTACAAGCACATGTGTGACAATGGATGAAAAATTGTCGTATTGGCTTAAGATTTCAAATGAAGTGTTACTTCCAATGATGAATTGTGATGTGATGGCCAATCTACTACGTAGATGCTGTACTGTCAAAGCATTGAGTACATTCAGAGTGAACTGTATCATATGTCTTATACTGTAATTGTGACCACTCACTGAGAAATTAAAGTGACAGATTAATTTACCAGACTTAGTACTGAAAAATTCTGGGTTTTCATTATGACCTTTTTTGCCTTTTGGGCAGCCAGCCTGGCTAGCTCAGTCGGTAGAGCATGAGACTCTTAATCTCAGGGTCGTGGGTTCGAGCCCCACGTTGGGCGGAGTTGATTTTAAGCTTTATGGACTGCTTGCCATTACAACCCCTGAAATCTTGGTCATAAATTTTCTTCTGTTGGAACCGAAAGAAGAAGAATTAAACCCTCTGTAACAATGAGATTTGAACTATTTCACTCAATTCTCATCACCTGTTAAAGTCATCTCTTTATATGGACTGTACATAATTGGAAAGACTTCATCTAGTGTAAGGTTGCCAAAGCATTTACTTTGTACTGATTTTTGGAACGTTATCTTCGAGATAAGGGAGCTCAATGTCAGCATCGCTGAAATGTCCAAGGTGTCAGGGTCAAGGTAAACTCCTACCTAAGCGTAAGCAAATTTGGTCTACAAGTGGAGGAATGGGTTCTAATCCCACTCCTGACAATGGGTTTGTCCTATATTTGACCTCATTGCAAGTGTAGGGGAATGGAGATGGACATTCCACGGCCAGATAACAGAAAAACTCTCTTTGAACATTGGGGGGTTTTCTTTCTCCCTCTCTCCCTCACCGCAGGGAGCCGCTGTGACTTTGGCGATAACAGACCTTCTCCCCCACAGTCTTACAGGAGGACGCCCTGATGAAAACTATGTTTTATGTGATTATGCCATGAATGTTTGTCCGAATCAACTCCGTACACCTCATGTTTCACCTTGTGTTACGTATTTTTCCACTGTTTAAGGTTTTATATTCCCAATGCTTTAACTCGAGTGCCCATCACAGGTGAAAGAAGATGTAAAATGTATCTACCTCAAGGAATAATGTGCACAAACTGCCAAAAGTGTTTAACGTGTCGTCGCAGTAGCGCCCGCCCCTTTCGCTCCCAGCGTGCCCTGCGGCGCTAGGTGACAAAAAGACGCTCCGAGCTTGGAACGCTCTCTTCTCCTCTCTTCTCTTCTTGCTCTCTTCTTCCTTTTTTTTTGTTCAAGCCTTTGTCTATCTCTTTGAAGCCGTCTCCACGGACGAGCCTGTTTATTTTTCCTTTGTCTCAACAAAGCGTCCGCCACGTGGGTCGACAAGACTAGGCCAGCCTCATCGCCCCCCTGAACTCTGAAAACACCTGGAAACACCTGGAACTAAGCTTAAGCGCTAAACCGGACAGAGACTTTCTTTTCTACTTCGCTTCTACTATTTTTGAAGTAATCTACGCCGTTTACGTGGATCAGCGCTACGTTCTCATCTGAGTAAAGGCCGCGTGAGGAGCTAACACGCAGCTAAAGCGTTCTACCGCTAAGGAACTCCCGGACATCGCCACGCGCCACCTCGCGCCACCGCTGCCGCCCCGCGTCACGGACATCGCGGCACGCCACTGCCTTCGCCCGCCACACCGCTCCACGCGCCGCCTCGCGCCACCGCTGCCGCCCCGCGTCACGGATATCGCGGCACGCCACTGCCTTCGCCCGCCACACCGCTCCACGCCGCTGCCTCGCCACGGATCTCGTCCGCGGACAAGGACCAGCCGGACCGAGTTCTACAAAATCGTAAGCCGACTTCAGTGTGCGGTTCTTTTGTGGCGTGATTTGGGTAGAACTCAGCTGTTCCTCCTCCCTTAGCTTCTCACTTTCCCTCTTTTTGATATAGATTAGCATAGACACGTTTGATTATCAAAGGCAAAACCCTGGTTTAACATTATCTGCATGAAATCTGCTGTTAAATCTGATATAACATCACCTGTGATTTACCTGTGCGCATTTCTGCTCCGGTGCCCTTTTTGATTGCCCTTTTGATAAATAAACTACACGAAAGAGTTATTGACTATTGTTTGTTTGATTAGACTATGCGTAAGTCCCTGAATCGTGAAACACCCTTCAGACCTTTTAACGAGCGCGATTAAGGACCGTATCTTAGCTTTTTGGGTTTTACCCTGGTGCCCCGTCTTGTCTCGTTTCTGCTAAGAAATCTTCCTTAATCGTAAACTGAATACCTGTAGTTTGAGACCCTACACAAGGATGTGAATAGCCTGTTGGCTCCTGCTTCACTAAAGGTTCTATATCCATTCAATACACAGCTTTCTTGGATGCACTACTGCTGTTACGGCTCTCGACTGACATCTCAATTGCAATAGACTTTAAAACGAAGCATTAGCTTGATGTGGACTTTTAAAGGACGCAGTAGTTTGATGTGACAACAACCACATCAAACTCCTTTAAAAAGAGACAGCAGTTTGATGTGTTTTTTTACCAAAGTATAGGTACGGTCATTTGTGCTACTGTAATAACGGATCTGATTCTGTATACTCACAGTTCACATAAATAAAGTGTCAGCATGGCCGAGCGGTCTAAGGCGCCAGACTCAAGGTAAACTCCTTCCTCGCCACAGGGGATTCTGGTCTCTGAATGGAGGTGTGGGTTCAAATCCCACTCCTGACAAAAAAAAAATATTTCCTTTGGAAAGGAAGCCATTTTTACACCCTAATTTACAAGCACATGTGTGACAATGGATGAAAAATTGTCGTATTGGCTTAAGATTTCAAATGAAGTGTTACTTCCAATGATGAATTGTGATGTGATGGCCAATCTACTACGTAGATGCTGTACTGTCAAAGCATTGAGTACATTCAGAGTGAACTGTATCATATGTCTTATACTGTAATTGTGACCACTCACTGAGAAATTAAAGTGACAGATTAATTTACCAGACTTAGTACTGAAAAATTCTGGGTTTTCATTATGACCTTTTTTGCCTTTTGGGCAGCCAGCCTGGCTAGCTCAGTCGGTAGAGCATGAGACTCTTAATCTCAGGGTCGTGGGTTCGAGCCCCACGTTGGGCGGAGTTGATTTTAAGCTTTATGGACTGCTTGCCATTACAACCCGTGAAATCTTGGTCATAAATTTTCTTCTGTTGGAACCGAAAGAAGAAGAATTAAACCCTCTGTAACAATGAGATTTGAACTATTTCACTCAATTCTCATCACCTGTTAAAGTCATCTCTTTATATGGACTGTACATAATTGGAAAGACTTCATCTAGTGTAAGGTTGCCAAAGCATTTACTTTGTACTGATTTTTGGAACGTTATCTTCGAGATAAGGGAGCTCAATGTCAGCATCGCTGAAATGTCCAAGGTGTCAGGGTCAAGGTAAACTCCTACCTAAGCGTAAGCAAATTTGGTCTACAAGTGGAGGAATGGGTTCTAATCCCACTCCTGACAATGGGTTTGTCCTATATTTGACCTCATTGCAAGTGTAGGGGAATGGAGATGGACATTCCACGGCCAGATAACAGAAAAACTCTCTTTGAACATTGGGGGGTTTTCTTTCTCCCTCTCTCCCTCACCGCAGGGAGCCGCTGTGACTTTGGCGATAACAGACCTTCTCCCCCACAGTCTTACAGGAGGACGCCCTGATGAAAACTATGTTTTATGTGATTATGCCATGAATGTTTGTCCGAATCAACTCCGTACACCTCATGTTTCACCTTGTGTTACGTATTTTTCCACTGTTTAAGGTTTTATATTCCCAATGCTTTAACTCGAGTGCCCATCACAGGTGAAAGAAGATGTAAAATGTATCTACCTCAAGGAATAATGTGCACAAACTGCCAAAAGTGTTTAACGTGTCGTCGCAGTAGCGCCCGCCCCTTTCGCTCCCAGCGTGCCCTGCGGCGCTAGGTGACAAAAAGACGCTCCGAGCTTGGAACGCTCTCTTCTCCTCTCTTCTCTTCTTGCTCTCTTCTTCCTTTTTTTTTGTTCAAGCCTTTGTCTATCTCTTTGAAGCCGTCTCCACGGACGAGCCTGTTTATTTTTCCTTTGTCTCAACAAAGCGTCCGCCACGTGGGTCGACAAGACTAGGCCAGCCTCATCGCCCCCCTGAACTCTGAAAACACCTGGAAACACCTGGAACTAAGCTTAAGCGCTAAACCGGACAGAGACTTTCTTTTCTACTTCGCTTCTACTATTTTTGAAGTAATCTACGCCGTTTACGTGGATCAGCGCTACGTTCTCATCTGAGTAAAGGCCGCGTGAGGAGCTAACACGCAGCTAAAGCGTTCTACCGCTAAGGAACTCCCGGACATCGCCACGCGCCACCTCGCGCCACCGCTGCCGCCCCGCGTCACGGACATCGCGGCACGCCACTGCCTTCGCCCGCCACACCGCTCCACGCGCCGCCTCGCGCCACCGCTGCCGCCCCGCGTCACGGATATCGCGGCACGCCACTGCCTTCGCCCGCCACACCGCTCCACGCCGCTGCCTCGCCACGGATCTCGTCCGCGGACAAGGACCAGCCGGACCGAGTTCTACAAAATCGTAAGCCGACTTCAGTGTGCGGTTCTTTTGTGGCGTGATTTGGGTAGAACTCAGCTGTTCCTCCTCCCTTAGCTTCTCACTTTCCCTCTTTTTGATATAGATTAGCATAGACACGTTTGATTATCAAAGGCAAAACCCTGGTTTAACATTATCTGCATGAAATCTGCTGTTAAATCTGATATAACATCACCTGTGATTTACCTGTGCGCATTTCTGCTCCGGTGCCCTTTTTGATTGCCCTTTTGATAAATAAACTACACGAAAGAGTTATTGACTATTGTTTGGTTGATTAGACTATGCGTAAGTCCCTGAATCGTGAAACACCCTTCAGACCTTTTAACGAGCGCGATTAAGGACCGTATCTTAGCTTTTTGGGTTTTACCCTGGTGCCCCGTCTTGTCTCGTTTCTGCTAAGAAATCTTCCTTAATCGTAAACTGAATACCTGTAGTTTGAGACCCTACACAAGGATGTGAATAGCCTGTTGGCTCCTGCTTCACTAAAGGTTCTATATCCATTCAATACACAGCTTTCTTGGATGCACTACTGCTGTTACGGCTCTCGACTGACATCTCAATTGCAATAGACTTTAAAACGAAGCATTAGCTTGATGTGGACTTTTAAAGGACGCAGTAGTTTGATGTGACAACAACCACATCAAACTCCTTTAAAAAGAGACAGCAGTTTGATGTGTTTTTTTACCAAAGTATAGGTACGGTCATTTGTGCTACTGTAATAACGGATCTGATTCTGTATACTCACAGTTCACATAAATAAAGTGTCAGGATGGCCGAGCGGTCTAAGGCGCCAGACTCAAGGTAAACTCCTTCCTCGCCACAGGGGATTCTGGTCTCTGAATGGAGGTGTGGGTTCAAATCCCACTCCTGACAAAAAAAAAAATATTTCCTTTGGAAAGGAAGCCATTTTTACACCCTAATTTACAAGCACATGTGTGACAATGGATGAAAAATTGTCGTATTGGCTTAAGATTTCAAATGAAGTGTTACTTCCAATGATGAATTGTGATGTGATGGCCAATCTACTACGTAGATGCTGTACTGTCAAAGCATTGAGTACATTCAGAGTGAACTGTATCATATGTCTTATACTGTAATTGTGACCACTCACTGAGAAATTAAAGTGACAGATTAATTTACCAGACTTAGTACTGAAAAATTCTGGGTTTTCATTATGACCTTTTTTGCCTTTTGGGCAGCCAGCCTGGCTAGCTCAGTCGGTAGAGCATGAGACTCTTAATCTCAGGGTCGTGGGTTCGAGCCCCACGGTTGGGCGGTGTTGATTTTAAGCTTTATGGACTGCTCGCCATTACAACCCGTGAAATCTTGGTCATAAATTTTCTTCTGTTGGAACCGAAAGAAGAAGAATTAAACCCTCTGTAACAATGAGATTTGAACTATTTCACTCAATTCTCATCACCTGTTAAAGTCATCTCTTTATATGGACTGTACATAATTGGAAAGACTTCATCTAGTGTAAGGTTGCCAAAGCATTTACTTTGTACTGATTTTTGGAACGTTATCTTCGAGATAAGGGAGCTCAATGTCAGCATCGCTGAAATGTCCAAGGTGTCAGGGTCAAGGTAAACTCCTACCTAAGCGTAAGCAAATTTGGTCTACAAGTGGAGGAATGGGTTCTAATCCCACTCCTGACAATGGGTTTGTCCTATATTTGACCTCATTGCAAGTGTAGGGGAATGGAGATGGACATTCCACGGCCAGATAACAGAAAAACTCTCTTTGAACATTGGGGGGTTTTCTTTCTCCCTCTCTCCCTCACCGCAGGGAGCCGCTGTGACTTTGGCGATAACAGACCTTCTCCCCCACAGTCTTACAGGAGGACGCCCTGATGAAAACTATGTTTTATGTGATTATGCCATGAATGTTTGTCCGAATCAACTCCGTACACCTCATGTTTCACCTTGTGTTACGTATTTTTCCACTGTTTAAGGTTTTATATTCCCAATGCTTTAACTCGAGTGCCCATCACAGGTGAAAGAAGATGTAAAATGTATCTACCTCAAGGAATAATGTGCACAAACTGCCAAAAGTGTTTAACGTGTCGTCGCAGTAGCGCCCGCCCCTTTCGCTCCCAGCGTGCCCTGCGGCGCTAGGTGACAAAAAGACGCTCCGAGCTTGGAACGCTCTCTTCTCCTCTCTTCTCTTCTTGCTCTCTTCTTCCTTTTTTTTTGTTCAAGCCTTTGTCTATCTCTTTGAAGCCGTCTCCACGGACGAGCCTGTTTACTTTTCCTTTGTCTCAACAAAGCGTCCGCCACGTGGGTCGACAAGACTAGGCCAGCCTCATCGCCCCCCTGAACTCTGAAAACACCTGGAAACACCTGGAACTAAGCTTAAGCGCTAAACCGGACAGAGACTTTCTTTTCTACTTCGCTTCTACTATTTTTGAAGTAATCTACGCCGTTTACGTGGATCAGCGCTACGTTCTCATCTGAGTAAAGGCCGCGTGAGGAGCTAACACGCAGCTAAAGCGTTCTACCGCTAAGGAACTCCCGGACATCGCCACGCGCCACCTCGCGCCACCGCTGCCGCCCCGCGTCACGGACATCGCGGCACGCCACTGCCTTCGCCCGCCACACCGCTCCACGCGCCGCCTCGCGCCACCGCTGCCGCCCCGCGTCACGGATATCGCGGCACGCCACTGCCTTCGCCCGCCACACCGCTCCACGCCGCTGCCTCGCCACGGATCTCGTCCGCGGACAAGGACCAGCCGGACCGAGTTCTACAAAATCGTAAGCCGACTTCAGTGTGCGGTTCTTTTGTGGCGTGATTTGGGTAGAACTCAGCTGTTCCTCCTCCCTTAGCTTCTCACTTTCCCTCTTTTTGATATAGATTAGCATAGACACGTTTGATTATCAAAGGCAAAACCCTGGTTTAACATTATCTGCATGAAATCTGCTGTTAAATCTGATATAACATCACCTGTGATTTACCTGTGCGCATTTCTGCTCCGGTGCCCTTTTTGATTGCCCTTTTGATAAATAAACTACACGAAAGAGTTATTGACTATTGTTTGGTTGATTAGACTATGCGTAAGTCCCTGAATCGTGAAACACCCTTCAGACCTTTTAACGAGCGCGATTAAGGACCGTATCTTAGCTTTTTGGGTTTTACCCTGGTGCCCCGTCTTGTCTCGTTTCTGCTAAGAAATCTTCCTTAATCGTAAACTGAATACCTGTAGTTTGAGACCCTACACAAGGATGTGAATAGCCTGTTGGCTCCTGCTTCACTAAAGGTTCTATATCCATTCAATACACAGCTTTCTTGGATGCACTACTGCTGTTACGGCTCTCGACTGACATCTCAATTGCAATAGACTTTAAAACGAAGCATTAGCTTGATGTGGACTTTTAAAGGACGCAGTAGTTTGATGTGACAACAACCACATCAAACTCCTTTAAAAAGAGACAGCAGTTTGATGTGTTTTTTTACCAAAGTATAGGTACGGTCATTTGTGCTACTTTAATAACGGATCTGATTCTGTATACTCACAGTTCACATAAATAAAGTGTCAGGATGGCCGAGCGGTCTAAGGCGCCAGACTCAAGGTAAACTCCTTCCTCGCCACAGGGGATTCTGGTCGCTGAATGGAGGCGTGGGTTCAAATCCCACTCCTGACAAAAAAAAAAATATTTCCTTTGGAAAGGAAGCCATTTTTACACCCTAATTTACAAGTACATATGTGTGACAATGGATGAAAAATTGTCGTATTGGCTTAAGATTTCAAATGAAGTGTTACTTCCAATGATGAATTGTGATGTGATGGCCAATCTACTACGTAGATGCTGTACTGTCAAAGCATTGAGTACATTCAGAGTGAACTGTATCATATGTCTTATACTGTAATTGTGACCACTCACTGAGAAATTAAAGTGACAGATTAATTTACCACTTAGTACTGAAAAATTCTGGGTTTTCATTATGACCTTTTTTTGCCTTTTGGACAGCCAGCCTGGCTAGCTCAGTCGGTAGAGCATGAGACTCTTAATCTCAGGGTCGTGGGTTCGAGCCCCACGTTGGGCGGAGTTAATTTTTAGCTTTATGGACTGCTCGCCATTACAACCCGTGAAATCTTGGTCATAAATTTTCTTCTGTTGGAACCGAAAGAAGAAGAATTAAACCCTCTGTAACAATGAGATTTGAACTATTTCACTCAATTCTCATCACCTGTTAAAGTCATCTCTTTATATGGACTGTACATAATTGGAAAGACTTCATCTAGTGTAAGGTTGCCAAAGCATTTACTTTGTACTGATTTTTGGAACGTTATCTTCGAGATAAGGGAGCTCAATGTCAGCATCGCTGAAATGTCCAAGGTGTCAGGGTCAAGGTAAACTCCTACCTAAGCGTAAGCAAATTTGGTCTACAAGTGGAGGAATGGGTTCTAATCCCACTCCTGACAATGGGTTTGTCCTATATTTGACCTCATTGCAAGTGTAGGGGAATGGAGATGGATATTCCACGGCCAGATAACAGAAAAACTCTCTTTGAACATTGGGGGGTTTTCTTTCTCCCTCTCTCCCTCACCGCAGGGAGCCGCTGTGACTTTGGCGATAACAGACCTTCTCCCCCACAGTCTTACAGGAGGACGCCCCGATGAAAACTATGTTTTATGTGATTATGCCATGAATGTTTGTCCGAATCAACTCCGTACACCTCATGTTTCACCTTGTGTTACGTATTTTTCCACTGTTTAAGGTTTTATATTCCCAATGCTTTAACTCGAGTGCCCATCACAGGTGAAAGAAGATGTAAAATGTATCTACCTCAAGGAATAATGTGCACAAACTGCCAAAAGTGTTTAACGTGTCGTCGCAGTAGCGCCCGCCCCTTTCGCTCCCAGCGTGCCCTGCGGCGCTAGGTGACAAAAAGACCCTCCGAGCTTGGAACGCTCTCTTCTCCTCTCTTCTCTTCTTGCTCTCTTCTTCCTTTTTTTTTGTTCAAGCCTTTGTCTATCTCTTTGAAGCCGTCTCCACGGACGAGCCTGTTTACTTTTCCTTTGTCTCAACAAAGCGTCCGCCACGTGGGTCGACAAGACTAGGCCAGCCTCATCGCCCCCCTGAACTCTGAAAACACCTGGAAACACCTGGAACTAAGCTTAAGCGCTAAACCTGACAGAGACTTTCTTTTCTACTTCGCTTCTACTATTTTTGAAGTAATCTACGCCGTTTACGTGGATCAGCGCTACGTTCTCATCTGAGTAAAGGCCGCGTGAGGAGCTAACACGCAGCTAAAGCGTTCTACCGCTAAGGAACTCCCGGACATCGCCACGCGCCACCTCGCGCCACCGCTGCCGCCCCGCGTCACGGACATCGCGGCACGCCACTGCCTTCGCCCGCCACACCGCTCCTCGCGCCGCCTCGCGCCACCGCTGCCGCCCCGCATCACGGATATCGCGGCACGCCACTGCCTTCGCCCGCCACACCGCTCCACGCCGCTGCCTCGCCACGGATCTCGTCCGCGGACAAGGACCAGCCGGACCGAGTTCTACAAAATCGTAAGCCGACTTCAGTGTGCGGTTCTTTTGTGGCGTGATTTGGGTAGAACTCAGCTGTTCCTCCTCCCTTAGCTTCTCACTTTCCCTCTTTTTGATATAGATTAGCATAGACACGTTTGATTATCAAAGGCAAAACCCTGGTTTAACATTATCTGCATGAATTCTGCCTTTAAATCTGATATAACATCACCTGTGATTTACCTGTGCGCATTTCTGCTCCGGTGCCCTTTTTGATTGCCCTTTTGATAAATAAACTACACGAAAGAGTTATTGACTATTGTTTGTTTGATTAGACTATGCGTAAGTCCCTGAATCGTGAAACACCCTTCAAACCTTTTAACGAGCGTGATTAAGGACCGTATCTTAGCTTTTTGGGTTTTACCCTGGTGCCCCGTCTTGTCTCGTTTCTGCTAAGAAATCTTCCTTAATCGTAAACTGAATACCTGTAGTTTGAGACCCTACACAAGGATGTGAATAGCCTGTTGGCTCCTGCTTCACTAAAGGTTCTATATCCATTCAATACACAGCTTTCTTGGATGCACTACTGCTGTTACGGCTCTCGACTGACATCTCAATTGCAATAGACTTTAAAAAAAAGCATTAGCTTGATGTGGACTTTTAAAGGACGCAGTAGTTTGATGTAACAACAACCACATCAAACTCCTTTAAAAAGAGACAGCAGTTTGATGTGTTTTTTTACCAAAGTATAGGTACGGTCATTTGTGCTACTGTAATAACGGATCTGATTCTGTATACTCACAGTTCACACAAACTAACCCTTTAAGCGCCAAAGTCGCAGAAATGCGACTTTACCGTACAAGGAAATTTATGAAATAATAGTAGAAAATGAATAACTTCAGTCATTGGTCAGTTCGGTGCAACTGACTCTTATTAGCCAGGTATGATCCAGGGCAGATCCGGTAAGGAAAAAAGTGGCTGGAGGAAGTACACGTGGCATGCAATTTACAGCAGATTCTGACTCTGAAGGGTATTATCTCCCCGAGAGTGACGATGGATTTCCAAGTGGAGATGAAGGGACTTCGAAACAACGGACAGGTGCAAAGGACAGACGGAGGCAAGGAACCAGTGGAACCAGTGGCTGTAGTAAAACTTGCCCGGTGGATGAGAGCTGGGACATGCTGAGAGAGGTCGAGGTATTTGAGGCATGGATCAAACCTTTTGAAGACCCAGTTGGCTACACAGGAGAGATGGATCTGACGGATGCTAATCCATTTGATATTCTGTCACTCTTTCTGACCGATCAGTTTTGGACTTTCATTACTGATGAGACAAATAGATATGCACATCCGTGTATGGCACCTATGATTCTGAAGCCACATTCAAGATTTCTTGAGTGGTATGATGTATCAGTCACCGAAATGAAAGCTTTCTTCGCTTTGCATCTCTCCATGGGCCTTGTTGAGAAACCTGAAATCGAGGATTACTGGGGAACATTTTGGCTTACACAAACGCCTGGATTTGGAAATGTAATGTCAAGAAACAGATTTGAAATCATTCTTTCGTTCTTTCATTTTGTCAACAATAATGATTATGTGAGAACAGGCGAGCCCGGGCACGATAAACTGTTCAAAGTCCGCCCAATAATAGATTTGATTATTCCCAAATTTGCAGCAGTTTACAGTCCAATCAAGGAGCTTTCTTTAGATGAAATGACAATAGCTTTCAAGGGGAGATCTTCACTAAAATGTTACTCTCCGAATAAACCTGACAAATATGGCTATAGAGTGTATGCCCTGAGTGAAAGCTGTTCAGGGTATGTTTTGCGCTGGTCAATGCACACTGGACAGTACAAAAATAATGCAAGCAACATCAGTGCAACACACGCAGTTGTCCGTGAGTTGGTTTCTCCCTTTACGGGCAAAGGACACGAGATTTACATGGACAGTTACTATACCTCGCCTGTAATTGCAAATGAATTAGCAGATTTGGAAACTGGACTGTGTGGGACGGTAAGGATTACCAGGTTGGGGATGCCAAAATGCCTTGGTAAAAGTGTCTTACAGCTGAAAAAAGGAGATGACCCAGTTTTTTGCAGAAAGGGAAAACTCCTGGCTTGTGCTTGGCACAATACTAAACGTCTCACCATGTTGTCCACAGTCCATGGAAATGATTGTGTTCAGAGGAGGATCCGATCCAAGACAGATGACACTGGCTTCCGTGACATCAAAAGACCTGTATGTGTCGACCAGTACAACGCCTACATGGGTGGAGTGGACACTGCTGACCAGAGGATGAAGACATACCTCTTTCCACACAGGTCCCGGAAATGGTATCATCGCATATTCAATGCCATTATAAGCATAAGTATTGTCAACTCACACATCATATACACCAAATCCACTCCAGGCCCACACAAACCTTTAAAGGTTTACATTCAGAACATTATTGATGCATTACTGGCTGATCACTCCAAAAAACAAGAAAGGCGCTCAAGACCGGAGGGTGAAATGCCACAGAGACTCACAGAGCGTCATTGGCTTTGTCAAGCAGAGGGACGTCCAGACTGCGCCGTGTGCTCTGACCGCTCTCGTACCAAAGGCAGGCGGCAAACAAAGTACAGGTGCCGTCAGTGTGGCGTTGGCCTCTGTGCGGTTCCATGCAACGAGAGATACCATACGCTAAAAAACTTTAAATGCTGTCATTTGGATATGTAAAAGTGCAGGGTACCTTGACCCTGGATGGACATCTTTTCTGTGATGGCTCTCTCCTTTCTTCACTGCTTTCTCCACAACCTGCTTGGCACCAATGATGGATGTATAAGTTGGAAAAATAAAAAAAATGAAAAAAATACATAATAAATACCGTGTTTGTCATCATTTGGTCAGAACTTGTAATCAGGGCCCGAGTTTGAAGATGTGAGCAAAAGGGGTGAAAATGGGTTAAAATGTGAAAAAACACCAAAATGAGCAAAATGAAATAATCCCCCATCATCAGTGCACAGTTTGCCCCCACAAAAGCACTCCCCTGGGGCCTGGAGGTGATCTGACCACCAGAATATAGTACCATATACCCCTGCTGGACTTAGAAAAAAAACCGAGCTTCCAGCCAATAGTACACTATACCCGAGGGACTCTGTCGTTTTTCGGCAATAGTACACTATACCCGAGGGACTCTGTCGTTTTTCGGCAATAGTACACTATACCCGAGGGACTCTGTCGTTTTTCGGCAATAGTACACTATACCCGAGGGACTCTGTCGTTTTTCGGCAATAGTACACTATACCCGAGGGACTCTGTCGTTTTTCGGCAATAGTACACTATACCCATCGACTCTGTCGTTTTTCCGGGCCGTAGTACGAAGTTGTGAGCAAAAGGGGTGAAAATGGGTTAAAATGTGAAAAAACACCAAAATGAGCTAAATGAAATAATCCCCCATCATCAGTGCACTGTTTGACCCCAGAAAAGCACTCCCCTGGGGCCTGGAGGTGATCTGACCTTCAGAGTATAGCACCATATGCCCCTGAGGGACTTAGAGTAAAAACCGAAATAGTACACTATTCCCGAAAAGACTCTGTCATTTTTCGGCAATAGTACACTATGCCCATCGACTCTGTCGTTTTCCCGGGCCGTAGTATGAAGTTGTGAGCAAAAGGGGTGAAAATGGGTTAAAATGTGAAAAAACACCAAAATGAGCAAAATGAAATAATCCCCCATCATCAGTGCACTGTTTGACCCCAGAAAAGCACTCCCCTGGGGCCTGGAGGTGATCTGACCATCATAGTATAGTACACTATGCCCCTGAGGGACTTAGAGTAAAAACCGAAATAGTACACTATACTCGAAAAATTTCAAAGTGTTGTTAAGAGTACCAAGGGCACGGGCTTCCATGTCAGAGTACCAAGGGCACGGGCTTCCAGGCGGCTGCCCCTAAGGGGTTTAGCCCGCGAGGGGGTGCTTAAGGGTGGGTCCCCGGGTTCGGAGGGAGAGCCTGGTCCCCGGTGGTCATCCCCGGAGTCCCGGAGCCCAGGACCCGGGGAAGAGTGTGCCCGGGTCGGGGCTGAGTCTGGTGGAGTGGGGGGGTGGCCCTGGAGGTGCTCCAGGGGCTCCAGGGGTTCCAGGGGGTGCTCAGTGGGGGCCATGCCCAGCCAGAGTTGCCCTTCCCCGGGGTGAGTCTGGAGGAGTGGGGGGTGGCTCTGGAGGTGCTCCGGGGGTTCCAGGGGGTGCTCGGCGGAGGCCATGCCCAGCCAGAGTGGCCCTTCCCCGGGCAGAGTCTGGGGAGAGTGGGGGGTGGCTCTGGAGGTGCTCCCGGGGCTCCAGGGGTTCCAGGGGGTGCTCAGTGGAGGCCATGCCCAGCCAGAGTGTCCCTTCCCCGGGGTGAGTCTGGGGAGAGTGGGGGGTGGCTCTGGGGGTGCTCCGGGGGCTCCAGGGGGTGCTCGGCGGAGGCCATGCCCAGCCAGAGTGTCCCTTCCCCGCGGTGAGTCTGGAGGAGTGGGGGGTGGCTCTGGAGGTGCTCCGGGGGCTCCAGGGGGTGCTTGGTGGAGACCATGCCCAGCCAGAGTGGCCCTTCCCCGGGGTCAGTCTGGGGAGAGTGGGGGGTGGCTCTGGAGGAGCTCCAGGGGTTCCAGGGGGTGCTCGGCGGAGGCCATGCACAGCCAGAGTGGCCCTTCCCCGGGCATAGTCTGGGGAGAGTGGGGGGTGGCTCTGGAGGTGCTCCGGGGGCTCCAGGGGGTGCTCAGTGGAGGCCATGCCCAGCCAGAGTGGCCCTTCCCCGGGGTGAGTCTGGAGGAGTGGGGGGTGGCTTTGGAGGGGCTCCAGGGGTTCCAGGGGGTGCTCGGCGGAGGCCATGCCCAGCCAGAGTGGCCCTTCCCCGGGCATAGTCTGGGGAGAGTGGGGGGTGGCTCTGGAGGTGCTCCGGGGGCTCCAGGGGGTGCTCAGTGGAGGCCATGCCCAGCCAGAGTGGCCCTTCCCCGGGCATAGTCTGGGGAGAGTGGGGGGTGGCTCTGGAGGTGCTCCGGGGGCTCCAGGGGTTCCAGGGGGTGCTCAGTGGGGGCCATGCCCAGCCAGAGTGGCCCTTCCCCGGGCAAAGTCTGGAGGAGTGGGGGGTGGCTCTGGAGGGGATCCAGGGGGTGCTCGGCGGAGGCCATGCCCAGCCAGAGTGGCCCTTCCCCGGGCATAGTCTGGGGAGAGTGAAGGGGGTGGCTCTGGAGGTGCTCCGGGGGCTCCAGGGGGTGCTCAGTGGAGGCCATGCCCAGCCAGAGTGGCCCTTCCCCGGGGTGAGTCTGGAGGAGTGGGGGGTGGCTCTGGAGGAGCTCCAGGGGTTCCAGGGGGTGCTCGGCGGAGGCCATGCCCAGCCAGAGTGGCCCTTCCCCGGGCATAGTCTGGGGAGAGTGGGGGGTGGCTCTGGAGGTGCTCCGGGGGCTCCAGGGGGTGCTCAGAGGAGGCCATGCCCAGCCAGAGTGGCCCTTCCCCGGGCATAGTCTGGGGAGAGTGGGGGGTGGCTTTGGAGGTGCTCCGGGGGCTCCAGGGGGTGCTCAGTGGAGGCCATGCCCAGCCAGAGTGTCCCTTCCCCGGGCAGAGTCTGGAGGAGTGGGGGGTGGCTGTGGAGGTGCTCCGGGGGCTCCAGGGGGTGCTCGGCGGAGGCCATGCCCAGCCAGATTGGCCCTTACCCGGGCATAGTCTGGGGAGAGTGGGGGGTGGCTCTGGAGGTGCTCCGGGGGCTCCAGGGGGTGCTCAGTGGAGGCCATGCCCAGCCAGAGTGTCCCTTCCCCGGGGTGAGTCTGGAGGAGTGGGGGGTGGCTCTGGAGGTGCTCCGGGGGGCTCCAGGGGGTGCTTGGTGGAGGCCATGCCCAGCCAGAGTGGCCCTTCCCCGGGCAGAGTCTGGGGAGAGTGGGGGGGTGGCTCTGGGGGTGCTCCGGGGGCTCCAGGGGGTGCTCGGCGGAGGCAATGCCCAGCCAGAGTGGACCTTCCCCGGGGTGAGTCTGGGGAGAGTGGGGGGTGGCTCTGGAGGGTCTCCGGGGGCTCCAGGGGCTGCTCGGCGGAGGCCATGCCCAGCCAGAGTGTCCCTTCCCCGGGGTGAGTCTGGAGGAGTGGGGGGTGGCTCTGGAGGGTCTCCGGGGGCTCCAGGGGCTCCAGGGGGTGCTCAGCGGAGGCCATGCCCAGCCAGAGTGGCCCTTCCCCGGGGTGAGTCTGGGGAGAGTGGGGGGTGGCTCTGGAGGTGCTCCGGGGGCTCCAGGGGGTGCTCAGTGGAGGCCATGCCCAGCCAGATTAGCCCTTCCCCGGGGTGAGTTTGGAGGAGTGGGGGGTGGCTCTGGAGGAGCTCCAGGGGTTCCAGGGGGTGCTCGGCGGAGGCCATGCCCAGCCAGAGTGGCCCTTCCCCGGGCATAGTCTGGGGAGAGTGGGGGGTGGCTCTGGAGGTGCTCAGGGGGCTCCAGGGGGTGCTCAGTGGGGGCCATGCCCAGCCAGAGTTGCCCTTCCCCGGGGTGAGTCTGGAGGAGTGGGGGGTGGCTCTGGAGGTGCTCCGGGGGTTCCAGGGGGTGCTCGGCGGAGGCCATGCCCAGCCAGAGTGGCCCTTCCCCGGGCAGAGTCTGGGGAGAGTGGGGGGTGGCTCTGGAGGTGCTCCCGGGGCTCCAGGGGTTCCAGGGGGTGCTCAGTGGAGGCCATGCCCAGCCAGAGTGTCCCTTCCCCGGGGTGAGTCTGGGGAGAGTGGGGGGTGGCTCTGGGGGTGCTCCGGGGGCTCCAGGGGGTGCTCGGCGGAGGCCATGCCCAGCCAGAGTGTCCCTTCCCCGGGGTGAGTCTGGAGGAGTGGGGGGTGGCTCTGGAGGTGCTCCGGGGGCTCCAGGGGGTGCTTGGTGGAGACCATGCCCAGCCAGAGTGGCCCTTCCCCGGGGTCAGTCTGGGGAGAGTGGGGGGTGGCTCTGGAGGAGCTCCAGGGGTTCCAGGGGGTGCTCGGCGGAGGCCATGCACAGCCAGAGTGGCCCTTCCCCGGGCATAGTCTGGGGAGAGTGGGGGGTGGCTCTGGAGGTGCTCCGGGGGCTCCAGGGGGTGCTCAGTGGAGGCCATGCCCAGCCAGAGTGGCCCTTCCCCGGGGTGAGTCTGGAGGAGTGGGGGGTGGCTTTGGAGGGGCTCCAGGGGTTCCAGGGGGTGCTCGGCGGAGGCCATGCCCAGCCAGAGTGGCCCTTCCCCGGGCATAGTCTGGGGAGAGTGGGGGGTGGCTCTGGAGGTGCTCCGGGGGCTCCAGGGGGTGCTCAGTGGAGGCCATGCCCAGCCAGAGTGGCCCTTCCCCGGGCATAGTCTGGGGAGAGTGGGGGGTGGCTCTGGAGGTGCTCCGGGGGCTCCAGGGGGTGCTCAGTGGAGGCCATGCCCAGCCAGAGTTGCCCTTCCCCGGGCAGAGTCTGGAGGAGTGGGGGGTGGCTCTGGAGGTGCTCCGGGGGCTCCAGGGGTTCCAGGGGGTGCTCAGTGGGGGCCATGCCCAGCCAGAGTGGCCCTTCCCCGGGCAAAGTCTGGAGGAGTGGGGGGTGGCTCTGGAGGGGATCCAGGGGGTGCTCGGCGGAGGCCATGCCCAGCCAGAGTGGCCCTTCCCCGGGCATAGTCTGGGGAGAGTGAAGGGGGTGGCTCTGGAGGTGCTCCGGGGGCTCCAGGGGGTGCTCAGTGGAGGCCATACCCAGCCAGAGTGGCCCTTCCCCGGGGTGAGTCTGGAGGAGTGGGGGGTGGCTCTGGAGGAGCTCCAGGGGTTCCAGGGGGTGCTCGGCGGAGGCCATGCCCAGCCAGAGTGGCCCTTCCCCGGGCATAGTCTGGGGAGAGTGGGGGGTGGCTCTGGAGGTGCTCCGGGGGCTCCAGGGGGTGCTCAGAGGAGGCCATGCCCAGCCAGAGTGGCCCTTCCCCGGGCATAGTCTGGGGAGAGTGGGGGGTGGCTTTGGAGGTGCTCCGGGGGCTCCAGGGGGTGCTCAGTGGAGGCCATGCCCAGCCAGAGTGTCCCTTCCCCGGGCAGAGTCTGGAGGAGTGGGGGGTGGCTGTGGAGGTGCTCCGGGGGCTCCAGGGGGTGCTCGGCGGAGGCCATGCCCAGCCAGATTGGCCCTTACCCGGGCATAGTCTGGGGAGAGTGGGGGGTGGCTCTGGAGGTGCTCCGGGGGCTCCAGGGGGTGCTCAGTGGAGGCCATGCCCAGCCAGAGTGTCCCTTCCCCGGGGTGAGTCTGGAGGAGTGGGGGGTGGCTCTGGAGGTGCTCCGGGGGGCTCCAGGGGGTGCTTGGTGGAGGCCATGCCCAGCCAGAGTGGCCCTTCCCCGGGCAGAGTCTGGGGAGAGTGGGGGGGTGGCTCTGGGGGTGCTCCGGGGGCTCCAGGGGGTGCTCGGCGGAGTCCATGCCCAGCCAGAGTGGACCTTCCCCGGGGTGAGTCTGGGGAGAGTGGGGGGTGGCTCTGGAGGGTCTCCGGGGGCTCCAGGGGCTGCTCGGCGGAGGCCATGCCCAGCCAGAGTGTCCCTTCCCCGGGGTGAGTCTGGAGGAGTGGGGGGTGGCTCTGGAGGGTCTCCGGGGGCTCCAGGGGCTCCAGGGGGTGCTCAGCGGAGGCCATGCCCAGCCAGAGTGGCCCTTCCCCGGGGTGAGTCTGGGGAGAGTGGGGGGTGGCTCTGGAGGTGCTCCGGGGGCTCCAGGGGGTGCTCAGTGGAGGCCATGCCCAGCCAGATTAGCCCTTCCCCGGGGTGAGTTTGGAGGAGTGGGGGGTGGCTCTGGAGGAGCTCCAGGGGTTCCAGGGGGTGCTCGGCGGAGGCCATGCCCAGCCAGAGTGGCCCTTCCCCGGGCATAGTCTGGGGAGAGTGGGGGGTGGCTCTGGAGGTGCTCAGGGGGCTCCAGGGGGTGCTCAGTGGGGGCCATGCCCAGCCAGAGTTGCCCTTCCCCGGGGTGAGTCTGGAGGAGTGGGGGGTGGCTCTGGAGGTGCTCCGGGGGTTCCAGGGGGTGCTCGGCGGAGGCCATGCCCAGCCAGAGTGGCCCTTCCCCGGGCAGAGTCTGGGGAGAGTGGGGGGTGGCTCTGGAGGTGCTCCCGGGGCTCCAGGGGTTCCAGGGGGTGCTCAGTGGAGGCCATGCCCAGCCAGAGTGGCCCTTCCCCGGGGTGAGTCTGGAGGAGTGGGGGGTGGCTCTGGAGGAGCTCCAGGGGTTCCAGGGGGTGCTCGGCGGAGGCCATGCCCAGCCAGAGTGGCCCTTCCCCGGGCATAGTCTGGGGAGAGTGGGGGGTGGCTCTGGAGGTGCTCCGGGGGCTCCAGGGGGTGCTCAGTGGAGGCCATGCCCAGCCAGAGTGGCCCTTCCCCGGGCAGAGTCTGGAGGAGTGGGGGGTGGCTCTGGAGGTGCTCCGGGGGCTCCAAGGGTTCCAGGGGGTGCTCAGTGGGGGCCATGCCCAGCCAGAGTGGCCCTTCCCCGGGCAAAGTCTGGCCGTGTGCGGGGTGGATGATCCCTGCTCCGCCTCACGCGAGTTCGAGACCGGCTGGGTGCCCTTTTATCCATGAGGCACTGCACTGCCTCCGGCAGCCGAGTTCGGGGCCCGGTGAGGGCTCCAGACTCCAGGGGCTCCGACCCGGAGCCTCCGACCCGCAGAAGGTGCTCCCTGGCCGGGCAAAGTCTGGCCGTGTGCGGGGTGGATGATCCCTGCTCCGCCTCACGCGAGTTCGAGACCGGCTGGGTGCCCTTTTATCCATGAGGCACTGCACTGCCTCCGGCAGCCGAGTTCGGGGCCCGGTGAGGGCTCCAGGCTCCAGGGGCTCCGACCCGGAGCCTCCGACCCGCAGAAGGTGCTCCCTGGCCGGGCAAAGTCTGGCCGTGTGCGGGGTGGATGATCCCTGCTCCGCCTCACGCGAGGTCGAGACCGGCTGGGTGCCCTTTTATCCATGAGGCACTGCACTGCCTCCGGCAGCCGAGTTCGGGGCCCGGTGAGGGCTCCAGGCTCCAGGGGCTCCGACCCGGAGCCTCCGACCCGCAGAAGGTGCTCTCTGGCCGGGCAAAGTCTGGCCGTGTGCGGGGTGGATGATCCCTGCTCCGCCTCACGCGAGTTCGAGACCGGCTGGGTGCCCTTTTATCCATGAGGCACTGCACTGCCTCCGGCAGCCGAGTTCGGGGCCCGGTGAGGGCTCCAGGCTCCAGGTGCTCCGACCCGGAGCCTCCGACCCGCAGAAGGTGCTCCCTGGCCGGGCAAAGTCTGGCCGTGTGCGGGGTGGATGATCCCTGCTCCGCCTCACGCGAGTTCGAGACCGGCTGGGTGCCCTTTTATCCATTAGGCACTGCACTGCCTCCGGCAGCCGAGTTCGGGGCCCGGTGAGGGCTCCAGGCTCCAGGGGCTCCGACCCGGAGCCTCCGACCCGCAGAAGGTGCTCCCTGGCCGGGCAAAGTCTGGCCGTGTGCGGGGTGGATGATCCCTGCTCCGCCTCACGCGAGTTCGAGACCGGCTGGGTGCCCTTTTATCCATGAGGCACTGCACTGCCTCCGGCAGCCGAGTTCGGGGCCCGGTGAGGGCTCCAGGCTCCAGGGGCTCCGACCCGGAGCCTCCGACCCGCAGAAGGTGCTCCCTGGCCGGGCAAAGTCTGGCCGTGTGCGGGGTGGATGATCCCTGCTCCGCCTCACGCGAGTTCGAGACCGGCTGGGTGCCCTTTTATCCATGAGGCACTGCACTGCCTCCGGCAGCCGAGTTCGGGGCCCGGTGAGGGCTCCAGGCTCCAGGGGCTCCGACCCGGAGCCTCCGACCCGCAGAAGGTGCTCCCTGGCCGGGCAAAGTCTGGCCGTGTGCGGGGTGGATGATCCCTGCTCCGCCTCACGCGAGTTCGAGACCGGCTGGGTGCCCTTTTATCCAAGAATCAACTGGAGTGTGGAGCTTCTACGGGCCTCCAGGGGCACTGCCGACCCAGAGCTGTGCCCCGGCTTCAGTTCTCTGTATCTCAGGAAGTTTTTTATTTATACATTTATTTCATCCATAATCTCTGGCGCCTAAAGGAACTGCTAAACTTGGTTCAATTACCACAGAATCCCAGTGTGCTATAGGCTGGCCACTGCTTGGTAGGAGTTTCCCGTACGTGAGTGACTGTTCCTTGCTTCCTTCACGCCCCGCTCAACCTCGTCTTCTTCTAAAGAGTTTGGCGCTGTCCTCAGAAGCTTTGGTCTTACTCAGCACCTGAGTGGCCCCACCAAGAGCAAAGGGCACACTCTGGACCTGCTAATGACAAAGCGGGTTAATATTTCAAATTACAGTGTGGTAAATGTTACTTTGTCTGATGGTTTCTGTATTTCTCCAGGTGCAATGAGTTTGCAGTCTTCTTTGCAAGACTCAGTTCAGAACATTAAAAATACCATTATTTGCAGATAACAAGCACGCAGCCAGCTAGACAACTGGAGTTAACCCATTTTGCATTTGTGGCTGACAAAACTTTCCAAGAGATCACCACAAGTCTGAATTCCACTACATGCTGTCTTTATGCATTGCCGACTAGATTTTTAAAGTCTATGGTGAGCAGTCTGTTGGCTCCAATCAATCAAAAAGTCAACATGTTGCTTGGATCTGGAATTTTCCCAAGATCCTTAAAACTGCAGTCATTAAGCCTCTCTTAAAGAAGAGCAGTCTTGATGCCACAGTGCTAAATAATTACCGGCCCATCTCAAACCTACTACTACTCAGTTGTCCATTCAAGTATGCAAATTATTTACAATGACAGAAAATGCGCTGCTGTTACAAATTGGAATAAGATGGAAAAGTATCCCTGCACACACAGATTAACTGCACTCTTTTCACTTTTTGATTCTCAGTTTGTTGGCAAGGAATGACTGATGTGGACTCATTTTGGATGAAAAACGTGTTTTGCGTTTATGGAAACGCACCATGGAAGGATGTATGGACTCTGTGGCGCAATGGATAGCGCATTGGACTTCTAGGAATAATTTGCAAGGGCATTTAAAGGTTGTGGGTTTGAGTCCCACCAGAGTCGCTAATGGTGAGAGAACATATTAGTTTTTTACAATGGAAAATCTGCTCGCTTTACTATCTGATGAAAGGCACTGCTGAACGAGGTTCAATTGCCAAGGGTGCTTGAAAAAGTAAGCAAATACATCGGCATTATGTCAAATAACATTATCTTGCAATTTTTCCTCAATATCCAGATTAACTGCAGTATATTGAGTGCGCAATAAATTGGCGAGAGTCGATTGATTGAAAGACTTCCAGTTTTTTTATAGCTACATTGGTACAGGGGATTTAGCTCAAAGGTAGAAAGATTGATGCCCTCGTTCTCCATTAAACACAGTTGATTGGACAGGGGCTGAACTTTCGAATGTTGCTGGCTCGCTTTAAAAAAAAAGATATTGCGGCTTGTCGAGTCACAAATATTTAATTGGGCGGGCTGTTTGTCTCTGTGGCGCAATTGGCCAGCGCGCTCTGCTGTTAACCTGGAGGTTGGTGGTTCGAGCCCACCCAGGGAAGATTGAAAGAGCTATTGCAGGCAAAATCTATGAGGTAACATTGGTCACTGAATATCTTGGTGAAACAGGTTAAAGTAGCATTTAAGAGGCTCTGTGGCTTAGATGGTCAAAGTGCCTGTCTAGTAAACAGGAGATCCAGGGTTCAAATCCCAGCAGTGCCTTAATGATAGCCTTTCAAGCAAATCAGTTGTTTACATGTACAGAAAACCTTATCACCCGAAAGAGCTCTTACATTTTGCAATTAGAGATTGAAAAGTATCCCTGAATAAACAGAGTAAATGCACTCTTTTCACTCCTTGTTTCTCAGTTTGATGGTAAGGGTTGATTGAATGATTGATTGATTGATTGATTGATTGATTGATTGATGTAGACCGTTTTCGGATGACTGTTTTGCTTTTGTGAAAAAGGGGAATCAGACAAAAGTTGCAAAGGCATTCAAAGGCTGTGAGTTCGAGACCCACCAAAGTTACTGTTGTAACCCCTGTTATCTACATTGGTAAATAGGAAAGCATGCTTGTGTTATTAACTGATGAAAGGAACTGCTAAACTTGGTTCAATTACCACAGAATCCCAGTGTGCTATAGGCTGGCCACTGCTTGGTAGGAGTTTCCCGTACGTGAGTGACTGTTCCTTCCTTCCTTCACGCCCCGCTCAACCTCGTCTTCTTCTAAAGAGTTTGGCACTTTCCTCAGAAGCTTTGGTCTTACTCAGCACCTGAGTGGCCCCACCAAGGGCAAAGGGCACACTCTGGACCTGCTAATGACAAAGCGGGTTAATATTTCAAATTCCAGTGTGGTAAATGTTACTTTTTCTGATGGTTTCTGTATTTCTCCAGGTGCAATGAGTTTGCAGTCTTCTTTGCAAGACTCAGTTCAGAACATTGAAAATACCATTATTTGCAGAAAACAAGCACGCAGCCAGCTAGACAACTGGAGTTAACCCATTTTGCATTTGTGGCTGACAAAAGTGTCCAAGAGATCACCACAAGTCTGAATTCCACTACATGCTGTCTTTATGCATTGCCGACTAGATTTTTAGAGTCTATGATGAGCAGTCTGTTGGCTCCAATCAATCAAAAAGTCAACATGTTGCTTGGATCTGGAATTTTCCTAAGATCCTTAAAACTGCAGTCATTAAGCCTCTCTTAAAGAAGAGCAGTCTTGATGCCACAGTGCTAAATAATTACCGGCCCATCTCAAACCTACTACTACTCAGTTGTCCATTCAAGTATGCAAATTATTTACAACGACAGAAAATGCGCTGCTGTTACAAATTGGAATAAGATGGAAAAGTATCCCTGCACACACAGATTAACTGCACTCTTTTCACTTTTTGATTCTCAGTTTGTTGGCAAGGAATGACTGATGTGGACTCATTTTGGATGAAAAACGTGTTTTGCGTTTGTGGAAACGCACCATGGAAGGATGTATGGACTCTGTGGCGCAATGGATAGCGCATTGGACTTCTAGGCATAATTTGCAAGGGCATTCAAAGGTTGTGGGTTTGAGTCCCACCAGAGTTGCTAATGGTGAGAGAACATATTAGTTTTTTACAATGGAAAATCTGCTCGCTTTACTATCTGATGAAAGGCACTGCTGAACGAGGTTCAATTGCCAAGGGTGCTTGAAAAAGTAAGCAAATACATCGGCATTATGTCAAATAACATTATCTTGCAATTTTTCCTCAATATCCAGATTAACTGCAGTATATTGAGTGCGCAATAAATTGGCGAGAGTCGATTGATTGAAAGACTTCCAGTTTTTTTATAGCTACATTGGTACAGGGGATTTAGCTCAAAGGTAGAAAGATTGATGCCCTCGTTCTCCATTAAACACAGTTGATTGGACAGGGGCTGAACTTTCGAATGTTGCTGGCTCGCTTTAAAAAAAAAGATATTGCGGCTTGTCGAGTCACAAATATTTAATTGGGCGGGCTGTTTGTCTCTGTGGCGCAATTGGCCAGCGCGCTCTGCTGTTAACCTGGAGGTTGGTGGTTCGAGCCCACCCAGGGAAGATTGAAAGAGCTATCGCAGGCAAAATCTATGAGGTAACATTGGTCACTGAATATCTTGGTGAAACAGGTTAAAGTAGCATTTAAGAGGCTCTGTGGCTTAGATGGTCAAAGTGCCTGTCTAGTAAACAGGAGATCCAGGGTTCAAATCCCAGCAGTGCCTTAATGATAGCCTTTCAAGCAAATCAGTTGTTTACATGTACAGAAAACCTTATCACCCGAAAGAGCTCTTACATTTTGCAATTAGAGATTGAAAAGTATCCCTGAATAAACAGAGTAAATGCACTCTTTTCACTCCTTGTTTCTCAGTTTGATGGTAAGGGTTGATTGAATGATTGATTGATTGATTGATTGATTGATTGATTGATGTAGACCGTTTTCGGATGACTGTTTTGCTTTTGTGAAAAAGGGGAATCAGACAAAAGTTGCAAAGGCATTCAAAGGCTGTGAGTTCGAGACCCACCAAAGTTACTGTTGTAACCCCTGTTATCTACATTGGTAAATAGGAAAGCCTGCTTGTGTTATTAACTGATGAAAGGAACTGCTAAACTTGGTTCAATTACCACAGAATCCCAGTGTGCTATAGGCTGGCCACTGCTTGGTAGGAGTTTCCCGTACGTGAGTGACTGTTCCTTCCTTCCTTCACGCCCCGCTCAACCTCGTCTCCTTCTAAAGAGTTTGGCACTGTCCTCAGAAGCTTTGGTCTTACTCAGCACCTGAGTGGCCCCACCAAGGGCAAAGGGCACACTCTGGACCTGCTAATGACAAAGCGGGTTAATATTTCAAATTCCAGTGTGGTAAATGTTACTTTGTCTGATGGTTTCTGTATTTCTCCAGGTGCAATGAGTTTGCAGTCTTCTTTGCAAGACTCAGTTCAGAACATTGAAAATACCATTATTTGCAGATAACAAGCACGCAGCCAGCTAGACAACTGGAGTTAACCCATTTTGCATTTGTGGCTGACAAAAGTGTCCAAGAGATCACCACAAGTCTGAATTCCACTACATGCTGTCTTTATGCATTGCCGACTAGATTTTTAGAGTCTATGGTGAGCAGTCTGTTGGCTCCAATCAATCAAAAAGTCAACATGTTGCTTGGATCTGGAATTTTCCCAAGATCCTTAAAACTGCAGTCATTAAGCCTCTCTTAAAGAAGAGCAGTCTTGATGCCACAGTGCTAAATAATTACCGGCCCATCTCAAACCTACTACTACTCAGTTGTCCATTCAAGTATGCAAATTATTTACAACGACAGAAAATGCGCTGCTGTTACAAATTGGAATAAGATGGAAAAGTATCCCTGCACACACAGATTAACTGCACTCTTTTCACTTTTTGATTCTCAGTTTGTTGGCAAGGAATGACTGATGTGGACTCATTTTGGATGAAAAACGTGTTTTGCGTTTGTGGAAACGCACCATGGAAGGAAGTATGGACTCTGTGGCGCAATGGATAGCGCATTGGACTTCCAGGCATAATTTGCAAGGGCATTCAAAGGTTGTGGGTTTGAGTCCCACCAGAGTCGCTAATGGTGAGAGAACATATTAGTTTTTTACAATGGAAAATCTGCTCGCTTTACTATTTGATGAAAGGCACTGCTGAACGAGGTTCAATTGCCAATGGTGCTTGAAAAAGTAAGCAAATACATCGGCATTATGTCAAATAACATTATCTTGCAATTTTTCCTCAATATCCAGATCAACTGCAGTATATTGAGTGCGCAATAAATTGGCGAGAGTCGATTGATTGAAAGACTTCCAGTTTTTTTATAGCTACATTGGTACAGGGGATTTAGCTCAAAGGTAGAAAGATTGATGCCCTCGCTCTCCATTAAACACAGTTGATTGGACAGGGGCTGAACTTTCGAATGTTGCTGGCTCGCTTTAAAAAAAAAGATATTGCGGCTTGTCGAGTCGCAAATATTTAATTGGGCGGGCTGTTTGTCTCTGTGGCGCAATTGGCCAGCGCGCTCTGCTGTTAACCTGGAGGTTGGTGGTTCGAGCCCACCCAGAGAAGATTGAAAGAGCTATCGCAGGCAAAATCTATGAGGTAACATTGGTCACTGAATATCTTGGTGAAACAGGTTAAAGTAGCATTTAAGAGGATCTGTGGCTTAGATGGTCAAAGTGCCTGTCTGGTAAACAGGAGATCCAGGGTTCAAATCCCAGCAGTGCGTTAATGATAGCCTTTCAAGCAAATCAGTTGTTTACATGTACAGAAAACCTTATCACCCGAAAGAGCTCTTACATTTTGCAATTAGAGATTGAAAAGTATCCCTGAATAAACAGAGTAAATGCACTCTTTTCACTCCTTGTTTCTCAGTTTGATGGTAAGGGTTGATTGAATGATTGATTGATTGATTGATTGATTGATTGATTGATTGATTGATTGATGTAGACCGTTTTCGGATGACTGTTTTGCTTTTGTGAAAAAGGGGAATCAGACAAAAGTTGCAAAGGCATTCAAAGGCTGTGAGTTCGAGACCCACCAAAGTTACTGTTGTAACCCCTGTTATCTACATTGGTAAATAGGAAAGCCTGCTTGTGTTATTAACTGATGAAAGGAACTGCTAAACTTGGTTCAATTACCACAGAATCCCAGTGTGCTATAGGCTGGCCACTGCTTGGTAGGAGTTTCCCGTACGTGAGTGACTGTTCCTTCCTTCCTTCACGCCCCGCTCAACCTCGTCTCCTTCTAAAGAGTTTGGCACTGTCCTCAGAAGCTTTGGTCTTACTCAGCACCTGAGTGGCCCCACCAAGGGCAAAGGGCACACTCTGGACCTGCTAATGACAAAGCGGGTTAATATTTCAAATTCCAGTGTGGTAAATGTTACTTTGTCTGATGGTTTCTGTATTTCTCCAGGTGCAATGAGTTTGCAGTCTTCTTTGCAAGACTCAGTTCAGAACATTGAAAATACCATTATTTGCAGATAACAAGCACGCAGCCAGCTAGACAACTGGAGTTAACCCATTTTGCATTTGTGGCTGACAAAAGTGTCCAAGAGATCACCACAAGTCTGAATTCCACTACATGCTGTCTTTATGCATTGCCGACTAGATTTTTAGAGTCTATGGTGAGCAGTCTGTTGGCTCCAATCAATCAAAAAGTCAACATGTTGCTTGGATCTGGAATTTTCCCAAGATCCTTAAAACTGCAGTCATTAAGCCTCTCTTAAAGAAGAGCAGTCTTGATGCCACAGTGCTAAATAATTACCGGCCCATCTCAAACCTACTACTACTCAGTTGTCCATTCAAGTATGCAAATTATTTACAACGACAGAAAATGCGCTGCTGTTACAAATTGGAATAAGATGGAAAAGTATCCCTGCACACACAGATTAACTGCACTCTTTTCACTTTTTGATTCTCAGTTTGTTGGCAAGGAATGACTGATGTGGACTCATTTTGGATGAAAAACGTGTTTTGCGTTTGTGGAAACGCACCATGGAAGGAAGTATGGACTCTGTGGCGCAATGGATAGCGCATTGGACTTCCAGGCATAATTTGCAAGGGCATTCAAAGGTTGTGGGTTTGAGTCCCACCAGAGTCGCTAATGGTGAGAGAACATATTAGTTTTTTACAATGGAAAATCTGCTCGCTTTACTATTTGATGAAAGGCACTGCTGAACGAGGTTCAATTGCCAAGGGTGCTTGAAAAAGTAAGCAAATACATCGGCATTATGTCAAATAACATTATCTTGCAATTTTTCCTCAATATCCAGATCAACTGCAGTATATTGAGTGCGCAATAAATTGGCGAGAGTCGATTGATTGAAAGACTTCCAGTTTTTTTATAGCTACATTGGTACAGGGGATTTAGCTCAAAGGTAGAAAGATTGATGCCCTCGCTCTCCATTAAACACAGTTGATTGGACAGGGGCTGAACTTTCGAATGTTGCTGGCTCGCTTTAAAAAAAAAGATATTGCGGCTTGTCGAGTCGCAAATATTTAATTGGGCGGGCTGTTTGTCTCTGTGGCGCAATTGGCCAGCGCGCTCTGCTGTTAACCTGGAGGTTGGTGGTTCGAGCCCACCCAGAGAAGATTGAAAGAGCTATCGCAGGCAAAATCTATGAGGTAACATTGGTCACTGAATATCTTGGTGAAACAGGTTAAAGTAGCATTTAAGAGGATCTGTGGCTTAGATGGTCAAAGTGCCTGTCTGGTAAACAGGAGATCCAGGGTTCAAATCCCAGCAGTGCGTTAATGATAGCCTTTCAAGCAAATCAGTTGTTTACATGTACAGAAAACCTTATCACCCGAAAGAGCTCTTACATTTTGCAATTAGAGATTGAAAAGTATCCCTGAATAAACAGAGTAAATGCATTCTTTTCACTCCTTGTTTCTCAGTTTGATGGTAAGGATTGATTGAATGATTGATTGATTGATTGATTGATGTAGACCGTTTTCGGATGACTGTTCTGCTTTCGTGAAAAAGGGGAATCAGACAAAAGTTGCAAAGGCATTCAAAGGCTGTGAGTTCAAGACCCACCAGAGTCACTGTTCTAACCCCTGTTATCTACATTGGTAAATAGGAAAGCCTGCTTGTGTTATTAACTGATGAAAGGAACTGCTAAACTTGGTTCAATTACCACAGAATCCCAGTGTGCTATAGGCTGGCCACTGCTTGGTAGGAGTTTCCCGTACGTGTGTGACTGTTCCTTCCTTCCTTCACGCCCCGCTCAACCTCGTCTTCTTCTAAAGAGTTTGGCGCTGTCCTCAGAAGCTTTGGTCTTACTCAGCACCTGAGTGGCCCCACAGAGGGCAAAGGGCACACTCTGGACCTGCTAATGACAAAGCGGGTTAATATTCGGCAGGAGTTATTAAAAGTTGGTTTAATAACTGTAAAGAGACTAAAAATCTTGGGAGATATACAAGATAAGCATTTGTAAAGAAACTTGGAAAGACCTTTTTTCCACATCAAATTTTACAGTTCTTCAACCACACATGAAGAGTCACCTGAACAGGGACTTGAACCCTGGACCCTCAGATTAAAAGTCTGATGCTCTACCGACTGATGGACGCATCATATGGCAATGGCATACAGTACATACATTGGCCATTCTCTCACCTTAGCCAGCACAACAGCCCAGAGGCAGCCATGAAGACACGTGAAGAGGATCCATTGCGTTGTCAGTGCAGGCAAATAAATGAACCATTTTATTGTCACCACTTGTGCTTCTTCATGTTCCTCATTTGGTTTGTCTTGTCAAAAATAGGAATTGTACTGCAGCAATCATGACTCTTGTTCCAAGTTTTATTTCCAATTAGACCTCAACCAGAGCCACTGTCTGTCTGCAATTCACAGAAAGTGCTTCATAGTTGGATTGTAGTTTTAGCTTCGCCCCCACTTGAATTGAATATTTTTGTATGGGTACTTTCTTTGTGTGTGAGTATTTTTCATTCTGATCATTTTTGCCAGAGTTCATTTCTATACAGCTACTTTTTGCTAAGGTAACATTTTGATCCAAGTCGTGTCTACCCTTGCCCTCATGTGCTATGTCTGTGTGCATTTAATAGTGCAATTATTTGTAAAATGGCTTATGATTTTCATATTTTGGCTAATAAATAAAAGTAGATCCTGATTACCTAGTCTTGATCAATGTTCGTGTAGTTCTGCACCTTTATAATGTAGCTCCAATTTGAGCTATGTGAAAGACAGTTACACAAAAGACTTGCAAAACAAATAGTAGATTTACTCAACAGGGCAAATCAAAGAGAGCAGCCATGTAGAATGCAGGCACATGCTCTGTGGTTTCATTGTGTAGAGGTCATCACATCTGCTTTACACGCAGAAGGTCCTGGGTTCGATCCCCAGTGAAACCAGCTGTGTGTTTCATGCAAACTCTCATTGACTTTGAGCATGCTGTTGGTGCTTTAAAGCTCCATGACTTTACTGTGCCCCTCTTGCATACTGAAATAAAAGCTTCATCTGTTGAGCTCATATTGTGTTCAATAGCTACAGCGTACCTATCATCTTGTATCTTTCATTCAGTCCTCTAATTCTTTCAACAAGGTTTAAAGAAATGCGCTTTCTATGTTCTCATGCAGAAATCTGGGGATGAACCAGGGACTTCTAGATCTTCAGTCTATCGCTCTGCCAAATGAGTTATTTTGGTAAGGACAGCTGGTGGGTTCATGTCTTAAACAGGAACCTACTTATACACCCCAAGCATTTGATATTTGCTGGATGCCAATGGAAATGCGTGTGCACAATCTCTCTAGGTAACTTTGCTGTGGGTTGGTTATCAATCTGATATGATTTAAAACACACGTTCAAGGGTGTTTTTTACATAGGGGGACAATGTGAAGATTGTTGCGTCATTCCACCCCAAATTCTGTCAACAAGTCGGCAGGAGTTATTAAAAGTTGGTTTAATTAAAACCCTTTAAGCGCCAAAGTCGCAGAAATGCGACTTTACCGTACAAGGAAATTTATGAAATAATAGTAGAAAATGAATCACTTCAGTCATTGGTCGGTTCGGTGCAACTTCCTCTTATTAGCCAGGTATGATCTAGGGCAGATCCGGTAAGGAAAAAAATGGCCGGAGGAAGTACACGTGGCATGCAATTTACAGCAGATTCTGACTCTGAAGGAAATTATCTCCCCGAGAGTGACGATGGATTTCCAAGTGGAGATGAAGGGACTTCGAAACAACGGACAGGTGCAAAGGACAGACGGAGGTGAGGAACCAGTGGAACCAGTGGCTGCAGTAAAACTTGCCCGGTGGATGAGAGCTGGGACATGCTGAGAGAGGTCGAGGTATTTGAGGCATGGATCAAACCTTTTGAAGACCCAGTTGGCTACACAGGAGAGATGGATCTGACGGATGCTAATCCATTTGATATTCTGTCACTCTTTCTGACCGATCAGTTTTGGACTTTCATTACTGATGAGACAAATAGATATGCACATCCGTGTATGGCACCTATGATTCTGAAGCCACATTCAAGATTTCTTGAGTGGTATGATGTATCAGTCACCGAAATGAAAGCTTTCTTCGCTTTGCATCTCTCCATGGGCCTTGTTGAGAAACCTGAAATCGAGGATTACTGGGGAACATTTTGGCTTACACAAACGCCTGGATTTGGAAATGTAATGTCAAGAAACAGATTTGAAATCATTCTTTCGTTCTTTCATTTTGTCAACAATAATGATTATGTGAGAACAGGCGAGCCCGGGCACGATAAACTGTTCAAAGTCCGCCCAATAATAGATTTGATTATTCCCAAATTTGCAGCAGTTTACAGTCCAATCAAGGAGCTTTCTTTAGATGAAATGACAATAGCTTTCAAGGGGAGATCTTCACTAAAATGTTACTCTCCGAATAAACCTGACAAATATGGCTATAGAGTGTATGCCTTGAGTGAAAGCTGTTCAGGGTATGTTTTGCGCTGGTCAATGCACACTGGACAGTACAAAAATAATGCAAGCAACATCAGTGCAACACACGCAGTTGTCCGTGAGTTGGTTTCTCCCTTTACGGGCAAAGGACACGAGATTTACATGGACAGTTACTATACCTCGCCTGTAATTGCAAATGAATTAGCAGATTTGGAAACTGGACTGTGTGGGACGGTAAGGATTACCAGGTTGGGGATGCCAAAATGCCTTGGTAAAAGTGTCTTACAGCTGAAAAAAGGAGATGACCCAGTTTTTTGCAGAAAGGGAAAACTCCTGGCTTGTGCTTGGCACGATACTAAACGTCTCACCATGTTGTCCACAGTCTATGGAAATGATTGTGTTCAGAGGAGGATCCGATCCAAGACAGATGACACTGGCTTCCGTGACATCAAAAGACCTGTATGTGTCGACCAGTACAACGCCTACATGGGTGGAGTGGACACTGCTGACCAGAGGATGAAGACATACCTCTTTCCACACAGGTCCCGGAAATGGTATCATCGCATATTCAATGCCATTATAAGCATAAGTATTGTCAACTCACACATCATATACACCAAATCCACTCCAGGCCCACACAAACCTTTAAAGGTTTACATTCAGAACATTATTGATGCATTACTGGCTGATCACTCCAAAAAACAAGAGAGGCGCTCAAGACCGGAGGGTGAAATGCCACAGAGACTCACAGAGCGTCATTGGCTTTGTCAAGCAGAGGGACGTCCAGACTGCGCCGTGTGCTCTGACCGCTCTCGTACCAAAGGCAGGCGGCAAACAAAGTACAGGTGCCGTCAGTGTGGCGTTTGTGCGGTTCCATGCAACGAGAGATACCATACGCTAAAAAACTTTAAATGCTGTCATTTGGATATGTAAAAGTGCAGGGTACCTTGACCCTGGATGGACATCTTTTCTGTGATGGCTCTCTCCTTTCTTCACTGCTTTCTCCACAACCTGCCTGGCACCAATGATGGATGTATAAGTTGGAAAAATAAAAAAAATGAAAAAAATACATAATAAATACCGTGTTTGTCATCATTTGGTCAGAACTTGTAATCAGGGCCCGAGTTTGAAGATGTGAGCAAAAGGGGTGAAAATGGGTTAAAATGTGAAAAAACACCAAAATGAGCAAAATGAAATAATCCCCCATCATCAGTGCACTGTTTGCCCCCAGAAAAGCACTCCCCTGGGGCCTGGAGGTGATCTGACCACCAGAATATAGTACCATATACCCCTGCTGGACTTAGAAAAAAAACCGAGCTTCCAGCCAATAGTACACTATACCCGAGGGACTCTGTCGTTTTTCGGCAATAGTACACTATACCCGAGGGACTCTGTCGTTTTTCGGCAATAGTACACTATACCCGAGGGACTCTGTCGTTTTTCGGCAATAGTACACTATACCCGAGGGACTCTGTCGTTTTTCGGCAATAGTACACTATACCCGAGGGACTCTGTCATTTTTCGGCAATAGTACACTATACCCGAGCGACTCTGTCGTTTTTCCGGGCCGTAGTATGAAGTTGTGAGCAAAAGGGGTGAAAATGGGTTAAAATGTGAAAAAACACCAAAATGAGCAAAATGAAATAATCCCCCATCATCAGTGCACTGTTTGCCCCCAGAAAAGCACTCCCCTGGGGCCTGGAGGTGATCTGACCATCATAGTATAGCACCATATGCCCCTGAGGGACTTAGAGTAAAAACCGAAATAGTACACTATACCTGAAAAGACTCTGTCATTTTTCGGCAATAGTACACTATACCCGAGCGACTCTGTCGTTTTTCCGGGCCGTAGTATGAAGTTGTGAGCAAAAGGGGTGAAAATGGGTTAAAATGTGAAAAAACACCAAAATGAGCCAAATGAAATAATCCCCCATCATCAGTGACTTGTTTGCCCCTAGAAAAGCACTCCCCTGGGGCCTGGAGGTGATCTGACCATCATAGTATAGCACCATATGCCCCTGAGGGACTTAGAGTAAAAACCGAAATAGTACACTATACCTGAAAAGACTCTGTCATTTTTCGGCAATAGTACACTATACCCGAGCGACTCTGTCGTTTTTCCGGGCCGTAGTATGAAGTTGTGAGCAAAAGGGGTGAAAATGGGTTAAAATGTGAAAAAACACCAAAATGAGCAAAATGAAATAATCCCCCATCATCAGTGCACTGTTTGACCCCAGAAAAGCACTCCCCTGGGGCCTGGAGGTGATCTGACCATCATAGTATAGCACCATATGCCCCTGAGGGACTTAGAGTAAAAACCGAAATAGTACACTATACCTGAAAAGACTCTGTCATTTTTCGGCAATAGTACACTATACCCAAGCGACTCTGTCGTTTTTCCGGGCCGTAGTATGAAGTTGTGAGCAAAAGGGGTGAAAATGGGTTAAAATGTGAAAAAACACCAAAATGAGCCAAATGAAATAATCCCCCATCATCAGTGCACTGTTTGCCCCCAGAAAAGCACTCCCCTGGGGCCTGGAGGTGATCTGACCATCATAGTATAGCACCATATGCCCCTGAGGGACTTAGAGTAAAAACCGAAATAGTACACTATACCTGAAAAGACTCTGTCATTTTTCGGCAATAGTACACTATACCCGAGCGACTCTGTCGTTTTTCCGGGCCGTAGTATGAAGTTGTGAGCAAAAGGGGTGAAAATGGGTTAAAATGTGAAAAAACACCAAAATGAGCAAAATGAAATAATCCCCCATCATCAGTGCACTGTTTGCCCCCAGAAAAGCACTCCCCTGGGGCCTGGAGGTGATCTGACCATCAGAGTATAGCACCATATGCCCCTGAGGGACTTAGAGTAAAAACCGAAATAGTACACTATACCTGAAAAGACTCTGTCATTTTTCGGCAATAGTACACTATACCCGAGCGACTCTGTCGTTTTTCCGGGCCGTAGTATGAAGTTGTGAGCAAAAGGGGTGAAAATGGGTTAAAATGTGAAAAAACACCAAAATGAGCCAAATGAAATAATCCCCCATCATCAGTGCACTGTTTGCCCCCAGAAAAGCACTCCCCTGGGGCCTGGAGGTGATCTGACCATCATAGTATAGCACCATATGCCCCTGAGGGACTTAGAGTAAAAACCGAAATAGTACACTATACCTGAAAAGACTCTGTCATTTTTCGGCAATAGTACACTATACCCGAGCGACTCTGTCGTTTTTCCGGGCCGTAGTATGAAGTTGTGAGCAAAAGGGGTGAAAATGGGTTAAAATGTGAAAAAACACCAAAATGAGCCAAATGAAATAATCCCCCATTATCAGTGCACTGTTTGCCCCCAGAAAAGCACTCCCCTGGGGCCTGGAGGTGATCTGACCATCATAGTATAGCACCATATGCCCCTGAGGGACTTAGAGTAAAAACCGAAATAGTACACTATACCTAAAGACTCTGTCGTTTTTCGGCAATAGTACACTATATACCATTGGACTTAGTCGTTTTTTGGGCTCGTGGAAATAAGCGTTCAGCTCAAGAGTCCCGGGCTAAATCACGCTGCTCCCGAGAAATTCCTACGCTGCTCTCACGCGGGATGTGCAAAATGGTAATGCTGGGAGGGACGGGCGGGCGGTTTTTGAGAATGACGTTTTTCGCAATCGAAACAGGTACATTTCCTGGTTGTGCGGCTACCGGGGGAGGAGCTCGTTTGACGGCCACACGAGAACCGCGATCGATGGGCCCCGTTCTGGTTTTATCCAGCTTCCAAGGCTCCTTCACAGCCGTAATCTCAAGTCATGGTTCGGAGGTGCGGAGGTGAGCGTCGGATCACAGAGCCTCTGAATGGAGCCCCGCGCTCCGCGCTCCTCCGCGCTCTAAGCGCCGCTCAGACCGGGCATGAGAGGGTCTATTTTCGGCTTGATTTTACCAGACTCGCGGGCACTTCCAGAAGCTTGCTGTTTGCTCTGATTGCTCGGGGCAGAGCACAGTGTCACGCTGACCACGGGCTGTACGTGGAGGTGAGAGCTGGTTGTAAGGCGGATCATGGAGCCTCTGAATGAGCCCCGCACTCCTCCCGCTCTTAGCGCCGCCCAGACCCGGCATGAGAGGGTCTATTTTCGGCTTGATTTTACCAGACTCCGGGGCACTTCCAGGCTGACAACGGGCTGTACGCGGAGGTGAGTGCTGGTTGGAGATGCTGGGAATTGAACCCAGGACCTCATACATGCTAAGCATGAGCTCTAAAATGATAGAATGGACAAAAACAATCAATAAGATAAGATAAGATCAGATCAGATCAGATCAGATCAGATCAGATAAGATAAGATATTCCTTTATTGTCCCACATGGGCACGATGGGTTCATACACAGGCCCCAGATGTACAAGGTTGTGGTCCGAGCTGCCCAGGGGAGGGAGGGGGAAAGAGGAATAAGCCTCCTTGGTGTTGGCAAAAAACAAGTCCAATGTTCTATTGTTTCTGGTGGGGCAGGTAACATACTGGGTGTATGTTGGTAGAACAGAAGAGGGAGAAGCGTGGTTAAAGTCACCAGAGACGAGGAGAGAGCCTGTGGGTGCTGTGTTTGCAGCCTACAAGTGCAGGAGAGCAGTGCTTCACAAGCATATTCAGCATTGGCAGACGGGGCCACATAGACTGCGATCAAAATCACATGTGAGAACTCCCGGGGCAGATAATATATCTTTTCTTCCCGCATTCTCTCGTTCTGTCCGCCCGCAGCAGATGAAAATTGTCCAAACCTACAATAGAGTCTGGCATTTCTGCTGTTAACCAGGTCTCTGTGAAAATCAAGACACTGCTGTCCCTATAAATCCTCTGGGACCGCATGAGGCTCGCTATTTCCGTCATTTTATTTTGAAGGGACCTCACGTTACCCATGACTACGGCGGGAACCGACTTCCTGTTTGTCCCTCTCTTCTCTCGGAGTTTACGTCCAGCCCGTCTGCTTCGTTGCGTTTTCCTTATGATGTCCGCCGGGATAACGTGAAGATCTCCGGGTAAGACGACTGTTCTCCGCAGTTTCATTAGTTCCTCCTTTGTGTAAGCGCGGTACGGCGCCGACTCAGAGCCAAGACACATCGCCACGACACGACGAAAACACTCAATCCAGCCGAATAAAGTCAAAAACAGTTGAATTAAAAATGATTCCAGCGCGTGTCCCTATCCTACAGTAAAATAGAAAAAATATACTAACTATATTTACAAAATATAGGAGATAAAGCACAATAAGTGTGAGAAAAAAGAGAGAGCGTTTACACCGGGCTGCTAGCTGTACCAGCGCCTTATGACGTATAAAGAAGGCCTCATTGATGCTTGAGAGTTAAGGAACAGTTCTGTATGTAATAGATATAAGCCCATTCCACGTGCAACAAGTCTAGGGATTAGTATTTTCCTTGTGGCTCAGCCTATTAGACCATGGACCTGAAATCCACAATCCCGGATTTTGGAGGCTAGTATCCTGTGCATATTGCTTATGGGGTTATGTACCCATAATAGACTCAAATTGCTTCAAAATGTCTATTCATGGGTCTTTTTTGACCTACATCTTCTTTCACTACTCAGCTATCCTTTTCCCCAAAAAAGAAATAACAATATAGGATGGAAAAAAGAAATGTGCTGCTAGATTCAAAGCAAATGTGGAACTGGGAGCTTGCGCTGAAGATCGGCTTCCATCATCCAACACATTACTGACTAGCTTGGTTCATTTGGATTGACAATCGCAATAATGCAAGTAAAAAAAAATCTAGCAGAGGATGGTTTCGATCCATCGACCTCTGGGTTATGGGCCCAGCACGCTACCGCTGCGCCACTCTGCTGAATGGCTATGATCATGGGACTCAAACCCACAATCCCGGTTCAAGAGGCCAGTGCGTAATGCCCATGGGGCTGTATACGTCTAATAGACTCAAATTGCTTCAAAATATGAAATCTAATTTTAAAGGAATGTGGAACTGGGATCTTGCTACGAAAGACTGTGCTCTAACACTGAGCTACATAACCATCTCTTGCCTGTCATGATTATTTTCCAAGCAAGACCTGGAGTCAACACTTTTCACTTTGTGCCATCAACAGAATATTGAATGGAGATGCAGGGGATTGAAACAAGGATTTCATACATGCCCTCGTTCTGAAAGAATGGCTCCGAAATTAAACATCACCAAACATGCTGGTTTATAGAATAGAACGCAATCTCAAAATCTGTGCTGCTAAACACACGTTGCTGACAGGAATCGAACCCAATGGATTTCAAGTCCATCGCCTTAACCTCTCGGCCACAACAACAATACACCTTTAAACTGTGTTTAAGAAAGTGGAAATTACCCACATTATTTTCTGAAACTAGCGCAATTACATTACCAGATTTAACTCTCCATGAATTCATGGAGACAGCATGTTTTACTAAGCATTCTAAGCTCAGGTTTGGCGAGACATACCTATACTGGAAGTTGGGAATGTCGCCCAGGCTGCCTGAATGGGCCACTTTGTCTCACCTTCCTGCAGGTAGTGTGGATGGATGAAATAATATTGTTTGAATTTTATAAGTGCTGCAAGGTTCAAAGGTAATGCGGGACTGGGAGCTTGCACTGAATCACCACATGTGCTGATTTGAAATATTTCAGTGAAGGTCTCTAAAATTCACTGCAGTGTAATCTGGCAATTGTCTAAGAGAAATGCTCCAAAAAGAAACACCAACCAACCTGCTAGTCTATAGATGCATAGAAAAGCTAAAGGTTGATTACAAATTTTCACATGCTGCGCCCAAATCGATACCATGTTTCTATGCCTCTCTTCACCTCCGTCCAGCTTGAATGTACTCGTAACCACAGCGAGTCTTGTACATAATGCAGCTACAAGTGTTCCAGCAGGACAGACTAGATATTCCCATACCGGGAGTTGAACCCGGGCCACCTGGATTCTTTAGCTAAACAGCCCTAAACAGAATCCCATTCATTTCCTATGGTAGTGTTAAACCACTACGGATGTAATATACTTTTGGCCAGCGGCGGCGCTGTGGCGAGAGCGCGCCATGTTTGAATGCAGAGTGACGTCATTCATTCAGTGCGACCTGGACAAGTTTAGCACTAGATCTGCTCCTGTTTTCACCTTCTTATGGACATTTTACTGCCCCAGAACACTCGTATTTTGTGGCATTTATAACGGGCATTTGAAGACGTTTTCAGGTAAAGTTCGTCTTGTGTTTTGCACTTTTGAAACTGTGTTTTTAGTCACATAAAGTCACTGCTACTTCCATGTCTCTGTTGAACAACTAAACGCGACTTTTCTGTCAGTTTTGTGTGATATTCAGCCCTGTGAAGTTAAACTTTATTACATTTAAAGGTTTGCAGTTGTGCAGTTTTATATAAGGTGCAATATTACGTGATCTGTGTGTTGTGTTGTCTCTTATTGTGCATAAAAGTAGTTGTAGCTTCAACAATTCATCACAAGTAAGAGAGACTTTGTCCCACAATGGGGAAATGCCTTCACTTCATGTTAATGTGGAGGACATTCCACAACTGTTACCTAGCAACAGACTATAAACAAGAGCCAAAATCCATATGAATGACTCAACAATTCCTCCTGTCCTCCTCTGCCCCATCCTCCTCTGTCCTGTCCTCTGCCCCGTCCTCCTCTGCCCCGTACTCCTCTGTCCTGTCCTCCTCTGTCCTGTCCTCCTCTGCCCTGTCCTCCTCTGTCCTGTCCTCCTCTGCCCTGTCCTCCTCTGTCCTGTCCTCCTCTCTCCTGTCCTCCTCTGCCCTGTCCTCTTTTCCACCCACTCGTGTCCCCACCAGCTCTCCTCGTGAGCCCTTGGGTGAGTATAACTACATAAATCGTGTGTTCTTGGTTTGTGTGGAGTCACACAGAGTCACACCGTGTAGAGGAGCAGTCACTTCTGTTTCATTTCATGTCTTTTCCTTTAGTAGTGGCTGAAGAGGACGCGCTGGAGAGGACAATGCTCAGCATCTCCGTCCAAACAACACGTGGATGTGTGTAATGTGTCTGTAACGCTTAAGCTCCATTTTGGATTTATCATGTGTTAAAAAGGTTTGTCTTTTATTCCAGCCGTGTCCAGTCGCTGCTGAGCTCCATCATCCTCAGGTTTACAGAAGTTCACACACAGATGTCCTGCCATGAAAGACACTTTGGGACACGTTCTGTCCTGTGCATGAGTTCAGTTGTTCCTGACCCTGTTCAGGTCCTGCTCTGAATTCATGCATCTGTGATGAGAGTAAGTCATATTATCTGGTGTTCAATATGAATGAGTGAGAGCTTCTTCTGCTCATTCACACTAACATTGCTAAATAAAACAGCAATATAAACTTACTTATGATATAAACAACAGGTCAAATGTAAGTGTGTGTTGTTACTAACAGCTAAATATGACTCATTATTCTTCTTCTTCTCTTACAGCAACTGTTCTGGAGGAACCACAGGATGTAAGAGCTTTTACTTGTTGCTTATTCACTGTAAGATCAAAGTTGATCAAACGTATCATATATTTCTTTCCTCTCTTCAGCTGCTGCAGATGTGCTGCCCCTTAAGCCTCCAGTGCCACTTCCACAGGAGCTGAGGTTTGTTCTGCCCGAGTCTGGAAGTACTTCAGCTCCAGGTCTGACATTTTAATAGAATAATCTAAACAAACATAAACCTATATTGTGGTGTTTTGGTTGTTTCAGATGCAGCTCGTCCCACACATTCTGCATCTGATGCTCCTGGAGAAGAGACAACCCAAAGTGAGTGAGCTCCATGTGTGTCTGTGTCTGTCTCAGTCAAACCATCACAGAGTGAACAGATGAATGCTTCATGCTCCATGTGTGTCTGTGTCTGTCTCAGTCAAACCATCACAGAGTGAACAGATGAATACTTCATGCTGACTGTAGTTTCACAGCCAGTGCAGTGGTTCTAAATGTGTGTCATGTGTTGTATTTCATGTGCACACGTGTTGCTTATCACTAAAACATTCATCTGTTTTGTTCTGTAGTTCCTCCTCCAGTGAAGCTTCAGCCGCAGTCGTCACAACAGGCCGCCTCCCCCTCCACTGCCCCTGAGCCAATCAGCCAACAGCGCGCTACACCCGACCACAAAACTACATATTTGTCATTACATCATCATCACATCAAATTATTAAATGCATCATCTTCACTCAACATCAGCCCGAAAAAGCTGGAGCAAACACAGACACTCTGGCAACACCACAACTCTGCCTGTCGTCACCACGACAACTGTCGTCACCACGACCATCACCTCGTCTCCTACAGCTCTGACCATCACCGTCTCTTTCTTAGGACGCCCTGAGCAGCAGCCCTGAAGAAACACCACCTTTAAGGACATTGTGGACACAGAGTTCTTCCAGAGGGAGCTGGAGGCCACAAGACAGAGAGAGGAGGAAAGGAAGCAACAGAAGAGGAAGAGAGAGGAGTCACCTGCCCCAGGGAGAACGTGCAGGTTCTGCCCCAGGGAGAACGTGCAGGTTCTGCAAACTGGTGCTGAAGCAGGCCCTGCACAGTCCTCACATCCACACATACTTCCCTGGACTCTATATATCTGTATATTTAATGTAAATACTACTGTCAAGTAATGAATGCTGTCTGAAGTGTAAATAAATTAAACTTAATATTTCTGGTATTTTCCCTGTCAATAAATATTCTTAAAAGTACATGTTTTTTTGTGTTTTCTTTCCAATATAACAATACAACAATATTATTTAAATGATTGAGATATCATATCATTAACAATATGAGTCAATGTTTTATTTCTCTGCAGAACATAAACTGAACACAATAGTACAGTTCAGTGCTGCAGTGTTAGAGATGTGATAGTGTGACCTCTGACCCCTGCGGACTAAACACCTGGAGTTTTCTGACCCACTCCAAGTTTATTTATGCAGAAGGTGTGACGTGGGTAAATCTCTTAAGGTGAAGCAGAAATCACTATTTGTGATCAATTTGTGATTTTATTAAAATTGCAAATCAGTACCAGCAGCTGCATGTGAGTCCTTCTCATGATCTGACCTTTTAACAAGTGCAAACTGACACACCAACTCATAAACTTTATACATTTAATGTTTGAACTCATAAACTTTGTACATTTAAAGTTTTGATCCTTTGAAACGTTCCTTTTCTTCTGGGCACAGCAGGAATTGAACTCTGGTTTCTTGAGATGAATTTGTGAACGAACACGAATCTCTGCATTCTGATTGGTTGGCCTTCATCACAGTGGCACATGGCACACAGGCTCATTCTGATTGGCTGGCGCTCTATGCCCACTATCCACGGCTGGCCCCTGGATGAGAGTCAGGAATCCTAACCGCTAGACCATATGGGAAGGCTTTGAGAAGGTAAGAGTTGATTTCATGGTAAAGAAGATAAACCAATGGGTACGAGAAGTGAACCTGGTTTTGTCTGACCAAGAGTGTAGAGTGTTTAATCGAAAGAAAAGAAAAAAGGACACACAGAAATAGTTCATTTTCTCGCTACGTTATGCCACACGTTTCCCTCCCTTGCCTAATTTATTCGATAAAGTAGCCGAAATAGCTCAGTTGGGAGAGCGTTAGACTGAATATCTAAAGGTCCCTGGTTCAATCCCGGGTTTCGGCAGGTGTACCTGAATGTTAGTCTTTGCTCAAAAATACAATGAATAGGAATGCTGGGCCTATTGGATATTTTGCGAGATCAGGACATAAATGGCCTGGAAAGGATCTATAAAACATAAACAGCATGCTTTCATTGGAACATTGTTAGCATGAACATGTTTGGTAACATGTTTGGTTTCGCTGAATGTTGTACCCAAGACCTTCTGCGTGTAGGGCAGATGTGATGACCACCACACAATGAAACCATGAAGCAGAAGTTTGCCTACTTCAATGCTGCTCTCTTTGATATAGCCCAATGATCAAATGTCATACTTATTTTCAAAACAGGACATCCGGTAGAAAGGTGTGGTTCAACGGTATAGCCGTTAGCGCTCTGAATCCAGAGTTTTTCTTCATTTCTTATTGCAATTAGATGCACAAGTCTTTTATGGACATGCCTAGATTCTCGTCTCTGTGGCGCAATCGGCTAGCGCGTTCGGCTGTTAACCGAAAGGTTGGTAGTTCGAGCCCATCCAGGGACGACTGCTCACCTTGCCAGAGCAAGCAAGAAATACAATCCCAGAAGTAACCACTGTATGTAATTATGTAAGGAAACCAGGAAATCGTTATGGCGCTGCGGCTTCCTTGGTCAAAGGGCCTGTTTATTAAACAGGAAATGCCTACTTTTTGTCTATGAAAAATATTTACAAGGACAGAGAAGCACACAAGAAGAGCCCTCAAACCCATACCTTTCTCCCTCAAGTTTACTGCTGCTACACTTTGCATTAAGAGAGGGAAAAGTATTGCTGCACATCAAGATTATTTGCACTGTTTTCACTCCTTGTTTCTCATTTTTTTGGCAAGGGATGATTGATGTAAGACTTGTAGCTTTGGATGACCGTTATCCTTCCAAGGAGGAGTCTGCGGTTCCATGGTGTAATGGTTAGCACTCTGGACTTTGAATCCAGCGATCCGAGTTCAAATCTCAGTGGAACCTTGAGTGCCCAGAGAGCAGCGCTACTCTTTTGAAAAAGTGCAGAAACAAGAAGAATCTTTGGGTAAAATCTGTGATTACCCCCTGAAAGGAGCCAACCAAAGCATACAAACTAAACAAAGCTGTTAAAATCTGGAGCTGGTTTTCTTATGACCAAGCTTATGATTCAACGCCTGGATTACAAAAGGCGTAAACGTTTCACCGCATTGCAAAAGAAACTCAAATGAAAAGCATTGATGTGTTGAAGGAATCCTTTGACTTGGAGAGACAGGACTTTTATAGGACTTATTATAAGCAAGAAATGAAACAAAGAAACGACCACTATAATCCTCTGACAGTAATCTTTGTTGAAACCAATCAATCAGAACTTGCGAGGGGAATCATTTCTAAATGATCTCAATGCATTGGTAATCTGGACAACGTTCTGCTAAGTATATTCTAAACCAATGGGAACGAGAAGTTAACCTGGTTTTGTCTGACCAAGAGTGTGGAAATGTAGGAACAGCCCTGAGGAAGACCACAAAATCACATGCCTGAAGGGGAAAAATATGTTTTTTTCACCACACCATGTCAAAGTGCCCATTATTCACAAGGAAATGCTAACTGCTGGAGAACCCAGCAGGCAAACCACTATCAGGTGTGTTGGGGCTGTGCTGTTGCTAAAAAATAATGGACTGAAATTCACAGGGCACTGCAGACTGTTTTTGACTTTTCCATCCCACTCAAATTTAAAACTATGTACTTGGGCCTCAACACTCCTGCCATGGACACAATAAATGGATACCCTTGGAACATACTTTTGGCTGTAGAGAAAAAGGCCATCACAAAGAAATGCTCGACACCAACCACGCCAACGATCAAAGACTTGACTGACATAGTAACAGACATTAGACATTGGATGAATGGAAAACAGTGACATTCAGGCTTAACTTGGATAAGCACTAATTTGATTGACTTGGACCAAGTAGGACCCTTATTTTCATTTAAATGTGATTTTGTTTTTATTTTATGTTATGTTATGTTTTATGTAACTATTAAGTTCTTTAATTACGATTTTTGCTCCCTGGTCGTGTCCTGTATTGTTTTATGTTTAATCAAAAGAAAAGAAAAAAGGACACACAGAACTAGTTCATTTTCTCGCTACGTTATTCCTGGTTCAATCCTGGGTTCGGCATGTGTACCTGAATGTTAGTCTTTGCTCAAAAATACAATGAATAGGAATGCTGGGTCTATTGGATATTTTGCGAGATCAGGACATAAATGGCCTGGAAAGGATCTATAAAACATAAACAGCAAGCTTTCGTTGGAACATTGTTAGCATGAACATGTTTGGGAACATGTTTGGTTTTGCTGAATGTTGTACCCAAGACCTTCTGCGTGTAGGGCAGATGTGATGACCACCACACAATGAAACCATGAAGCAGAAGTTTGCCTACTTCAATGCTGCTCTCTTTGATATAGCCCAATGATCAAATGTCATACTTATTTTCAAAACAGGACATCCTGTAGAAAGGTGTGGTTCAACGGTATAGCGGTTAGCGCTCTGAATCCAGAGTTTTTCTTCATTTCTAATTGCAATTAGAGGGGTAACCCTTTCATGGGTATGTTAAGATTCTCGCCTCTGTGGCGCAATCGGCTAGCGCGTTCTGCTGATAGGCGAAAGGTTGGTGGTTTGAGCCCACCCAGGGACGACTGCTCACCTTGCCAGAGCAAGCAAGAGATACAATCCCAGAAGTAACCACTGTTGTATGGATTATGTTGTACAATTATGTATGGAAACCAGGAAATCATTACGGCGCTGGGGCTTCCTTGGTCAAAGGGCCTGTTTAGTTAACCCTTTAAGCGCCAAAGTCGCAGAAATGCAACTTTACCGTACAAGGAAATTAATGAAATAATAGTAGAAAATGAATCACTTCAGTCATTGGTCGGTTCGGTGCAACTTCCCTTTATTAGCCAGGTATGATCCAGGGCAGATCCGGTAAGGAAAAAAATGGCTGGAGGAAGTTCACGTGGCATGCAATTTACAGCAGATTCTGACTCTGAAGGGTATTATCTCCCCGAGAGTGACGATGGATTTCCAAGTGGAGATGAAGGGACTTCGAAACAACGGACAGGTGCAAAGGACAGACGGAGGCGAGGAACCAGTGGAACCAGTGGCTGCAGTAAAACTTGCCCGGTGGATGAGAGCTGGGACATGCTGAGAGAGGTCGAGGTATTTGAGGCATGGATCAAACCTTTTGAAGACCCAGTTGGCTACACAGGAGAGATGGATCTGACGGATGCTAATCCATTTGATATTCTGTCACTCTTTCTGACCGATCAGTTTTGGACTTTCATTACTGATGAGACAAATAGATATGCACATCAGTGTATGGCACCTATGATTCTGAAGCCACATTCAAGATTTCTTGAGTGGTATGATGTATCAGTCACCGAAATGAAAGCTTTCTTCGCTTTGCATCTCTCCATGGGCCTTGTTGAGAAACCTGAAATCGAGGATTACTGGGGAACATTTTGGCTTACACAAACGCCTGGATTTGGAAATGTAATGTCAAGAAACAGATTTGAAATCATTCTTTCGTTCTTTCATTTTGTCAACAATAATGATTATGTGAGAACAGGCGAGCCCGGGCACGATAAACTGTTCAAAGTCCGCCCAATAATAGATTTGATTATTCCCAAATTTGCAGCAGTTTACAGTCCAATCAAGGAGCTTTCTTTAGATGAAATGACAATAGCTTTCAAGGGGAGATCTTCACTAAAATGTTACTCTCCGAATAAACCTGACAAATATGGCTATAGAGTGTATGCCCTGAGTGAAAGCTGTTCAGGGTATGTTTTGCGCTGGTCAATGCACACTGGACAGTACAAAAATAATGCAAGCAACATCAGTGCAACACACGCAGTTGTCCGTGAGTTGGTTTCTCCCTTTACGGGCAAAGGACACGAGATTTACATGGACAGTTACTATACCTCGCCTGTAATTGCAAATGAATTAGCAGATTTGGAAACTGGACTGTGTGGGACGGTAAGGATTACCAGGTTGGGGATGCCAAAATGCCTTGGTAAAAGTGTCTTACAGCTGAAAAAAGGAGATGACCCAGTTTTTTGCAGAAAGGGAAAACTCCTGGCTTGTGCTTGGCACGATACTAAACGTCTCACCATGTTGTCCACAGTCCATGGAAATGATTGTGTTCAGAGGAGGATCCGATCCAAGACAGATGACACTGGCTTCCGTGACATCAAAAGACCTGTATGTGTCGACCAGTACAACGCCTACATGGGTGGAGTGGACACTGCTGACCAGAGGATGAAGACATACCTCTTTCCACACAGGTCCCGGAAATGGTATCATCGCATATTCAATGCCATTATAAGCATAAGTATTGTCAACTCACACATCATATACACCAAATCCACTCCAGGCCCACACAAACCTTTAAAGGTTTACATTCAGAACATTATTGATGCATTACTGGCTGATCACTCCAAAAAACAAGAAAGGCGCTCAAGACCGGAGGGTGAAATGCCACAGAGACTCACAGAGCGTCATTGGCTTTGTCAAGCAGAGGGACGTCCAGACTGCGCCGTGTGCTCTGACCGCTCTCGTACCAAAGGCAGGCGGCAAACAAAGTACAGGTGCCGTCTGTGTGGCGTTGGCCTCTGTGCGGTTCCATGCAACGAGAGATACCATACGCTAAAAAACTTTAAATGCTGTCATTTGGATATGTAAAAGTGCAGGGTACCTTGACCCTGGATGGACATCTTTTCTGTGATGGCTCTCTCCTTTCTTCACTGCTTTCTCCACAACCTGCCTGGCACCAATGATGGATGTATAAGTTGGAAAAATAAAAAAAATGAAAAAAATACATAATAAATACCGTGTTTGTCATCATTTGGTCAGAACTTGTAATCAGGGCCCGAGTTTGAAGATGTGAGCAAAAGGGGTGAAAATGGGTTAAAATGTGAAAAAACACCAAAATGAGCAAAATGAAATAATCCCCCATCATCAGTGCACAGTTTGCCCCCAGAAAAGCACTCCCCTGGGGCCTGGAGGTGATCTGACCACCAGAATATAGTACCATATACCCCTGCTGGACTTAGAAAAAAAAACGAGCTTCCAGCCAATAGTACACTATACCCGAGGGACTCTGTCGTTTTTCGGCAATAGTACACTATACCCGAGGGACTCTGTCGTTTTTCGGCAATAGTACACTATACCCGAGGGACTCTGTCGTTTTTCGGCAATAGTACACTATACCCGAGGGACTCTGTCGTTTTTCGGCAATAGTACACTATACCCGAGGGACTCTGTCGTTTTTCGGCAATAGTACACTATACCCGAGGGACTCTGTCGTTTTTCGGCAATAGTACACTATACCCGAGGGACTCTGTCGTTTTTCCGGGCCGTAGTATGAAGTTGTGAGCAAAAGGGGTGAAAATGGGTTAAAATGTGAAAAAACACCAAAATGAGCAAAATGAAATAATCCCCCATCATCAGTGCACTGTTTGCCCCCAGAAAAGCACTCCCCTGGGGCCTGGAGGTGATCTGACCATCATAGTATAGCACCATATGCCCCTGAGGGACTTAGAGTAAAAACCGAAATAGTACACTATACCTGAAAAGACTCTGTCATTTTTCGGCAATAGTACACTATACCCGAGCGACTCTGTCGTTTTTCGGCAATAGTACACTATATACCGTTGGACTTAGTCATTTTTTGGGCTCGTGGAAATAAGCGTTCAGCTCAAGAGTCCCGGGCTAAATCACGCTGCTCCCGAGAAATTCCTACGCTGCTCTCACGCGGGATGTGCAAAATGGTAATGCTGGGAGGGACGGGCGGGCGGTTTTTGAGAATGACGTTTTTCGCAATCGAAACAGGTACATTTCCTGGTTGTGCGGCTACCGGGGGAGGAGCTCGTTTGACGGACACACGAGAACCGCGATCGATGGGCCCCGTTCTGGTTTTATCCAGCTTCCAAGGCTCCTTCACAGCCGTAATCTCAAGTCATGGTTCGGAGGTGCGGAGGTGAGCGTCGGATCACGGAGCCTCTGAATGGAGCCCCGCGCTCCGCGCTCCTCCGCGCTCTAAGCGCCGCTCAGACCGGGCATGAGAGGGTCTATTTTCGGCTTGATTTTACCAGACTCGCGGGCACTTCCAGAAGCTTGCTGTTTGCTCTGATTGCTCGGGGCAGAGCACAGTGTCACGCTGACCACGGGCTGTACGCGGAGGTGACCCGCTCCGTGATCTTAGCTTCGCCCAGACCCAGGGCCATCCACCCCGCACACGGCCAGACTTTGCCCGGCCAGGGAGCACCTTCTGCGGGTCGGAGGCTCCGGGTCGGAGCCCCTGGAGCCTGGAGCCCTCACCGGGCCCCGAACTCGGCTGCCGGAGGCAGTGCAGTGCCTCATGGATAAAAGTGCACCCAGCCGGTCTCGAACTCGCGTGAGCATGAATCAACCATGAAAATGGTACAAATCATGGTTCTATGTATACCAGACAAGGAGCTTGGTCGACGGGCACACATGACCCGCCATCGTAGGGCCCCATTCTGGTTTTATCCAGCTTCGAAGGCTCCTGCGCACTGCGGTTTTGTTTACATTTTGCGGCTGTGGTTTGCTCCGGCTAACCTCACGCCGGACACGTTGGAAGCGAGGCCGAGACAGAGGTCCCACCAGGCGCGGGGCGTCAGTCTGACTGGCTTCCCCCGCGCCTGGCCCCTTGTCTCCGGAGATGGGACCGTCACTCACCCCCGCACTGAAGGACGCGCGGCTTGAAGGATGATGGCTGTGCTTAGCCCCTGTGCCAGGTGCTCTGAGCCAGTCCCCTTCAGCCTCAACGCGTCCGGTGGGAACACAGTCCGGGCCCATTGTCACTCACCCCCGCGCAGCAGGAGGCGCGGCTTGAAGGATGATGGCTGCGCTTTGCCCCTGGGCCCAAGGGCTCTGCGCCAGTCCCCTTCAGCCTCAACGTGTCCGATGGCTCTGCGCGGGGCGGGGGGCAGGGCCGGCGCATACTTTTGGTCCGACTCCGGTCCCTTCCTCGTCTCTGAGTTTGTCAAATGCAGCGCCTGTCCAGGGCTCACTTTGCTATCAACTGTGGCTGGTCACCGCCATCGTAGGGCCCCGTTCTGGTTTCATCCAGCTTCGAAGGCTCCTGCGCACTGCGGGGTTGTAGGCATTTGTGGTCCTGATTTGCGCTGGCTCACCCTCACGCTGGACACAGCGCCAGATGATATATTTGGTCCGACTCCGGTCCCTTCCTCGTCTCTGAGTTTGTCAAATGCAGCGCCTGTCCAGGGCTCACTTTGCTATCAACTGTGGCTGGTCACCGCCATCGTAGGGCCCCGTTCTGGTTTCATCCAGCTTCGAAGGCTCCTGCGCACTGCGGGGTTGTAGGCATTTGTGGTCCTGATTTGCGCTGGCTCACCCTCACGCTGGACACAGCGCCAGATGATATATTTGGTCCGACTCCGGTCCCTTCCTCGTCTCTGAGTTTGTCAAATGCAGCGCCTGTCCAGGGCTCACTTTGCTATCAACTGTGGCTGGTCACCGCCATCGTAGGGCCCCGTTCTGGTTTCATCCAGCTTCGAAGGCTCCTGCGCACTGCGGGGTTGTAGGCATTTGTGGTCCAGAGCCCCGGCTCTAAATTAAACCTGTTACCCTAGTAGGCCGGCCTCCGGGTCCCCCCTCTCTTCTTCGGTTATGGAGTACATTGGGCGCGGGGGCAGCCAGTGGAGGGCAAGGGCCCTGCCTCCAAGTGTGGTGTAGGGGACAGGGGAGCCAGGGCCTTGGGGTCCTGGTGCTTTTTATCTTTTAAAGTGGCTCAGAGTACCAAGGGCACGGACTTCCAGGGGGCTGCACCAAGGGTGTGTAGCTCGTGTGGGGGTGCTTAAGTGTGGGTACCCGGGGACGAAAGGTGGGCCGGGGCCGGCGCGAGCCTCTGTGGTGAGTGCTGGGCCGTTCCGTTCGAGACCGGCTGGGTGCACCTTTATCCATGAGGCACTGCACTGCCTCCGGCAGCCGAGTTCGGGGCCCAGTGAGGGCTCCAGGCTCCAGGGGCTCCGACCCGGAGCCTCCGACCCGCAGAAGGTGCTCCCTGGCCGGGCAAAGTCTGGCCGTGTGCGGGGTGGGTGAACCCTGCTCCGCCTCACGCGAGTTCGAGACCGGCTGGGTGCACCTTTATCCATGAGGCACTGCACTGCCTCCGGCAGCCGAGTTCGGGGCCCAGTGAGGGCTCCAGGCTCCAGGGGCTCCGACCCGGAGCCTCCGACCCGCAGAAGGTGCTCCCTGGCCGGGCAAAGTCTGGCCGTGTGCGGGGTGTGTGAACCCTGCTCCGCCTCACGCGAGTTCGAGACCGGCTGGGTGCACTTTTATCCAAGAATCAACTGGAGTGTGGAGCTTCTACGGGCCTCCAGGGGCACTGCCGACCCAGAGCTGTGCCCCGGCTTCAGTTCTCTGTATCTCAGGAAGTTTTTTATTTATACATTTATTTCATCCATAATCTCTGGCGCCTAAAGGGTTAACCTGGTTTTGTCTGACCAAGAGTGTGGAAATGTAGGAACAGCCCTGAGGAAGACCACAAAATCACATGCCTGAAGGGGAAAAATATGTTTTTTTCACCACACCATGTCAAAGTGCCCATTATTCACAAGGAAATGCTAACTGCTGGAGAACCCAGCAGGCAAACCACTATCAGGTGTTTTGGGGCTGTGCTGTTGCTCAAAAATAATGGACTGAAATTCACAGGGCACTGCAGACTGTTTTTGACTTTGCCATCCCACTCAAATTTAAAACTATGTACTTGGGCCTCAACACTCCTGCCATGGACACAATAAATGGATACCCTTGGAACATACTTTTGGCTGTAGAGAAAAAGGCCATCACAAAGAAATGCTCGACACCAACCACGCCAACGATCAAAGACTTGACTGACATAGTAACAGACATTAGACATTGGATGAATGGAAAACAGTGACATTCAGGCTTAATTTGGATAAGCACTAATTTTATTGACTTGGACCAAGTAGGCCCCTATTTTCATTTAAAGGTGATTTTGTTTTTATTTTATGTTATGTTATGTTATGTTATGTTATGTTTTATGTAACTATTAAGTTCTTTTAATTACAATTTTTGCTCCCTGGTCGTGTCCTGTATTGTTTTATGTTTAATCAAAAGAAAAGAAAAAAGGACACACAGAACTAGTTCATTTTCTCGCTACGTTATTCATGGTTCAATCCCGGGTTTCGGCATGTGTACCTGAATGTTAGTCTTTGCTCAAAAATACAATGAATAGGAATGCTGGGTCTATTGGATATTTTGCGAGATCAGGACATAAATGGCCTGGAAAGGATCTATAAAACATAAACAGCATGCTTTCGTTGGAACATTGTTAGCATGAACATGTTTGGTAACATGTTTGGTTTTGCTGAATGTTGTACCCAAGACCTTCTGCGTGTAGGGCAGATGTGATGACCACCACACAATGAAACCATGAAGCAGAAGTTTGCCTACTTCAATGCTGCTCTCTTTGATATAGCCCAATGATCAAATGTCATACTTATTTTCAAAACAGGACATCCTGTAGAAAGGTGTGGTTCAACGGTATAGCGGTTAGCGCTCTGAATCCAGAGTTTTTCTTCATTTCTTATTGCAAATTATGGAAATACCGAGATTCTCGTATCTGTGGCGCAATCGGCTAGCGCGTCCGGCTGTTAACCGAAAGGTTGGTGGTTCGAGTCCACCCAGGGACGACTGCTCACCTTGCCAGAGGAAGCAAGAAATACAATCCCAGAAGGAACCACTGTATCTAATTATGTAAGGAAACCAGGAAATCATTATGGCGCTGCGGCTTCCTTGGTCAAAGGGCCTGTTTAGTAAACAGGAAATGCCTACTCTTTTGTCTATGAAAAATATTTACAAGGACAGAAAAGCCCACAAGAAGAGCCCTCAAACCCATACCTTTCTCCCTCAAGTTTACTGCTGCTACACTTTGCATTAAGAGAGGGAAAAGTATTGCTGTACATCAAGATTATTTGCACTGTTTGCACTCCTTGTTTCTCATTTTTTTGGCAAGGGATGATTGATGTAAAGACTTGTAGCTTTGGATGACCGTTATCCTTCCAATGACCAGTCTGCGGTTCCATGGTGTAATGGTTAGCACTCTGGACTCTGAATCCAGCGTTTCGAGTTCAAATCTCGGTGGAACCTTGAGTGCCCCGAGAGTAGCGTTTCTCTTTTGAAAAAGTGCAGAAACAAGAAGAATCTTTGGGTAAAATCTGTGCTTACCCCCTGAAAGGAGCCAACCAAAGCATACAAACTAAACAAAGCTGTTAAAATCTGGAGCTGGTTTTCTTATGACCAAGCTTATGATTCAACGCCTGGATTACAAAAGGCGTAAACGTTTCACCGAATTGCAAAAGAAAATCAAATGAAAAGCATTGATGTGTTGAAGGAATCCTTTGACTTGGAGAGACAGGACTTTTATAGGACTTATTATAAGCAAGAAATGAAACAAAGAAATGACCACTATAATCCTCTGACAGTAATCTTTGTTGAAACCAATCAATCAGAACTTGCGAGGGGAATCATTTCTAAATGATCTCAATGCATTTGTAATCTGGACAACGTTCTGCTAAGTATATTCTAAACCAATGGGAACGAGAAGTGAACCTGGTTTTGTCTGACCAAGAGTGTGGAAATGTAGGAACAGCCCTAAGGAAGACCACAAAATCACATGCCTGAAGGGGAAAAATATGTTTTTTTCATCACACCATGTCAAAGTGCCCATTATTCACAAGGAAATGCTAACTGCTGGAGAACCCAGCAGGCAAACCACTATCAGGTGTTTTGGGGCTGTGCTGTTGCTCAAAAATAATGGACTGAAATTCACAGGGCACTGCAGACTGTTTTTGACTTTTCCATCCCACTCAAATTTAAAACTATGTACTTGGGCCTCAACACTCCTGCCATGGACACAATAAATGGATACCCTTGGAACATACTTTTGGCTGTAGAGAAAAAGGCCATCACAAAGAAATGCTCGACACCAACCACGCCAACGATCAAAGACTTGACTGACATAGTAACAGACATTAGACATTGGATGAATGGAAAACAGTGACATTCAGGCTTAATTTGGATAAGCACTAATTTGATTGACTTGGACCAAGTAGGCCCCCTATTTTCATTTAAATGTGATTTTGTTTTTATTTTATTTTATGTTATGTTATGTTTTATGTAACTATTAAGTTCTTTTAATTACGATTTTTGCTCCCTGGTCGTGTCCTGTATTGTTTTATGTTTAATCAAAAGAAAAGAAAAAAGGACACACAGAACTAGTTCATTTTCTCGCTACGTTATTCCTGGTTCAATCCCAGGTTTCGGCATGTGTACCTGAATGTTAGTCTTTGCTCAAAAATACAATGAATAGGAATGCTGGGTCTATTGGATATTTTGCGAGATCAGGACATAAATGGCCTGGAAAGGATCTATAAAACATAAACAGCAAGCTTTCGTTGGAACATTGTTAGCATGAACATGTTTGGTAACATGTTTGGTTTCGCTGAATGTTGTACCCAAGACCTTCTGCGTGTAGGGCAGATGTGATGACCACCACACAATGAAACCATGAAGCAGAAGTTTGCCTACTTCAATGCTGCTCTCTTTGATATAGCCCAATGATCAAATGTCATACTTATTTTCAAAACAGGACATCCTGTAGAAAGGTGTGGTTCAACGGTATAGCGGTTAGCGCTCTGAATCCAGAGTTTTTCTTCATTTCTTATTGCAATTAGATGCACAAGTCTTTTATGGATAAGCCTAAATTCTCGTCTCTGTGGCGCAATCGGCTAGTGCGTTCGGCTGTTAACCGAAAGGTTGGTGGTACGAGCCCACCCAGGGACGACTGCTCACCTTGCCAGAGCAAGCAAGAAATACAATCCCAAAAGTAACCACTGTATGTAATTATGTAAGGAAACCAGGAAATCGTTATGGCGCTGCGGCTTCCTTGGTCAAAGGGCCTGTTTAGTAAACAGGAAATGCCTACTCTTTTGTCTATGAAAAATATTTACAAGGACAGAAAAGCCCACAAGAAGAGCCCTCAAACCCATACCTTTCCCCCTCAAGTTTACTGCTGCTACACTTTGCATTAAGAGAGGGAAAAGTATTGCTGCACATCAAGATTATTTGCACTGTTTGCACTCCTTGTTTCTCATTTTTTTGGCAAGGGATGATTGATGTAAAGACTTATAGATTTGGATGAAAGTTATCCTTCCAATGACCAGTCTGCGGTTCCATGGTGTAATGGTTAGCACTCTGGACTCTGAATCCAGCGATCCTAGTTCAAATCTCGGTGGAACCTTGAGTGCCCCGAGAGCAGCGTTACTCTTTTGAAAAAGTGCAGAAACAAGAAGAATCTTTGGGTAAAATCTGTGCTTACCCCCTGAAAGGAGCCAACCAAAGCATACAAACTAAACAAAGCTGTTAAAATCTGGAGCTGGTTTTCTTATGACCAAGCTTATGATTCAACGCCTGGATTACAAAAGGCGTAAACGTTTCACCGCATTGCAAAAGAAACTCAAATGAAAAGCATTGATGTGTTGAAGGAATCCTTTGACTTGGAGAGACAGGACTTTTATAGGACTTATTATAAGCAAGAAATGAAACAAAGAAATGACCACTATAATCCTCTGACAGTAATCTTTGTTGAAACCAATCAATCAGAACTTGCGAGGGGAATCATTTCTAAATGATCTCAATGCATTGGTAATCTGGACAACGTTCTGCTAAGTATATTCTAAACCAATGGGAACGAGAAGTTAACCTGGTTTTGTCTGACCAAGAGTGTGGAAATGTAGGAACAGCCCTAAGGAAGACCACAAAATCACATGCCTGAAGGGGAAAAATATGTTTTTTTCACCACACCATGTCAAAGTGCCCATTATTCACAAGGAAATGCTAACTGCTGGAGAACCCAGCAGGCAAACCACTATCAGGTGTTTTGGGGCTGTGCTGTTGCTCAAAAATAATGGACTGAAATTCACAGGGCACTGCAGACTGTTTTTGACTTTGCCATCCCACTCAAATTTAAAACTATGTACTTGGGCCTCAACACTCCTGCCATGGACACAATAAATGGATACCCTTGGAACATACTTTTGGCTGTAGAGAAAAAGGCCATCACAAAGAAATGCTCGACACCAACCACGCCAACGATCAAAGACTTGACTGACATAGTAACAGACATTAGACATTGGATGAATGGAAAACAGTGACATCCAGGCTTAATTTGGATAAGCACTAATTTGATTGACTTGGACCAAGTAGGCCCCCTATTTTCATTTAAATGTGATTTTGTTTTTATTTTATGTTATGTTATGTTTTATGTAACTATTAAGTTCTTTTAATTACGATTTTTGCTCCCTGGTCGTGTCCTGTATTGTTTTATGTTTAATCAAAAGAAAAGAAAAAAGGACACACAGAACTAGTTCATTTTCTCGCTACGTTATTCCTGGTTCAATCCCGGGTTTCGGCAGGTGTACCTGAATGTTAGTCTTTGCTCAAAAATACAATGGATAGGAATGCTGGGTCTATTGGATATTTTGCGAGATCAGGACATAAATGGCCTGGAAAGGATCTATAAAACATAAACAGCATGCTTTCGTTGGAACATTGTTAGCATGAACATGTTTGGTAACATGTTTGGTTTCACTGAATGTTGTACCCAAGACCTTCTGCGTGTAGGGCAGATGTGATGACCACCACACAATGAAACCATGAAGCAGAAGTTTGCCTACTTCAATGCTGCTCTCTTTGATATAGCCCAATGATCAAATGTCATACTTATTTTCAAAACAGGACATCCTGTAGAAAGGTGTGGTTCAACGGTATAGCGGTTAGCGCTCTGAATCCAGAGTTTTTCTTCATTTCTTATTGCAAATTATGGAAATACCGAGATTCTCGTATCTGTGGCGCAATCGGCTAGCGCGTCCGGCTGTTAACCGAAAGGTTGGTGGTTCGAGTCCACCCAGGGACGACTGCTCACCTTGCCAGAGCAAGCAAGAAATACAATCCCAGAAGGAACCACTGTATCTAATTATGTAAGGAAACCAGGAAATCATTATGGCGCTGCGGCTTCCTTGGTCAAAGGGCCTGTTTAGTAAACAGGAAATGCCTACTCTTTTGTCTATGAAAAATATTTACAAGGACAGAAAAGCACACAAGAAGAGCCCTCAAACCCATACCTTTCTCCCTCAAGTTTACTGCTGCTACACTTTGCATTAAGAGAGGGAAAAGTATTGCTGTACATCAAGATTATTTGCACTGTTTGCACTCCTTGTTTCTCATTTTTTTGGCAAGGGATGATTGATGTAAAGACTTGTAGCTTTGGATGACCGTTATCCTTCCAATGACCAGTCTGCGGTTCCATGGTGTAATGGTTAGCACTCTGGACTCTGAATCCAGCGATCCGAGTTCAAATCTTGGTGGAACCTTGAGTGCCCCGAGAGTAGCGTTTCTCTTTTGAAAAAGTGCAGAAACAAGAAGAATCTTTGGGTAAAATCTGTGCTTACCCCCTGAAAGGAGCCAACCAAAGCATACAAACTAAACAAAGCTGTTAAAATCTGGAGCTGGTTTTCTTATGACCAAGCTTATGATTCAACGCCTGGATTACAAAAGGCGTAAACGTTTCACCGAATTGCAAAAGAAAATCAAATGAAAAGCATTGATGTGTTGAAGGAATCCTTTGACTTGGAGAGACAGGACTTTTATAGGACTTATTATAAGCAAGAAATGAAACAAAGAAATGACCACTATAATCCTCTGACAGTAATCTTTGTTGAAACCAATCAATCAGAACTTGCGAGGGGAATCATTTCTAAATGATCTCAATGCATTTGTAATCTGGACAACGTTCTGCTAAGTATATTCTAAACCAATGGGAACGAGAAGTGAACCTGGTTTTGTCTGACCAAGAGTGTGGAAATGTAGGAACAGCCCTAAGGAAGACCACAAAATCACATGCCTGAAGGGGAAAAATATGTTTTTTTCACCACACCATGTCAAAGTGCCCATTATTCACAAGGAAATGCTAACTGCTGGAGAACCCAGCAGGCAAACCACTATCAGGTGTTTTGGGGCTGTGCTGTTGCTCAAAAATAATGGACTGAAATTCACAGGGCACTGCAGACTGTTTTTGACTTTGCCATCCCACTCAAATTTAAAACTATGTACTTGGGCCTCAACACTCCTGCCATGGACACAATAAATGGATACCCTTGGAACATACTTTTGGCTGTAGAGAAAAAGGCCATCACAAAGAAATGCTCGACACCAACCACGCCAACGATCAAAGACTTGACTGACATAGTAACAGACATTAGACATTGGATGAATGGAAAACAGTGACATTCAGGCTTAATTTGGATAAGCACTAATTTGATTGACTTGGACCAAGTAGGCCCCCTATTTTCATTTAAATGTGATTTTGTTTTTATTTTATGTTATGTTATGTTATGTTTTATGTAACTATTAAGTTCTTTTAATTATGATTTTTGAACCCTGGTCGTGTCCTGTATTGTTTTATGTTTAATCAAAAGAAAAGAAAAAAGGACACACAGAACTAGTTCATTTTCTCGCTACGTTATTCCTGGTTCAATCCCAGGTTTCGGCATGTGTACCTGAATGTTAGTCTTTGCTCAAAAATACAATGAATAGGAATGCTGGGTCTATTGGATATTTTGCGAGATCAGGACATAAATGGCCTGGAAAGGATCTATAAAACATAAACAGCAAGCTTTCGTTGGAACATTGTTAGCATGAACATGTTTGGTAACATGTTTGGTTTCGCTGAATGTTGTACCCAAGACCTTCTGCGTGTAGGGCAGATGTGATGACCACCACACAATGAAACCATGAAGCAGAAGTTTGCCTACTTCAATGCTGCTCTCTTTGATATAGCCCAATGATCAAATGTCATACTTATTTTCAAAACAGGATATCCTGTAGAAAGGTGTGGTTCAACGGTATAGCGGTTAGCGCTCTGAATCCAGAGTTTTTCTTCATTTCTTATTGCAATTAGAGGGACAAGTCTTTTATGGATATGCATCTCTGTGGCGCAATCGGCTAGCGCGTTCGGCTGTTAACCGAAAGGTTGGTGGTTGGAGCCCACCCAGGGACGACTGCGCACCTTGCCAGAGCAAGCAAGAAATACAATCACAGAAGTAACCACTGTATCTAATTATGTAAGGAAACCAGGAAATCATTATGGCGCTGCGGCTTCCTTGGTCAAAGGGCCTGTTTAGTAAACAGGAAATGCCTACTCTTTTGTCTATGAAAAATATTTACAAGGACAGAAAAGCCCACAAGAAGAGCCCTCAAACCCATACCTTTCCCCCTCAAGTTTACTGCTGCTACACTTTGCATTAAGAGAGGGAAAAGTATTGCTGCACATCAAGATTATTTGCACTGTTTGCACTCCTTGTTTCTCATTTTTTTGGCAAGGGATGATTGATGTAAAGACTTATAGATTTGGATGAAAGTTATCCTTCCAATGACCAGTCTGCGGTTCCATGGTGTAATGGTTAGCACTCTGGACTCTGAATCCAGCGATCCGAGTTCAAATCTCGGTGGAACCTTGAGTGCCCCGAGAGCAGCGTTACTCTTTTGAAAAAGTGCAGAAACAAGAAGAATCTTTGGGTAAAATCTGTGCTTACCCCCTGAAAGGAGCCAACCAAAGCATACAAACTAAACAAAGCTGTTAAAATCTGGAGCTGGTTTTCTTATGACCAAGCTTATGATTCAACGCCTGGATTACAAAAGGCGTAAACGTTTCGCCGCATTGCAAAAGAAACTCAAATGAAAAGCATTGATGTGTTGAAGGAATCCTTTGACTTGGAGAGCCAGGACTTTTATAGGACTTATTATAAGCAAGAAATGAAACAAAGAAATGACCACTATAATCCTCTGACAGTAATCTTTGTTGAAACCAATCAATCAGAACTTGCGAGGGGAATCATTTCTAAATGATCTCAATGCATTGGTAATCTGGACAACGTTCTGCTAAGTATATTCTAAACCAATGGGAACGAGAAGTTAACCTGGTTTTGTCTGACCAAGAGTGTGGAAATGTAGGAACAGCCCTAAGGAAGACCACAAAATCACATGCCTGAAGGGGAAAAATATGTTTTTTTCACCACACCATGTCAAAGTGCCCATTATTCACAAGGAAATGCTAACTGCTGGAGAACCCAGCAGGCAAACCACTATCAGGTGTTTTGGGGCTGTGCTGTTGCTCAAAAATAATGGACTGAAATTCACAGGGCACTGCAGACTGTTTTTGACTTTGCCATCCCACTCAAATTTAAAACTATGTACTTGGGCCTCAACACTCCTGCCATGGACACAATAAATGGATACCCTTGGAACATACTTTTGGCTGTAGAGAAAAAGGCCATCACAAAGAAATGCTCGACACCAACCACGCCAACGATCAAAGACTTGACTGACATAGTAACAGACATTAGACATTGGATGAATGGAAAACAGTGACATCCAGGCTTAATTTGGATAAGCACTAATTTGATTGACTTGGACCAAGTAGGACCCTTATTTTCATTTAAATGTGATTTTGTTTTTATTTTATTTTATGTTATGTTATGTTTTATGTAACTATTAAGTTCTTTTAATTACGATTTTTGCTCCCTGGTCGTGTCCTGTATTGTTTTATGTTTAATCAAAAGAAAAGAAAAAAGGACACACAGAACTAGTTCATTTTCTCGCTACGTTATTCCTGGTTCAATCCCGGGTTTCGGCATGTGTACCTGAATGTTAGTCTTTGCTCAAAAATACAATGAATAGGAATGCTGGGCCTATTGGATATTTTGCGAGATCAGGACATAAATGGCCTGGAAAGGATCTATAAAACATAAACAGCAAGCTTTCGTTGGAACATTGTTAGCATGAACATGTTTGGTAACATGTTTGGTTTTGCTGAATGTTGTACCCAAGACCTTCTGCGTGTAGGGCAGATGTGATGACCACCACACAATGAAACCATGAAGCAGAAGTTTGCCTACTTCAATGCTGCTCTCTTTGATATAGCCCAATGATCAAATGTCATACTTATTTTCAAAACAGGACATCCTGTAGAAAGGTGTGGTTCAACGGTATAGCGGTTAGCGCTCTGAATCCAGAGTTTTTCTTCATTTCTTATTGCAAATTATGGAAATACCGAGATTCTCGTATCTGTGGCGCAATCGGCTAGCGCGTCCGGCTGTTAACCGAAAGGTTGGTGGTTCGAGTCCACCCAGGGACGACTGCTCACCTTGCCAGAGGAAGCAAGAAATACAATCCCAGAAGGAACCACTGTATCTAATTATGTAAGGAAACCAGGAAATCATTATGGCGCTGCGGCTTCCTTGGTCAAAGGGCCTGTTTAGTAAACAGGAAATGCCTACTCTTTTGTCTATGAAAAATATTTACAAGGACAGAAAAGCCCACAAGAAGAGCCCTCAAACCCATACCTTTCTCCCTCAAGTTTACTGCTGCTTCACTTTGCATTAAGAGAGGGAAAAGTATTGCTGTACATCAAGATTATTTGCACTGTTTGCACTCCTTGTTTCTCATTTTTTTGGCAAGGGATGATTGATGTAAAGACTTGTAGCTTTGGATGACCGTTATCCTTCCAATGATCAGTCTGCGGTTCCATGGTGTAATGGTTAGCACTCTGGACTCTGAATCCAGCGTTTCGAGTTCAAATCTCGGTGGAACCTTGAGTGCCCCGAGAGTAGCGTTTCTCTTTTGAAAAAGTGCAGAAACAAGAAGAATCTTTGGGTAAAATCTGTGCTTACCCCCTGAAAGGAGCCAACCAAAGCATACAAACTAAACAAAGCTGTTAAAATCTGGAGCTGGTTTTCTTATGACCAAGCTTATGATTCAACGCCTGGATTACAAAAGGCGTAAACGTTTCACCGAATTGCAAAAGAAAATCAAATGAAAAGCATTGATGTGTTGAAGGAATCCTTTGACTTGGAGAGACAGGACTTTTATAGGACTTATTATAAGCAAGAAATGAAACAAAGAAATGACCACTATAATCCTCTGACAGTAATCTTTGTTGAAACCAATCAATCAGAACTTGCGAGGGGAATCATTTCTAAATGATCTCAATGCATTTGTAATCTGGACAACGTTCTGCTAAGTATATTCTAAACCAATGGGAACGAGAAGTGAACCTGGTTTTGTCTGACCAAGAGTGTGGAAATGTAGGAACAGCCCTAAGGAAGACCACAAAATCACATGCCTGAAGGGGAAAAATATGTTTTTTTCACCACACCATGTCAAAGTGCCCATTATTCACAAGGAAATGCTAACTGCTGGAGAACCCAGCAGGCAAACCACTATCAGGTGTTTTGGGGCTGTGCTGTTGCTCAAAAATAATGGACTGAAATTCACAGGGCACTGCAGACTGTTTTTGACTTTGTGTCAAGAAATGAGACATACACCCGATGCTATTCCTTAACACATAGAGAACACAATTCAACTTAGAATATGAAACGACACAGAAAGATCAGACATTTGTATGGCATGCATGGGAGAAAACGCGGGGACTGATCACGCAAGCTGTTGTAAGCAGCTTACGTGATCCTCCTGCGTCTCACCCCCGCGTCTCACCCTGTTATTTCCCATGCTGGTTGGTTTTATTAGATATTCTGGAATAGGCGGGTCACATTTCTCATTGGTCAGCCTCACATCAAGGCACTTGGTATTTTTCCGTAGAGATCAAGCCTTGGGTAAACATTACCCAGACTCCTCTGGGTTATCACCCCCCCTCTGGTAAACATCCTTTGGCCATCTTTACGACCCCTTCACAAATCCAGTTTGTCACACACCCGTTCTTCTCTTAGACTAATGATGCAGATAATATATCACTATTATGCAGATAAAATACATCACAGAAATATAATCATATATTCACATTTTATCACATTTCCCTCCTGTTTATCAAAGCATTAGTCTACTGTCTCATATGCCAAACACATTACTCTTTTCAGTTTTCAACATGTCTTTCATATAGGTGTTAAAATGACACTTTTACACTCAAAAAGTCTATGCACATTTCTCAACATTGAACACACTTCTTTTCTCTCGGCCCACAACATTTCTACAGCATTACTGTCCTAAATTTTGAGTCAGATTGGTCAATCTCTGTAATTTGACAAACAGACAATTTATCTTGTCTATATTTTGTGCGGTGTGATGGGAAATATAGAAGTACAAGCGGAAAGCCCTTAAACCCGCTGCTCTCTGGTCAGTCACTTTGACTCGTCAGGGACCTCTCTGGACACCCCAATAGAATCAAATACGTAGTATCAGGTGCTACTGGGACCAGATTGTCCACTAACCTCTCGCCCTTGACCCTGCGGTATGGTTCTGGGTGATGCTGATCACAAAAGCGATACATAGGCACAACGTCCCACAAGTGTCCCCACATCACCATACGTCCTTGCTTGGTTTCTTAAGAGACCTCCTCCCGCTGCTCGCTTCGGTCACACCTATGACACATATGAACTGGTACATTTCCCATCTCAATTCATAATCTCATTAACATTACATGTAGTTATGTTGTAGCAGATAAAAAATACACTCTGTTCGTGCAAACAACAGTGGCTGTATAATATGCCATTGTGTTTCTTCAGCCTCTGTCATGTCAATTATACATTGTACATTATTACACATCATGCATTTCATAACCTTTCAAGTTGATCACTTATTTGCTTCCCTCTATTCCAGGTCTGTGTATGTTTCATTTCCCGGTATACACAGTTGTGTATGTTGATCGATTGTCCCGATTGTCCCGATTGTCCGGTGCATAATACAGGTGTTCAGCACCCATATTACCGTCATCACTTGATGATGATAACTCGTTGATTCTTTTTCACAGAGTATGGTACTCTGCGCACCGTAGCCTCTGGCTCTCGTTCATCGTAGCAGAGTATAGTACTTTGCCTACACGAATCTGTCTGTCGTCTCTGCATACAGAAACGAAGAATACAAACAAAGTCCTGCGTCTGCGATGTTAAGGATCTGCCGCTGTGTTGTCCAGACATTTCTCTCCACCCATGTTCTCGTCCCTCCAATGGTCGGTGTGAGGACGACACGATGTGGCTCCGTCCACCTTGCTCGTCCACTTGGCTCGTTTCTGTAAACACCACATCTCCAACACGTTCTCTGCGGTGATAAAGTCTTTTCGACAATTCAGTGTATTTCAGTTTTCTTGTTTACAATTTTTTTTTTAGTAATTTTTGATTCGGAATATTTGTTTACACGTACAATAGCCCTCCTTTTTGAGATATGGCTTTGCCCATTTCTCAAACTTCTACATTTAACCAAAATTCAATAATCCAGATAGTTTACAACGTTCACTAATCCAGGATGTAATCAAGGAAGAGATGGAATTGCGTCTGTCACTCCACTCCGCAATGTCACCTCTTGACTTTTCACAGTTCAGTGGTCACATCCCTGGCTGAGCCCCCCTTCCACGGCGCTGGGCCCCCACCCTGTGTGTCTGTAATCCGACACTGCCTCTGCGATCTGTAACTTGTAAATCTGTTTTACCACCATTTGTTTCAAACTCTAAAAGTTTCAAACTCTAAATGTTTGGTTGTCCACGTGTGCGCGCGTATGTATGTATGTGTGTGTGTATGTGCAATACAACTACAAATACATCAAACAATAATAATTATCTCAATAATTCCCCCGTTGAGCTGGCCATAAGGGTCAGTTCACAACTTAGAATTCTTCACATAATTAATAATTTCACATCTCCTCTGTTTGTGTGGCCTGCATAAAGTCACACATCTAATGTAATATGTGCTAATCTTTTATATGTGCTTCAGGTGAGATTCAAACTCAATCTCTCACACCTGCTCATGTGGTGCTTTACAAACATTGTGTATTAGTTTGTTCTAGCAAGTCTATATGTGTATTAACAATCAAAATGATTCTAAACCTTCCCCTTATCCATAAGGCACGTCATTTTATCAGTCTAACCATCTCTTGCCTCCGTCCTGAGTCCTATAATGTTTAAGTCCTATTATCACTGGTTTTCATAACTTCTATAGCGTCTAAATTTAGATGATATTGTCTTATTTAAATCTATTCAATTCTTGATTGAATCTCAACAATCCTTCAGGTATTTACTTTAGAATGTCAAATTCTTTCCCTGTTAATTTTAACTTTTCCTATTACCCATCACGTCAACCCCCCCTGAGGTGGAGTTGCTGTTAATTGTCACTGTGATACGTAAAGATAACGACATCTGCTCCATCCTGAGTCCTCTCCAGATTCTTTGCCAGTCAATAGCCCCTTATCTCTGACTATCTTTATGACTTGGTGTCCTGTTGTCTTTAGTTAATGACCCATTCATGTCTTTCCAAGGAGGACATTGGCACGTCACTATTTAACTTATTCCCTCACTTACGTCTACATCGCAATACGAGGTTTCCTCATGATAATACAAATAAATAAGTTACTGATATAACTTTTCACTTTACTTACTGCCCATTCTACTGTCCAAAAACATCAGTAGTCATTAATTTACCCACATTATCACACCAGGCCTGTGCCTGCATTTGATTCTAAATTTAAAAACACTTCTGTCTTTTCGTCCTGTACTTTGATCTAGTCATGCATTAAGTCCAAAAAATATTTTTTGTCAAATCCAAAAATAAAACAAAACAAAACGTAGGTTTGTTCTGTGCACTCAAAAAAACACGATACCGTAAAAACACAACTTTTGTCATCTATGTCGGGGACAGGAAGTGTCCTGTCTGTGATCACATTCCCCAAAATATTGGCCATCTATAAAAATCTGAATTCATCTTCATCTCTTATCAAGTTTAATGAAATCTTTATAATTGATTGTTGTCAATCAAACAAAACCCTTAAATTTGTTCTACAGACTAAAATTTAAAATAGCTGAGTTTAGTCCCTAATTCATTCATTCAGAGCGTCCTCTGAGTGCTTTCTCCCCATTCTCCTGTCTTGTTGACCCCCCTTATCTCCCCCTCTCTGCCACGTCATCTGAGCACGCTGGAAGTCTCCCTCCAAAATCCTCTATAACTTTTCCTTTGTCTTTTTACAGTTTGGGGTGATAATTCTGGCATTATGTGGTCTCGGTCGTCTGAGAGAAATGCTACTTGCTTTACAGTCACGGTTAATGTCAAGCTTCTAGAGAAAATTCCTTATTAGATTCCTCCGGACATAAACGTGGTGTTTAAGATTCACCCGTGACTGCAAATTTTAGATCTCTCAGAATAACGCCTTGTGACCCTTGATTAATTGTGATTCTCACACTCGTTAGTTAATCACTTATTAATCCTCATTCACACATTCACACTTCTCTCTTACTTACTTCGCTCGTGCACAGCGCTTACATTCACACATATTTCCTCAGTAATTTGAAACTGGGTATTTCCTCAGTAATACCTAACTGCCTTGCTTTATGTGAGAAACTTATCTCGTCCATAAGCCTACAATATTTTTCCAGTAAATATCAAACTAATGCATAAAAACGTTTTATGGCTAACTCTTTTTCACACACAAAATTTTGTCTGACCTTCTTTGTCGCCTGTGTTCTCCTGCTGCTTCGAAACGACGCGCTCTCCTGGCGGAGAATGAGGTGCGATGGGCGGCCACGGGAAAAGTGGACTTCTTTCAGCTGTGCACAGACTTCACCGATTCACCCGTCAATCTCCGCGAAGGGGCTGCTTGTCATCCGGCTCGATAGGACCAGAAAATGTCAAGAAATGAGACATACACCCGATGCTATTCCTTAACACATAGAGAACACAATTCAACTTAGAATATGAAACGACACAGAAAGATCAGACATTTGTATGGCATGCATGGGAGAAAACGCGGGGACTGATCACGCAAGCTGTTGTAAGCAGCTTACGTGATCCTCCTGTGTCTCACCCCCACGTCTCACCCTGTTATTTCCCATGCTGGTTGGTTTTATTAGATATTCTGGAATAGGCGGGTCACATTTCTCATTGGTCAGCCTCACATCAAGGCACTTGGTATTTTTCCGTAGAGATCAAGCCTTGGGTAAACATTACCCAGACTCCTCTGGGTTATCACCCCCCCTCGGGTAAACATCCTTTGGCCATCTTTACGACCCCTTCACAAATCCAGTTTCTCACACACCCGTTCTTCTCTTAGACTAATGATGCAGATAATATATCACTATTATGCAGATAAAATACATCACAGAAATACAATCATATATTCACATTTTATCACACTTTGCCATCCCACTCAAATTTAAAACTATGTACTTGGGCCTCAACACTCCTGCCATGGACACAATAAATGGATACCCTTGGAACATACTTTTGGCTGTAGAGAAAAAGGCCATCACAAAGAAATGCTCGACACCAACCACGCCAACGATCAAAGACTTGACTGACATAGTAACAGACATTAGACATTGGATGAATGGAAAACAGTGACATTCAGGCTTAATTTGGATAAGCACTAATTTGATTGACTTGGACCAAGTAGGCCCCCTATTTTCATTTAAATGTGATTTTGTTTTTATGTTATGTCATGTTATGATATGTTTTATGTAACTATTAAGTTCTTTTAATTACGATTTTTGCTCCCTGGTCGTGTCCTGTATTGTTTTATGTTTAATCAAAAGAAAAGAAAAAAGGACACACAGAACTAGTTCATTTTCTCGCTACGTTATTCCTGGTTCAATCCCGGGTTTCGGCATGTGTACCTGAATGTTAGTCTTTGCTCAAAAATACAATGAATAGGAATGCTGGGTCGATTGGATATTTTGCGAGATCAGGACATAAATGGCCTGGAAAGGATCTATAAAACATAAACAGCAAGCTTTCGTTGGAACATTGTTCGCATGAACATGTTTGGTAACATGTTTGGTTTCGCTGAATGTTGTACCCAAGACCTTCTGCGTGTAGGGCAGATGTGATGACCACCACACAATGAAACCATGAAGCAGAAGTTTGCCTACTTCAATGCTGCTCTCTTTGATATAGCCCAATGATCAAATGTCATACTTATTTTCAAAACAGGACATCCTGTAGAAAGGTGTGGTTCAACGGTATAGCGGTTAGCGCTCTGAATCCAGAGTTTTTCTTCATTTCTTATTGCAATTAGAGGGACACCAACCAACCTGCTAGTCTATAGATGCATAGAAAAGCTGAAGGTTGATTACAAACTTCCGCATGCTGCGCCCAAATTGATGCCAAGTTTCTATGCCTCTCTTCACCTCCGTCTAGCTTGAATGTACTCGTAACCACGGTGAGTCTTGTACATAATGTGGCTACAAGTATTCCAGAAGGACAGACCAGATATTCCCATACCTGGAGTTGAACCCGGGCCACCTGAATGAGAGCCAGGAATCCTAACCGCTAGACCATATGGGAAGGATTTGAGAAGGTAAGAGCTAATTTAATGGTAAAAAAGATAAGATAAGATAAGATGAGATGAGATAAGATAATAAGATAAATACATAAATACCATTGCATGTGATCACAACAGTAATTGCACATGAATATGTGTCATGAAGGCACATAGATTGCACATGAATTTCACAGTAATTGCACATGAATTGCACATGGATTCCAACAGCAATTGCACATATGACGGAATTGCACATCAGTATTAGGTTAGGTCAGTATTGCGAGTGTTCAGGACTAACAGTGTTTGTTATAAAGTCTGACAGCAGCAGGAAGGAAAGACCTACGAAACCTTTCCCTCACACAGCGAGGGTGGATTAGTCTCTCACTGAAGCTGCTCTCCAGAGCGGACATAGTGTCCTGCAGGGGATGACACTCATGGTCCAGCATAGATGTGAATCTAGCCAGGACCCTCATGTCCCCCACCTCCTGCACCGAGTCCAGAGCACAGCCCAGGACGGAGCTGGACTTCTCGATGACTTTGTCCAGCCTCTTCCTCTCCCTCTCTGTGATGCTGCTGCTCCAGCAGGCCACACCGTACAGGAGGGCTGATGCCACCACAGAGTCGTAGAAGGTCTTCAGGAGTGGCCCTGTCACTCCAAAAGACCTGAGTCTCCTCAGGAGGTAGAGCCGACTCTGTCTCTTCCTGTACAGTGCGTCTGTGTTATGAGTCCAGTCCAGTTTGTGGTTCAGATCAACACCCAGGTACTTGTATGAGTCCATTCTCTCAATGTCCCGTCCCTGGATGTTCACTGGTAAGGGGGCAGTGGGGTGGCGTCTGCGGAAATCCACCACCATTTCCTTGGTCTTCCCCGCTTTGATGAGGTAGTTCCGCTGACACCAGTCCTCAAAGTCCTGCGCTAGTCCTCTGTACTCTGCGTCATCTTCGTCCGTGATGAGTCCGATGATGGCAGAGTCATCAGAGAACTTCTGCAGGACACAGCTGTCCGTGTCATGTCTGAAGTCTGCAGTGTAAAGGGTGAAGAGAAAGGGCGCGAGGACAGTGCCCTGGGGCGCCCCCACACTGCAGGTCCGAGTGTCAGACACACAATCCCGTGCTCTCACAAACTGTAAATCCTCTGGGACCGCATGAGGCTCGCTATTTCCGTCATTTTATTTTGAAGGGACCTCACGTTACCCATGACTACGGCGGGAACCGACTTCCTGTTTGTCCCTCTCTTCTCTCTGAGTTTACGTCCAGCCTGTCTGCTTCGTTGCGTTTTCCTTAGGATGTCCGCCGGGATAACGTGACGATCTCCGGGTAAGACGACTGTTCTCCGCAGTTTCATTAGTTCCTCCTTTGTGTAAACGCGGTACGGCGCCGGCCGGGGGGCGGGGCCGGAGCCGGGGGACTCAGAGCCAAGACACGACGAAAACACTCAATCCAGCCGAATAAAGTCAAAACAAGTTATTTTAAAGCGATTCCAGTGCGTGTCCCGATCGTTCATGAAGTTCCTCTTTCATATAAACGTGTATATAAGCGTGTACCGACAACACGCCGTACTTTGGCGGCGGCCGGAGGGCGCGGGGGGGCTAGCTCGGAGCTAGCTCACATCACAACAACACGACGAAAAACGCTCAAATCCAGCTGAAAAAAGTCAAAAACAGTTGAATTAAAAACGATTCCAGCGCGTGTCCCTATCGTACAGTAAAATAGAAAAAATGTACTAACTATATTTACAAAATATAGGAGATGAAGCACAATAAGTGTGAGAAAAAAGAGAGAGCGTTTACACCGGGCTGCTAGCTGTACCAGCGCCTTATGGCGTATAAAGAAGGCCTCATTGATGCTTGAGAGTTAAGGAACAGTTCTGTATGTAATAGATATAAGCCCATTCCACGTGCAACAAGTCTAGTGATTAGTATTTTCCTTGTGGCTCAGCCTATTAGACCATGGACCTGAAATCCACAATCCCGGATTTTGGAGGCTAGTATCCTGTGCATATTGCTTATGGGGTTATGTACCCATAATAGACTCAAATTGCTTCAAAATGTCTAATCATGGGTCTTTTTTGACCTACATCTTCTTTCACTACTCAGCTATCCTTTTCCCCAAAAAAGAAATAACAATGTAGGATGGATAAAAGAAATGTGCTGCTAGATTCAAAGCAAATGTGGAACTGGGAGCTTGCGCTGAAGATCGGCTTCCATCATCCAACACATTACTGACTAGCTTGGTTAATTTGGATTGACAATGGCAATAATGCAAGAAAAAACATTCTAGCAGAGGATGGTTTCGATCCATCGACCTCTGGGTTATGGGCCCAGCACGCTTCCGCTGCGCCACTCTGCTGAATGGTTATGATCATGGGACTCAAACCCACAATCCCTGGTTCAAGAGGCCAGTGCGTAATGCCCATGGGGCTGTATACGTCTAATAGACTCAAATCGCTTCAAAATATGAAATCTAATTTTAAAGGAATGTGGAACTGGGATCTTGCTACGAAAGACTGTGCTCTAACACTGAGCTACATAACCATCTCTTGTCTGTCATGATTATTGTCCAAGCGACACCTGGAGTCAACACTTTTCACTTTGTGCCATCAACATATTGAATGGAGATGCAGGGGATTGAAACAAGGATTTCATAAATGCCCTCGTTCTGAAAGAAAGGCTCCGAAATTAAACATCAGCAAACATGCTGGTTTATAGAATAGAACCTCAAAATCTGTGCTGCTAAACACACGTTGCTGACAGGACTCGAACCTGCGCGGGGAAACCCCAATGGATTTCAAGTCCATCGCCTTAACCTCTCGGCCACAACAACAATATACATCAAAACTGTGTTTAAGAAAGTGGAAATTATCCACATTATTTTCTGAAACTAGCGCAATTACATTACCAGATTTAACTCTCCATGAATTCATGGAGACAGCATGTTTTACTAAACATTCTAAGCTCAGGTTTGGCGAGACATACCCATACTGGAAGTTGGGAATGTTGCCCAGGCTGCCTCGGCGAGAACTAGAAATTCTAACCCCTAGACCATATGAGAAATATAAAGATCAAGTGTAACAGATTGAATTGTAACATAAGCCTCATTGATGTTTGAGAGGTTAAAGAACAGTGCATAGTTGGGTCACCAGCTTTTAAGCAAGCATTTTTAATATCTAAATGTGCTTGGTTCTGCATGTCATGGAGAGAAGCACATAGCTCGGGATTTGTATCTTTCTTTTGGTTCAGCCAAATAGAGCCAGGTCTTGATTTTTAATACAGTTTTTTTTTAATGGGGTAGGAAGCACTATCAAGCAGCTCTGAGTTTGTGTTGTCCCGCCCCAGAAAATCTGGCTGAGTGCTCTAAGGAGCTAGATTTAAGTTCCAGTCCCTGTGAAGGGATGCTTTCAAGTACAACCGCTGCTACGTTGCATGGAACAGCTAAAGGTTGATTACTGCATATTGCACGCTGCATCCTAAATGGATGGGATTTTTCAATGTCTCTCTTAACAACCCACAGCGTGTCTTATTCATACTGTGGATTCAAGTCTTCCAAAAGGCTGACCACAATGTTCCCATGCCAGGAGTTGAACCCAGGCCACCTGAATGGGCCACTTTGTCTCACCTTCCTGCAGGTAGTGTGGATGGATGAAATAATATTGTTTGAATTTTATAAGTGCTACAAGGTTCAAAGGTAATGCGGGACTGGGAGCTTGCACTGAATCACCACATGTGCTGATTTGAAATATTTAAGTGAAGGTCTCTAAAATTCACTGCAGTGTAATCTGGCCATTAGCAAAGACTACAGTGTCACCTGGAGATGCTGGGGATTGAACCCAAGACCTCGTACATGCTAAGCATTCGCTCTACCACTGAGCTACACCCCCTTCCTTATCAATGCCTTAAAATGATAGAATGGACAAAAACAGAACAGATAGAATAGAATCAACAGAAACAGTGACCAGATAGGCAATTCAATTCTTCATTTTTTTTTGTTTATTGCAATTTGACTGGTTGTGACACAAAGGTTTGTCCCATTGTTACTTTACTTACATGTGCGTCACTTTTTGTGTGTTACAGTAACTTTTTTGGCCTGATCACCCAGTCCACAAGTGTTCCTGTACCTATATATTTACAAATCAAGCACTGTTAAGCAGGTGGCATCCTTTGCTGGTCAGGGGGAAGAGAAAGGTATGTTTCCAGCAGGGTTCTAAGAAATATGAAGCAATGCCAATGGATTTTTTGCCCATCAGCTTGACCACCTGGCCACCACAATACTGCATCTTTGGAAAATTACAGTGAAAGCTTTAGACCAATAAAAAAATCAAGATATGCTTGTCCAGTCAAGAATTGCTGGAAAACATGACTGATCCCAAATGAAGTAAAGTATGCGCTCTACCGCTGACCCACTTTGTCTAGAAATGCTCCAAAAAGAAACACCAACCAACCTGCTAGTCTATAGATGCATAGAAAAGCTGAAGGTTGATTACAAACTTCCGCATGCTGCGCCCAAATTGATGCCAAGTTTCTATGCCTCTCTTCACCTCCGTCCAGCTTGAAAGTACTCGTAACCACGGTGAGTCTTGTACATAATGTGGCTACAAGTATTCCAGAAGGACAGACCAGATATTCCCATACCGGGAGTTGAACCCGGGCCACTTGAATGAGAGCCAGGAATCCTAACCGCTAGACCATATGGGAAGGATTTGAGAAGGTAAGAGCTAATTTAATGGTAAAAAAGATAAGATAAGATAAGATGAGATGAGATGAGATGAGATAAGATAAGATAATAAGATAAATACATAAATACCATTGCATGTGATCACAACAGTAATTGCACATGAATATGTGTCATGAAGGCACATAGATTGCACATGAATTTCACAGTAATTGCACATGAATTGCACATGGATTCCAACAGCAATTGCACATATGACGGAATTGCACATCAGTATTAGGTTAGGTCAGTATTGCGAGTGTTCAGGACTAACAGTGTTTGTTATAAAGTCTGACAGCAGCAGGAAGGAAAGACCTACAAAACCTTTCCCTCACACAGCGAGGGTGGATTAGTCTCTCACTGAAGCTGCTCTCCAGAGTTGACATAGTGTCCTGCAGGGGATGACACTCATGGTCCAGCATAGATGTGAATCTAGCCAGGACCCTCGTGTCCCCCACCTCCTGCACCGAGTCCAGAGCACAGCCCAGGACGGAGCTGGACTTCTCGATGACTTTGTCCAGCCTCTTCCTCTCCCTCTCTGTGATGCTGCTGCTCCAGCAGGCCACACCGTACAGGAGGGCTGATGCCACCACAGAGTCGTAGAAGGTCTTCAGGAGTGGCCCTGTCACTCCAAAAGACCTGAGTCTCCTCAGGAGGTAGAGCCGACTCTGGCTCTTCCTGTACAGTGCGTCTGTGTTATGAGTCCAGTCCAGTTTGTGGTTCAGATCAACACCCAGGTACTTGTATGAGTCCATTCTCTCAATGTCCCGTCCCTGGATGTTCACTGGTAAGGGGGCAGTGGGGTGGCGTCTGCGGAAATCCACCACCATTTCCTTGGTCTTCCCCGCGTTGATGAGGTGGTTCCGCTGACACCAGTCCACAAAGTCCTGCGCCAGTCCTCTGTACTCCGCGTCATCTTCGTCCGTGATGAGTCCGATAATGGCAGAGTCATCAGAGAACTTCTGCAGGACACAGCTGTCCGTGTCATGTCTGAAGTCTGCAGTGTAAAGGGTGAAGAGAAAGGGCGCGAGGACAGTGCCCTGGGGCGCCCCCACACTGCAGGTCCGAGTGTCAGACACACAATCCCGTGCTCTCACAAACTGTAAATCCTCTGGGACCGCATGAGGCTCGCTATTTCCGTCATTTTATTTTGAAGGGACCTCACGTTACCCATGACTACGGCGGGAACCGACTTCCTGTTTGTCCCTCTCTTCTCTCTGAGTTTACGTCCAGCCTGTCTGCTTCGTTGCGTTTTCCTTAGGATGTCCGCCGGGATAACGTGACGATCTCCGGGTAAGACGACTGTTCTCCGCAGTTTCATTAGTTCCTCCTTTGTGTAAACGCGGTACGGCGCCGGCCGGGGGGCGGGGCCGGAGCCGGGGGACTCAGAGCCAAGACACATCGCCACGACACGACGAAAACACTCAATCCAGCCGAATAAAGTCAAAACAAGTTATTTTAAAGCGATTCCAGTGCGTGTCCCGATCGTTCATGAAGTTCCTCTTTCATATAAACGTGTATATAAGCGTGTACCGACAACACGCCGTACTTTGGCGGCGGCCGGAGGGCGCGGGGGGGCTAGCTCGGATGAAAAACGCTCAAATCCAGCCGAAAAAAGTCAAAAACAGTTGAATTAAAAACGATTCCAGCGCGTGTCCCTATCGTACAGTAAAATAGAAAAAATGTACTAACTATATTTACAAAATATAGGAGATGAAGCACAATAAGTGTGAGAAAAAAGAGAGAGCGTTTACACCGGGCTGCTAGCTGCACCAGCGCCTTATGACGTATAAAGAAGGCCTCATTGATGCTTGAGAGTTAAGGAACAGTTCTGTATGTAATAGATATAAGCCCATTCCACGTGCAACAAGTCTAGTGATTAGTATTTTCCTTGTGGCTCAGCCTATTAGACCATGGACCTGAAATCCACAATCCCGGATTTTGGAGGCTAGTATCCTGTGCATATTGCTTATGGGGTTATGTACCCATAATAGACTCAAATTGCTTCAAAATGTCTAATCATGGGTCTTTTTTGACCTACATCTTCTTTCACTACTCAGCTATCCTTTTCCCCAAAAAAGAAATAACAATGTAGGATGGATAAAAGAAATGTGCTGCTAGATTCAAAGCAAATGTGGAACTGGGAGCTTGCGCTGAAGATCGGCTTCCATCATCCAACACATTACTGACTAGCTTGGTTAATTTGGATTGACAATGGCAATAATGCAAGTAAAAACATTCTAGCAGAGGATGGTATCGATCCATCGACCTCTGGGTTATGGGCCCAGCACGCTTCCGCTGCGCCACTCTGCTGAATGGTTATGATCATGGGACTCAAACCCACAGTCCCTGGTTCAAGAGGCCAGTGCGTAATGCCCATGGGGCTGTATACGTCTAATAGACTCAAATTGCTTCAAAATATGAAATCTAATTTTAAAGGAATGTGGAACTGGGATCTTGCTACGAAAGACTGTGCTCTAACACTGAGCTACATAACCATCTCTTGTCTGTCATGATTATTGTCCAAGCGAGACCTGGAGTCAACACTTTTCACTTTGTGCCATCAACATATTGAATGGAGATGCAGGGGATTGAAACAAGGATTTCATACATGCCCTCGTTCTGAAGTGAGGCTCCGAAATTAAACATCAGCAAACATGCTGGTTTATAGAATAGAACGAAACCTCAAAATCTGTGCTGCTAAACACACGTTGCTGACAGGACTCGAACCTGCGCGGGGAAACCCCAATGGATTTCAAGTCCATCGCCTTAACCTCTCGGCCACAACAACAATACACATTTGAACTGTGTTTAAGAAAGCGGAAATTATCCACATTATTTTCTGAAACTAGCGCAATTACATTACCAGATTTAACTCTCCATGAATTCATGGAGACAGCATGTTTTACTAAACATTCTAAGCTCAGGTTTGGCGAGACATACCCATACTGGAAGTTGGGAATGTTGCCCAGGCTGCCTCGGCGAGAACTAGAAATTCTAATCCCTAGACCATATGAGAAATATAAAGATCAAGTGTAACAGATTGAATTGTAACATAAGCCTCATTGATGTTTGAGAGGTTAAAGAACAGTGCATAGTTGGGTCACCAGCTTTTAAGCAAGCATTTTTAATATCTAAATGTGCTTGGTTCTGCATGTCATGGAGAGAAGCACATAGCTCGGGATTTGTATCTTTCTTTTGGTTCAGCCAAATAGAGCCAGGTCTTGGTTTTTAATACAGTTTTTTTTAATGGGGTAGGAAGCACTATCAAGCAGCTCTGAGTTTGTGTTGTCCCGCTCCAGAAAATCTGGCTGAGTGCTCTAAGGAGCTAGATTTAAGTTCCAGTCCCTGTGAAGGGATGCTTTCAAGTACAACCGCTGCTACGTTGCATGGAACAGCTAAAGGTTGATTACTGCATATTGCACGCTGCATCCTAAATGGATGGGATTTTTCAATGTCTCTCTTAACAACCCACAGCGTGTCTTATTCATACTGTGGATTCAAGTCTTCCAAAAGGCTGACCACGATGTTCCCATGCCAGGAGTTGAACCCAGGCCACCTGAATGGGCCACTTTGTCTCACCTTCCTGCAGGTAGTGTGGAAGGATGAAATAATATTGTTTGAATTTTATAAGTGCTACAAGGTTCAAAGGTAATGCGGGACTGGGAGCTTGCACTGAATCACCACATGTGCTGATTTGAAATATTTAAGTGAAGGTCTCTAAAATTCACTGCAGTGTAATCTGGCCATTAGCAAAGACTACAGTGTCACCTGCTGGGGATTGAACCCAAGACCTCATACATGCTAAGCATGCGCTCTACCACTGAGCTACATCCCCTTCCTTATCAATGCCTTAAAATGATAGACGGATAGATGGACAAAAACAGAACAGATAGAATAGAATCAACAGAAACAGTGACCAGATAGGCAATTCAATTCTTCATTTTTTTTTTGTTTATTCCAATTTGACTGGTTGTGACACAAAGGTTTGTCCCATTGTTACTTTACTTACATGTGCGTCACTTTTTGTGTGTTACAGTAACTTTTTTGGCCTGATCACCCAGTCCACAAGTGTTCCTGTACCTATATATTTACAAATCAAGCACTGTTAAGCATGTGGCATCCTTTGCTGGTCAGGGGGAAGAGAAAGGTATGTTTCCAGCAGGGTTCTAAGAAATATGAAGCAATGCCAATGGATTTTTTGCCCATCAGCTTGACCACCTGGCCACCACAATACTGCATCTTTGGAAAATTACAGTGAAAGCTTGAGACCAATAAAAAAATCAAGATATGCTTGTCCAGTCAAGAATTGCTGGAAAACATGACTGATCCCAAATGAAGCAAAGTATGCGCTCTACCGCTGACCCACTTTGTCTAGAAATGCTCCAAAAAGAAACACCAACCAACCTGCTAGTCTATAGATGCATAGAAAAGCTAAAGGTTAATTACAAACTTCCGCATGCTGCGCCCTAATTGATGCCATGTTTCTATGCCTCTCTTCACCTCCGTCCAGCTTGAATGTAATTGTAACCACAGTGAGTCTTGTACATAATGTAAGCCGGGAGTTGAACCCGGGCCACCTGGATGAGAGCCAGGAATCCAAAACCGCTAGACCATATGGGAAGGATTTGAGAAGGTAAGAGCTAATTTAATGGTAAATAAGATAAGATAAGATAAGATAAGATAAGATAATAAGATAAATACATAAATACCATTGCATGTGATCACAACAGTAATTGCACATGAATATGTGTCATGACGGCACATAGATTGCACATGAATTTCACAGTAATTGCACATGAATTGCACATGGATTCCAACAGCAATTGCACATATGACGGAATTGCACATCAGTATTAGGTTAGGTCAGTATTGCGAGTGTTCAGGACTAACAGTGTTTGTTATAAAGTCTGACAGAAGCAGGAAGGAAAGACCTACGAAACCTTTCCCTCACACAGCGAGGGTGGATTAGTCTCTCACTGAAGCTGCTCTCCAGAGCGGACATAGTGTCCTGCAGGGGATGACACTCATGGTCCAGCATAGATGTGAATCTAGCCAGGACCCTCATGTCCCCCACCTCCTGCACCGAGTCCAGAGCACAGCCCAGGACGGAGCTGGACTTCTTGATGACTTTGTCCAGCCTCTTCCTCTCCCTCTCTGTGATGCTGCTGCTCCAGCAGGCCACACCGTACAGGAGGGCTGATGCCACCACAGAGTCGTAGAAGGTCTTCAGGAGTGGCCCTGTCACTCCAAAAGACCTGAGTCTCCTCAGGAGGTAGAGCCGACTCTGTCTCTTCCTGTACAGTGCGTCTGTGTTATGAGTCCAGTCCAGTTTGTGGTTCAGATCAACACCCAGGTACTTGTATGAGTCCATTCTCTCAATGTCCCGTCCCTGGATGTTTACTGTTTTTTTTTTTTTTTTTTTTTTTATCTTTTATTATCAAAAACATCAAAACAAGTATTTACATATATTTACATGAATGTACAGACAGACATGACACACAAGGGCAGGGGAATGGGATACACAAGGGCAGGGGGAGACGAGACAAAAAATTACAGAAAATCAAACACACAATCATTCTCCAAACATTCTTCAGTGATGGGGGGTGATGCCGTGGTTGGGGTTGATGCCGTGGTTGGGGGGGTTATGCCGGGGTCAGAAGATGATGTCCAGGTTTCCAGAGGGTGTGAGGTGGATCAGGGTGTTGTGGGGGACGAGGTGGGTGATGAACCGGTGCTCTGCTGCCATGTGGAGGTGTCGGAGGTGTGCGGCCAAGAGTCCTTTGAAGATGGGCCAGGGTTCTGCTGTTTTATTGTCACGGAGATGGATGTTCCTGTTGAGATATAATGTGTACCGGCTATGGAGAGGGTTAGTCGGGCGAGATGGGTGTTGGCTACAGAGCGACTCTGTCCGGGACCAAAGAGGAAGAGCCAGGGCTCCTGGTCGTCCCCTCCTAGGGCCGCCGGCAGTGGGAGCCTCCAGGACAGCCTCCGAGCGAGGAGGTCCTGCAGTCGGGACCAGAACGGGCGGACGGCCGGGCAGGTGTACAGCATGTGCTCCAGGGTCTCGGGGGGTCCGTGGCACACGGGGCAGTCCGCAGCGTAGCTGTCGGGAAGAAATGCGTGCAGTGCTGCGGATGTAAAGACGATCCTGTGTCTAAATCTGAAGTCAAAATGACCTACGTTATGTGGGGTGTACCAATTATAGATGTTGGCCCAGATGGTTGCAATGGTGCGTGCGGGGAATGTTAATGACCATTTGTGTTCCGAGGCGGGACGCCTGAGCACTCCCGGCAACAACAACTGATACAGGATGCGGGTGGGTAGGTCTGTGAAAATCCTAAACCTCCCCGTGCTAACAAATACATTAAAATTCAACTTACCTGTCGTGCTCCCCATTTGGCCCAAAGTGCTTCCCCAATGCCTGACCAGATTCCTGTTAAAAATACTTACCATACCACTAATATACTTTTTCCTAAACACTTTACCTGCTAACCTAAAACACTTCCCTATATAATCTACACTAAAATTACCTTTCACGTCAAATACCTTACCTACATATTCCAGCCCAGCCTCCTCCATCGCCCCACTGATCATGCACTCACGCTTCCCGGGGGGAGCGGAGAGCAAGTCAGGGTTATGACGGAGGGGCATGTGCGCGAGACCCTCACCGCTGTCTGGAACCGCCACAGTCAGGGGCCTGAAAGTCCTCCACGCCTCCAAGAGTTCCCTCTCGAAGGGGGGGAGGCCTTCCAGGACCGAAACAGGGGGCAACAAACACAAATTATAAACACCAAACTTACCTAGACTATTAACAAACTCACCTATATAATCCTTCCATGGAGCATCTACCTCAACGTCTAGAAATTTCCGAATTGTTTTCAGCCGGAAGGCCTTCTTCCTTAACTCTAAATCTGCTAACTTTAAACCTCCCTGATCGTACTCACCTATCATAACCTTATGTGCAATAAAGCCCCTCTCACGATTCCACAAAAAGTGGTTTATCACTAACCTTAATTTGTTAGCATAGACCCCCGGCAGGCCGTACACGGAGAGTGCATGGTTCAACATGGACATGCACAAAGAATTTACAACTAAGACTTTACCTTTTAATGTCAGATTACGACGTCTCCAAAAATTCAAGCGCGCTGTAATTTTCTCGCACAAAGGCGACCAAAGTGCAGTACGACACGCCTCCTCGTCTCTGCCCAGGGGGACGCCGAGGACCTTGTAGGAGTCCCCGGCCTCCCGGAGCTGGACAGGGAGAGGAACAGGCGTGACGCTGCCGCAAAATTTAACCGTGGTTTTATCGAAATTTATTTTGGCCCCTGAAGCGAGGCCATAAACATTGAGCACGTGGAGAGAGGCGTTCAGGCTCTCCACGTCTCGGAGGATCAGATTCGTGTCATCTGCGTACTGAAAAATTTTGACTTCCCTACCCGCAGGCGTGGTCAGTCCCCTCACCGCCGCGTCCGCCCGCAACATGGCCGCCAAAGGCTCAGCGGCGATGCTGTAGAGGAGCGACGAGAGGGGACAGCCCTGCCTGACTGATCTTTTTAAGGGGAAAGAGTCAATTAGAAACCCGTTGACTTTGACCTTACTGACCGCAAAGGAATAGATGAGCTGTAGCCAATTAACAAACCGTTCGCCGAAACCTAACTTACCTAATACAGTCCAGAGGAACGAATGCTCAACTCTGTCGAACGCCTTGTTAAAGTCTACACTAACGTGAATACCACCGGTCGCGTGCATCTGCCGAAGGAGATATCTCAGAGACAAAACTATGTCTGAGATGTCCCTCCCGGGGACGCTGTAGGCCTGCGAGGGGTGTATGATGGATCCAATCACACGCTTTAACCTACCTGCTAATACCTTTGCTAAAATTTTATAGACTACGTTCAAAAGGCTAATGGGCCTGTAGTTGGCGAGGCTGCTCCTGTCGCCCTTCTTAAAAAGCAGAGTGACGACACTCATCGCAAAACCATCGCCAACTCTACACTCACTCTCAAAATCCTGATATAATAGGAGTAGGATCGGAGCTAACCTGGAAGCGAAACGCTTGAAAAACTCACAGGTTAGTCCGTCCTCTCCGGGGCTTTTTCCTGTATTTAAACTCTTGACTGCAGCCTCTATCTCCATGAGAGACAGAGGCGCGTCGCACAGCTCCCTATCCTCCCTGCTCAGTTTGCGCTCCAGAGCACCTACAGCCTGGTCTAAAGCCTGCTCTGCCACTCCGTCTGAACTAAAAAGCCTACTATAGAAATCCTGCGCTGTCTCTAAAACCTCACTTACCTCGGAAACAATCTTACCTGTCTTCTCTATCAACTTATCTATGTGCATCTTTCCCTGTGTAGCCTTCTCACAGCCGAAGAAGAACGCTGTCGAGCGTTCTCCTTCGACTGTGTGTCTGGCTTTTGCCCTCAAAATTGCACCCTGACACCTACTTACCTCCAGCTGCTCCAGCTCAGCGCGCACCACCAGGTACTCTGGATCCACAGGGCCAGTGGTGGAAGCTGCGCCCTGGTCCAGGACCTGCAGGCGCTGGCGGAGAGCGGTCTCCCTCCTGGTCGACAGCCACGCCTTGTGTTTGCTGTAATTGACACAGAGCTTTTTAATGCGTGTTTTTGCCGTCGGCCACCAATCGACCACGCTGTCGATCAGCTCCAGCTCCATGTCAAATACATCAAACAAAAAGTCCATTTTCCTACAAAAAGTTTCATCACCGAGGATGGAGCTGTTTAGGACCCACAGTCCTCCATTCCTCGGTGATGAAACTAACCCAAAATAAATATCTAAAGTGGAGTGATCACTCAAGCCTGACCACTTGTAGGAAGCACCACTGACTCTCTGTGCCAGGTCTGAGGAGGCAAAACAGAGGTCAATGCGGGACTGCTTCAGGACGCCCTGCCACCTGGAGAAATCCTTCAGGAAGGGGTGGACGAACCGCCACACCTCCGTCAGGTTCCTGCTGGCGGCTTCTTCCAACAGGGCTGTCCTGGCAGTGCTGTTTTTAAAAGAGTTGTTAATGCCGATGTCTGTCTTGCAAAGTGTTGTATTAAAGTCACCGATTATGATTGTATTGTCGTTTGCAAAGCGAAATATTTTTTTGAAGAATTGCCTCCTCAGACCATCATCGTTCGGGGCGTAGATATTAATTAGTCTGAACTTCACTGTGTCCGTGAAGTCCAGGACCAGGAAGGAGCCCTCTGGGTCGGCGTGTACCAGGGTGGGTTGGCCTAAGACACCAGGCCTCACCACCGTGGCCACATCGCGCGAGCACGCCGTGCCCAGGGCCCAAAATACAGAGCCTACTCCCACGTTCCGCACTCGTTGCGCGTGGCTGACATCCCAATGCGTTTCTTGGATGCAGAGCACGTCCCACTTGGAAAAGTGTAACGCGCTCTGCATCCGCACTGGGCTCCGCAGGCCGCCTGCGTTCCAAGAGGACAAGGAGAACGCCATTAAGAGGAGACTTTGGAGGATACAACCCATCTTTTATTTCGACTTCTTTTTGGCGCCCGTCGCATCTGACTCCCACACTCTTTTTCTGACTTCACGGGTGGAGAAATCCATGAAGTCATCATTAAAAACAGTCTCAAGCTCACCTCGTGGGGCAGAGCTGCGTGTGGAGGATGGTGGGTTGATGGAGCTTTCTGCTGGCGCTTTTGATGTGGCTGGAATGGAGGAGGCGGAGGAGGTGGAGCCGCTCTGAGCAGCAGCGCCCTCTCCATCTCCTGCCACCTGCTTCCTGCGTCTTGTCCCTTTCTTTTCCTTCTTCTCCACCTGTCCCCTCTTACCACCGTCCGACTGGAGCTTGGGATCATCACCCAGCCCTGTGGTGATGTCCCCCCCTTTGGAGGTAAGATGCGGGGCCTGTCCCGCACCCATCCTCCTCCCGGGTTCAGCCTCTGCCTCCACGGGCTTAGGAGTTGGACCCTCACGAGTCCCTTCCCTCTGGTCAGGAGGAGCAGTTTGTCCTGCTCCCACCTTCCCAGACGCCAGCGCTGAGCCGAGCACCATCTCCAGTGCGACGGGCGCCTCCTCGTCTGAGGAGTCAGAGGAGCAAGAGGAGCCGAACACCTCTGGCTCCCCTGACTCCTCCACAGCCTCCTCCTCCAAAACCTCCTCTACTTCGGAGAGAGCAGTTGCGGGCACGTTCTGGGCCACGTCACTGCTCTCTCCTCCAATGGCGTCCTCCCTGTCCTCCCCTCTGTCCTCCCCTCTGTCCTCCTCTCTGTCACCCGCACCACACGGACATAAGTGGCGGAACATGCGGCACTCTCTGCACTTCGGGGCCCACTGCGCGACACACTCGCGCGCGTAATGCCCCTGGCTCCCGCAGTTGCGGCACAGAAAGTCAGGGCACTCCCTCAGAATATGGCCAGGCTGGAGACACCCCCTACACACCCGCACCTGCCTGTCGTGTATTACCCTGAAGTACTCGGGGCCCCCCGCGGTGTCAAACCTGACAGAATACGGTAAGGACTGCACCGTGTCCGTGAACCTTACCCGTACAAACCTGGTGCCGTCCGCCATGTTCGTCCCCGGCCACATTCTCCTCCTCACCTCGGAGACCGCAGAGACCCCCCAGGCGTAGAGCTTGGCCAGGATCTCCTCGTCCTCGATATAAGCCGGCAGCCCCATGAAGGACATGACCAGCTCATCAACCGAGATGTCACGGGCGTGAACCCTGACTCCTCCAATGCAGTACCCATCCAGGAGCCGCTCCTTCGCTTTGGTGGTACTGACGGTTACTTCATATTTGTCCTTTGAGATGAGTCTGCACGCTACTATGGAGCCGCACACCTCCTGAGTTGATTTCAAAAAAGCTAGTGGCGTGATTTGTGCTCCCTCCGTTAGTTCCAATACCACAGTGAGTTCTTTCATAAATTTCATCCTTCTTTCTTTGTTCTTTCTATTATTTACAGATTCTTTCAAACTTTGTCTTGCCTTTGTCGTGTCCATTCCAGTGTCCGATGCCGTGTTGTCCGTCCTTTGAGCCATGCTCACAAAAAAACAAAAAATCCACCTCCCAGTAAGTTTACTGGGAGGGGAACAAACAAAAAAACTGAAAAAAGTAAATGAAAATGATCAAAATAACGATTAAAAACTCCAAAAAACTCCCAAACCTCCAGCTCCAGACCATGCAGCACACCACAAATTGCACGCACCTCAAAAAGGCGAAATCTACGAGGTAACATTGGTCACTGAATATCTAGCTGAAACAGGTGGAGTAGCATTTAAGAGGCGCTGTGGCTGTCTAGTAAACAGGACATCCTGGGTTCAAATCCCAGCAGTGCCTTCATGATAGCCTTTCAAGCAAATCAGTTGTTTACATGTACAGAAAAACTTATCACCCGAAAGAGCTCTTTTACATTTTGCAATTAGAGATTGAAAAGTATCCCTGAATAAACAGAGTAAATGCACTCTTTTCACTCCTTGTTTCTCAGTTTGATGGTAAGGATTGATTGATGTAGACTGTTTTCGGATGACTGTTTTGCTTTTGTGAAAAAGGGGAATCAGACAAAAGTTGCAAAGGCATTCAAAGGCTGTGAGTTCGAGACCCACCAGAGTCACTGTTGTAACCCCTGTTATCTACATTGGTAAATAGGAAAGCCTGCTTGTGTTATTAACTGATGAAAGGAACTGCTAAACTTGGTTCAATTACCACAGAATCCCAGTGTGCTATAGGCTGGCCACTGCTTGGTAGGAGTTTCCCGTACGTGAGTGACTGTTCCTTCCTTCCTTCACGCCCCGCTCAACCTCGTCTTCTTCTAAAGAGCTTGGCGCTGTCATCAGAAGCTTTGGTCTTACTCAGCACCTGAGTGGCCCCACAGAGGGCAAATGGCACACTCTGGACCTGCTAATGACAAAGCGGGTTAATATTTCAAATTACAGTGTGGTAAATGTTACTTTGTCTGATGGTTTCTGTATTTCTCCAGGTGCAATGAGTTTGCAGTGTTCTTTGCAAGACTCATTTCAGAACATTAATAATACCATTATTTGCAGATAACAAGCACGCAGCCAACTAGACAACTGGAGTTAACCCATTTTGCATTTGTGGCTGACAAAACTTTCCAAGAGATCACCACAAGTCTGAGTTCCACTACATGCTGCCTTTATGCATTGCCTACTAGATTTTTAAAGTCTATGGTGAGCAGTCTGTTGGCTCCAATCAATGAAAAAGTCAACATGTTGCTTGGATCTGGAATTTTCCCAAGAGCCTTAAAACTGCAGTCATTAAGCCTCTCTTAAAGAAGAGCAGTCTTGATGCCACAGTGCTAAATAAATACCGGCCCATCTCAAACCTACTACTACTCAGTTGTCCATTCAAGCATGCAAATTATTTACAACGACAGAAAATGCGCTGCTGTTACAAATTGGAATAAGAGATGGAAAAGTATCCCTGCACACACAGATTAACTGCACTCTTTTCACTTTTTGATTCTCAGTTTGTTGGCAAGGAATGACTGATGTAGACCCATTTTGGATGAATACCGTGTTTTGCGTTTGTGGAAATGAGCATCATGGAAGGATGTATGGGCTCTGTGGCGCAATGGATAGCGCATTGGACTTCTAGGCATAATTTGCAAGGGGATTCAAAGGTCGCTAATGGTGAGAGTACATGGTTGTTTTTTACAATGGAAAGTCTGCTCGCTTTACTATCTGATGAAAGGCACTGCTGAACGAGGTTCAATTGCCAAGTGTGCTTGAAAAAGTAAGCAAATACATCGGCATTATGTCAAATAACATTATCTTGCAATTTTTCCTCAACATCCAGATCAACTGCAGTATATTGAGTGCGCAATAAATTGGCGAGAGTCGATTGATTGAGAGACTTCCAGTTTTTTTATAGCTACATTGGTACAGGGGATTTAGCTCAAAGGTAGAACGATTGATGCCCTCGCTCTCCATTAAACACAGTTGATTGGACAGGGGCTGAACTTTCGAAAGTTGCTGGCTCGCTTTTTTCAAGATTGTTTGCACTGTTTGCAATCCTTGTTTCCCATTTTTGTGGCAAGGGATGATTGATGTTAAGACTTGTAGCTTTGGATCACCGTTATCCGTCTAGGGAGCATTCTGCGGTTCAATGGTGTAATGGTTTGCGCACTTTGAATCCAGCAATCCGAGTTCAAATCTCAGTGGAACCTTGAGTGCCCCGAGAGTAGCGTTACTCTTTTGAAAAAGTGCAGAAACATGAAGAATCTTTGGGTAAAATCTGTGCTTACCCCCTGAAAGGAGCCAACCAAAGCATACAAACTAAACAAAGCTGTTAAAATCTGGAGCTGGTTTTCTTATGACCAAGCTTATGATTCAACGCCTGGATTACAAAAGGCGTAAACGTTTCACCGCATTGCAAAAGAAAATCAAATGAAAAGCATTGATGTGTTGAAGGAATCCTTTGACTTGGAGAGACAGGACTTTTATAGGACTTATTATAAGCAAGAAATGAAACAAAGAAATGACCACTATAATCCTCTGACAGTAATCTTTGTTGAAACCAATCAATCAGAACTTGCGAGGGGAAGAAGAAGAAGAAGAAGAAGAAGAAGAAGAAGAAGAAGAAGAAGAAGAAGAAGAAGAAGAAGAAGAAGAAGAAGAAGAAGAAGAAGAAGAAGAAGAAGAAGAAGAAGAAGAAGAAGAAGAAGAAGAAGGCGGCGGCGGCGGCGGCGACGACGAACACCTTATGCTCTCTAAACGCGGGGAAATCTCGTGGACCTCCAAGCCGTCGCTTGAGAGGCAAGGCGAGGAGGAGGAGAAGTAGGAGTAGACAAGTTGGCGCCCATCAGGGAGCTGTGGGACTTGTGGTGCAAGCGACTGCCGCTCATGTACAATCCGGGATCCAAGGTCACCGTAGACGAGAGGCTGGTTTCGTTTAGAGGTGATTTTTTTTTATTTAAACAAATGGAGAAAAAAAAAGAGAAAATAATAATAATCAATAAATCAATAAATCAATAAATTAATAAATTAATAAATTAATAAATTAATAAATTAATAAATTAATAAATTAATAAATTAATAAATTAATAAATCAATAAATCATGAAAAGTAAATTCAAATTAAATAATATTTGTTGTTCTTGTGTTCTTGTTTTTCCTTCATTATTTTTTTTTATTTTTTTTCCCCTTCTTCTTCTTCTTCTTCTTCTTCTTCTTCTTCTTCTTCTTCTTCTTCTTCTTCTTCTTCTTCTTCTTCTTCTTCTTCTTCCTTCTTCCTTCTTCTTTCTTCTTCTTTCTTCGTTCTTCTTTCTTCTTTGACAGGTCGCTGCCCCTTCCCTCAAAGCCGGCGAAGTACGGAATCAAGCTGTGGGTCGCGTGCGACTCGCTGTCCAGTTACGCCTGGAAGATGCAGGTCTACACCGGGAAATCCGATAAGCGCGCGCCTCCGGAGAAGAACCTGGCCACGCGGGTCGTGCTCGATCTCACCGAGGGACTGGGAAGGGGGGCCGGGGGGGGCGCAACGTCACGTGCGACAACTTCTTCACCTCGTACGAGCTCGCCCGCAGGCTATTCTTCGAGAGGGACGGCCTCACCCTGCTGGGGACGCTGCGCGCCAACAGGAGCGAGTTCCCGCGGGAACTGGTCGACACGAAGCGCAGGGCGATCGCGTCTTCCGTCTCGTGTTCACGTTGGGCGAGACCGCGCCGGGGACCTCTTCCAACGGCTACGGCAACGAACGGAGTCCCCTCGGTCGCCTTGGTCTCCTACCTGGCGAAGAAGAGCAAGAACTTGCAGATCCTCACCACGGTGCGGCGCCACCTACGGAGACGGCAATCGCGGCGGCGGCGAGCCTCCTCCTCCGAGCAAACCGGCGGCCGTGCTGCATTACAATCGCACCAAGGGAGGCGTGGACAACCTGGACAAGGTGACAGGTACCTACAGCTGCAGGAGGAAAACCTGCCGGTGGGCCCTCGTCCTGTTCCACAACATGATCGACGTGTCCGCGTACAATGCTTTCGTCCTGTGGCGGGAGCTGAACCTGATGTGGATGGTCGGCAAACGCCACAGACGCAGGCTGTTCATGGAGCAGCTGGGGAGCGCGCTCGTCGCGCCTCGTATACGCGGGAGGGAGGAGGAAGGGAGGGGGAGGGGGAGGGGGGGGGATGACCTGGCGTCATCGGGGACATCTCGGGAGAGGGGAGAAGAGAGGGGAGAGGAGAGGGGAGAGAGGGGGGGAGGAGGAGGAGGAAGAGAACCCGCTGCTGTACCCGCGAAGAGGAAGTGGTGCCGAATATGCCCCAGGAGCAAGGACACTAAAACGACGAACGTGTACCGAGGGTGCCTCGTACACGTGTGTGGCGAGTGCGCCCCCAGCTACTGCCCGCGCTGCGCTCGGACCTAAGTATCTGTCGACCTTACGATCGCTGCCGTTGCCGCCGTTGCCTTGCCGCCGCCAAAAATTTCCTGTGTTGTGTTTTTTTTATTTTTTATATTTGTCCAAGAAGCTTATACCAGGAATGGGATCCGAACCCACGAGGGCCACCGCCCGTCGGATCTTGAGTCCGAAGCCTTAACCGCTCGGCCATCCTGGTGAAAGCCTATAATGGCGTTGCTCGCTTGTAAAAGGGGTGTCGGTCGGTCGGTCGGTCGCCGCCGCCGCCACGCTACTATTTTGAATAAAGAATGCGACAACGCCGAAAAGAGAAAAATAATATATAGATATTTTTTTAAATGCTATTGTGTCAATTTTTATTTTATTTTAAATAATAAGGATGAAAAAAAAAAAAAAAAATTATGTCCTTACGATGAAGAAGTAGAGTGAAAGAGAGAGAAAGAGAAAGAGAGAGAGAGAGAGAAAGAGAGAGAGAGAAAGAGAGAGAGAGTAAAACGGGCGCGTGCGCAATTGCGACACCTGCAGGTCAAGCCGGGGAGGTGGCATGGCTTACTAATGATAATACTTACAGGGGGCGGTGTATCAGCGTATCGTTGTGGCCGAGCGGTTAAGGCGACGGACTCCATATCCATTGGGAGTTTACCCTGCGTTGCAAAAATGCTACTCGAACCTGTTAGTCGATATTCATTGACCAATTTTACCTCGTAGACTTTGCCTGCAATTGCTCTTCCAATCGTCCCTGGGTGGGCTCGAACCACCAACCTCCCGGTTAACAGCAGAGCGCGAATTGCGACTCTACAAGCCGCAATATCTTTTTTTTTTTTTAAAGCGAGCCAGCAACATTCGAAAGTTCAGCCCCTGTCCAATCAACTGTGTTTAATGGAGAGCGAGGGCATCAATCTTTCTACCTTTAAGCTAAATCCCCTGTACCAATGTAGCTATAAAAAAACTGGAAGTTTTTCAATCAATCGACTCTCGCCAATTTATTGCGCACTCAATATACTGCAGTTAATCTGGATATTGAGGAAAAATTGCAAGATAATGTTATTTGACATAATGCCGATGTATTTGCTTACTTTTTCAAGCACACTTGGCAATTGAACCTCGTTCAGCAGTGCCTTTCATCAGATAGTAAAGCGAGCAGACTTTCCATTGTAAAAAACAAATATGTTCTCTCACCATTAGCGACTCATTGCGCCACAGAGCCCATACATCCTTCCATGATGCTCATTTCCACAAACGCAAAACACGGTTTTCATCCAAAATGGGTCCACATCAGTCATTCCTTGCCAACAAACTGAGAATCAAAAAGTGGACTGCTTGCCATTACAACCCTTGAAATCTTGGTCATAAATTTTCTTCTGTTTGAACCGAAAGAAGAAGAATTAAACCCTCTGTAACAATGAGATTGCAACTATTTCACTCAATTCTCATCACCTGTTAAAGTCATCTCTTTATATGTACTCTACATAAATGGAAAGACTTCATCTAGTGTAAGGTTGCCAAAGCATTTACTTTGTACTGATTTTTGGAACGTTATCTTCGAGATAAGGGAGCTCAATGTCAGCATCGCTGAAATGTCCAAGGTGTCAGGGTCAAGGTAAACTCCTACCTAAGCGTAAGCAAATTTGGTCTACAAGTGGAGGAATGGGTTCTAATCCCACTCCTGACAATGGGTTTGTCCTATATTTGACCTCATTGCAAGTGTAGGGGAATGGAGATGGACATTCCACGGCCAGATAACAGAAAATCTCTCTTTGAACATTGGGGGGGTTTCTTTCTCCCTCTCTCCCTCACCGCAGGGAGCCGCTGTGACTTTGGCGATAACAGACCTTCTCCCCCACAGTCTTACAGGAGGACGCCCCGATGAAAACTATGTTTTATGTGATTATGCCATGAATGTTTGTCCGAATCAACTCCGTACACCTCATGTTTCACCTTGTGTTACGTATTTTTCCACTGTTTAAGGTTTTATATTCCCAATGCTTTAACTCGAGTGCCCATCACAGGTGAAAGAAGATGTAAAATGTATCTACCTCAAGGAATAATGTGCACAAACTGCCAAAAGTGTTTAACGTGTCGTCGCAGTAGCGCCCGCCCCTTTCGCTCCCAGCGTGCCCTGCGGCGCTAGGTGACAAAAAGACGCTCCGAGCTTGGAACGCTCTCTTCTCCTCTCTTCTCTTCTTGCTCTCTTCTTCCTTTTTTTTTGTTCAAGCCTTTGTCTATCTCTTTGAAGCCGTCTCCACGGACGAGCCTGTTTACTTTTCCTTTGTCTCAACAAAGCGTCCGCCACGTGGGTCGACAAGACTAGGCCAGCCTCATCGCCCCCCTGAACTCTGAAAACACCTGGAAACACCTGGAACTAAGCTTAAGCGCTAAACCGGACAGAGACTTTCTTTTCTACTTCGCTTCTACTATTTTTGAAGTAATCTACGCCGTTTACGTGGATCAGCGCTACGTTCTCATCTGAGTAAAGGCCGCGTGAGGAGCTAACACGCAGCTAAAGCGTTCTACCGCTAAGGAACTCCCGGACATCGCCACGCGCCATCTCGCGCCACCGCTGCCGCCCCGCGTCACGGACATCGCGGCACGCCACTGCCTTCGCCCGCCACACCGCTCCACGCGCCGCCTCGCGCCACCGCTGCCGCCCCGCGTCACGGATATCGCGGCACGCCACTGCCTTCGCCCGCCACACCGCTCCACGCCGCTGCCTCGCCACGGATCTCGTCCGCGGACAAGGACCAGCCGGACCGAGTTCTACAAAATCGTAAGCCGACTTCAGTGTGCGGTTCTTTTGTGGCGTGATTTGGGTAGAACTCAGCTGTTCCTCCTCCCTTAGCTTCTCACTTTCCCTCTTTTTGATATAGATTAGCATAGACACGTTTGATTATCAAAGGCAAAACCCTGGTTTAACATTATCTGCATGAAATCTGCTGTTAAATCTGATATAACATCACCTGTGATTTACCTGTGCGCATTTCTGCTCCGGTGCCCTTTTTGATTGCCCTTTTGATAAATAAACTACACGAAAGAGTTATTGACTATTGTTTGTTTGATTAGACTATGCGTAAGTCCCTGAATCGTGAAACACCCTTCAGACCTTTTAACGAGCGCGATTAAGGACCGTATCTTAGCTTTTTGGGTTTTACCCTGGTGCCCCGTCTTGTCTCGTTTCTGCTAAGAAATCTTCCTTAATCGTAAACTGAATACCTGTAGTTTGAGACCCTACACAAGGATGTGAATAGCCTGTTGGCTCCTGCTTCACTAAAGGTTCTATATCCATTCACTACACAGCTTTCTTGGATGCACTACTGCTGTTACGGCTCTCGACTGACATCTCAATTGCAATAGACTTTAAAACGAAGCATTAGCTTGATGTGGACTTTTAAAGGACGCAGTAGTTTGATGTGACAACAACCACATCAAACTCCTTTAAAAAGAGACAGCAGTTTGATGTGTTTTTTTACCAAAGTATAGGTACGATCATTTGTGCTACTGTAATAACGGATATGATTCTGTATACTCACAGTTCACGTAAATAAAGTGTCAGGATGGCCGAGCGGTCTAAGGCGCCAGACTCAAGGTAAAATCCTTCCTCGCCACAGGGGATTCTGGTCTCTGAATGAAGGCGTGGGTTCAAATCCCACTCCTGACAAAAAAAAAATATTTCCTTTGGAAAGGAAGCCATTTTTACACCCTAATTTACAAGCACATATGTGTGACAATGGATGAAAAATTGTCGTATTGGCTTAAGATTTCAAATGAAGTGTTACTTCCAATGATGAATTGTGATGTGATGGCCAATCTACTACGTAGATGCTGTACTGTCAAAGCATTGAGTACATTCAGAGTGAACTGTATCATATGTCTTATACTGTAATTGTGACCACTCACTGAGAAATTAAAGTGACAGATTAATTTACCAGACTTAGTACTGAACAATTCTGGGTTTTCATTATGACCTTTTTTTGCCTTTTGGACAGCCAGCCTGGCTAGCTCAGTCGGTAGAGCATGAGACTCTTAATCTCGGGGTCGTGGGTTCGAGCCCCACGTCGGGCGGAGTTCATTTGAAGCTTTATGGACTGCTTGCCATTACAACCCGTGAAATCTTGGTCATAAATTTTCTTCTGTTGGAACCGAAAGAAGAAGAATTAATCCCTCTGTAACAATGAGATTTCAACTATTTCACTCAATTCTCATCACCTGTTAAAGTCATCTCTTTATATGTACTCTACATAAATGGAAAGACTTCATCTAGTGTAAGGTTGCCAAAGGATTTACTTTGTACTGATTTTTGGAACGTTATCTTCGAGATAAGGGAGCTCAATGTCAGCATCGCTGAAATGTCCAAGGTGTCAGGGTCAAGGTAAACTCCTACCTAAGCGTAAGCAAATTTGGTCTACAAGTGGAGGAATGGGTTCTAATCCCACTCCTGACAATGGGTTTGTCCTATATTTGACCTCATTGCAAGTGTAGGGGAATGGAGATGGACATTCCACGGCCAGATAACAGAAAATCTCTCTTTGAACATTGGGGGGTTTTCTTTCTCCCTCTCTCCCTCACCGCAGGGAGCCGCTGTGACTTTGGCGATAACAGACCTTCTCCCCCACAGTCTTACAGGAGGACGCCCCGATGAAAACTATGTTTTATGTGATTATGCCATGAATGTTTGTCCGAATCAACTCCGTACACCTCATGTTTCACCTTGTGTTACGTATTTTTCCACTGTTTAAGGTTTTATATTCCCAATGCTTTAACTCGAGTGCCCATCACAGGTGAAAGAAGATGTAAAATGTATCTACCTCAAGGAATAATGTGCACAAACTGCCAAAAGTGTTTAACGTGTCGTCGCAGTAGCGCCCGCCCCTTTCGCTCCCAGCGTGCCCTGCGGCGCTAGGTGACAAAAAGACGCTCCGAGCTTGGAACGCTCTCTTCTCCTCTCTTCTCTTCTTGCTCTCTTCTTCCTTTTTTTTTGTTCAAGCCTTTGTCTATCTCTTTGAAGCCGTCTCCACGGACGAGCCTGTTTACTTTTCCTTTGTCTCAACAAAGCGTCCGCCACGTGGGTCGACAAGACTAGGCCAGCCTCATCGCCCCCCTGAACTCTGAAAACACCTGGAAACACCTGGAACTAAGCTTAAGCGCTAAACCGGACAGAGACTTTCTTTTCTACTTCGCTTCTACTATTTTTGAAGTAATCTACGCCGTTTACGTGGATCAGCGCTACGTTCTCATCTGAGTAAAGGCCGCGTGAGGAGCTAACACGCAGCTAAAGCGTTCTACCGCTAAGGAACTCCCGGACATCGCCACGCGCCATCTCGCGCCACCGCTGCCGCCCCGCGTCACGGACATCGCGGCACGCCACTGCCTTCGCCCGCCACACCGCTCCACGCGCCGCCTCGCGCCACCGCTGCCGCCCCGCGTCACGGATATCGCGGCACGCCACTGCCTTCGCCCGCCACACCGCTCCACGCCGCTGCCTCGCCACGGATCTCGTCCGCGGACAAGGACCAGCCGGACCGAGTTCTACAAAATCGTAAGCCGACTTCAGTGTGCGGTTCTTTTGTGGCGTGATTTGGGTAGAACTCAGCTGTTCCTCCTCCCTTAGCTTCTCACTTTCCCTCTTTTTGATATAGATTAGCATAGACACGTTTGATTATCAAAGGCAAAACCCTGGTTTAACATTATCTGCATGAAATCTGCTGTTAAATCTGATATAACATCACCTGTGATTTACCTGTGCGCATTTCTGCTCTGGTGCCCTTTTTGATTGCCCTTTTGATAAATAAACTACACGAAAGAGTTATTGACTATTGTTTGTTTGATTAGACTATGCGTAAGTCCCTGAATCGTGAAACACCCTTCAGACCTTTTAACGAGCGCGATTAAGGACCGTATCTTAGCTTTTTGGGTTTTACCCTGGTGCCCCGTCTTGTCTCGTTTCTGCTAAGAAATCTTCCTTAATCGTAAACTGAATACCTGTAGTTTGAGACCCTACACAAGGATGTGAATAGCCTGTTGGCTCCTGCTTCACTAAAGGTTCTATATCCATTCACTACACAGCTTTCTTGGATGCACTACTGCTGTTACGGCTCTCGACTGACATCTCAATTGCAATAGACTTTAAAACGAAGCATTAGCTTGATGTGGACTTTTAAAGGACGCAGTAGTTTGATGTGACAACAACCACATCAAACTCCTTTAAAAAGAGACAGCAGTTTGATGTGTTTTTTTACCAAAGTATAGGTACGGTCATTTGTGCTACTGTAATAACGGATATGATTCTGTATACTCACAGTTCACGTAAATAAAGTGTCAGGATAGCCGAGCGGTCTAAGGCGCCAGACTCAAGGTAAAATGCTTCCTCGCCACAGGGGATTCTGGTCTCTGAATGGAGGCGTGGGTTCAAATCCCACTCCTGACAAAAAAAAAATATTTCCTTTGGAAAGGAAGCCATTTTTACACCCTAATTTACAAGCACAAATGTGTGACAATGGATGAAAAATTGTCGTATTGGCTTAAGATTTCAAATGAAGTGTTACTTCCAATGATGAATTGTGATGTGATGGCCAATCTACTACGTAGATGCTGTACTGTCAAAGCATTGAGTACATTCAGAGTGAACTGTATCATATGTCTTATACTGTAATTGTGACCACTCACTGAGAAATTAAAGTGACAGATTAATTTACCAGACTTAGTACTGAAAAATTCTGGGTTTTCATTATGACCTTTTTTTGCCTTTTAAACAGCCAGCCTGGCTAGCTCAGTCGGTAGAGCATGAGACTCTTAATCTTGGGGTCGTGGGTTCGAGCCCCACGTCGGGCGGAGTTGATTTGAAGCTTCATGGACTGCTTGCCATTACAACCCGTGAAATCTTGGTCATAAATTTTCTTCTGTTGGAACCGAAAGAAGAAGAATTAATCCCTCTGTAACAATGAGATTTCAACTATTTCACTCAATTCTCATCACCTGTTAAAGTCATCTCTTTATATGGACTGTACATAATTGGAAAGACTTCATCTAGTGTAAGGTTGCCAAAGCATTTACTTTGTACTGATTTTTGGAACGTTATCTTCGAGATAAGGGAGCTCAATGTCAGCATCGCTGAAATGTCCAAGGTGTCAGGGTCAAGGTAAACTCCTACCTAAGCGTAAGCAAATTTGGTCTACAAGTGGAGGAATGGGTTCTAATCCCACTCCTGACAATGGGTTTGTCCTATATTTGAACTCATTGCAAGTGTAGGGGAATGGAGATGGACATTCCACGGCCAGATAACAGAAAATCTCTCTTTGAACATTGGGGGGGTTTCTTTCTCCCTCTCTCCCTCACCGCAGGGAGCCGCTGTGACTTTGGCGATAACAGACCTTCCCCCACAGTCTTACAGGAGGACGCCCCGATGAAAACTATGTTTTATGTGATTATGCCATGAATGTTTGTCCGAATCAACTCCGTACACCTCATGTTTCACCTTGTGTTACGTATTTTTCCACTGTTTAAGGTTTTATATTCCCAATGCTTTAACTCGAGTGCCCATCACAGGTGAAAGAAGATGTAAAATGTATCTACCTCAAGGAATAATGTGCACAAACTGCCAAAAGTGTTTAACGTGTCGTCGCAGTAGCGCCCGCCCCTTTTGCTCCCAGCGTGCCCTGCGGCGCTAGGTGACAAAAAGACGCTCCGAGCTTGGAACGCTCTCTTCTCCTCTCTTCTCTTCTTGCTCTCTTCTTCCTTTTTTTTTGTTCAAGCCTTTGTCTATCTCTTTGAAGCTGTCTCCACGGACCAGCCTGTTTACTTTTCCTTTGTCTCAACAAAGCGTCCGCCACGTGGGTCGACAAGACTAGGCCAGCCTCATCGCCCCCCTGAACTCTGAAAACACCTGGAAACACCTGGAACTAAGCTTAAGCGCTAAACCGGACAGAGACTTTCTTTTCTACTTCGCTTCTACTATTTTTGAAGTAATCTACCCCGTGTACGTGGATCAGCGCTACGTTCTCATCTGAGTAAAGGCCGCGTGAGGAGCTAACACGCAGCTAAAGCGTTCTACCGCTAAGGAACTCCCGGACATCGCCACGCGCCACCTCGCGCCACCGCTGCCGCCCCGCGTCACGGACATCGCGGCACGCCACTGCCTTCGCCCGCCACACCGCTCCACGCGCCGCCTCGCGCCACCGCTGCCGCCCCGCGTCACGGATATCGCGGCACGCCACTGCCTTCGCCCGCCACACCGCTCCACGCCGCTGCCTCGCCACGGATCTCGTCCGCGGACAAGGACCAGCCGGACCGAGTTCTACAAAATCGTAAGCCGACTTCAGTGTGCGGTTCTTTTGTGGCGTGATTTGGGTAGAACTCAGCTGTTCCTCCTCCCTTAGCTTCTCACTTTCCCTCTTTTTGATATAGATTAGCATAGACACGTTTGATTATCAAAGGCAAAACCCTGGTTTAACATTATCTGCATGAAATCTGCTGTTAAATCTGATATAACATCACCTGTGATTTACCTGTGCGCATTTCTGCTCCGGTGCCCTTTTTGATTGCCCTTTTGATAAATAAACTACACGAAAGAGTTATTGACTATTGTTTGTTTGATTAGACTATGCGTAAGTCCCTGAATCGTGAAACACCCTTCAGACCTTTTAACGAGCGCGATTAAGGACCGTATCTTAGCTTTTTGGGTTTTACCCTGGTGCCCCGTCTTGTCTCGTTTCTGCTAAGAAATCTTCCTTAATCGTAAACTGAATACCTGTAGTTTGAGACCCTACACAAGGATGTGAATAGCCTGTTGGCTCCTGCTTCACTAAAGGTTCTATATCCATTCAATACACAGCTTTCTTGGATGCACTACTGCTGTTACGGCTCTCGACTGACATCTCAATTGCAATAGACTTTAAAACGAAGCATTAGCTTGATGTGGACTTTTAAAGGACGCAGTAGTTTGATGTGACAACAACCACATCAAACTCCTTTAAAAAGAGACAGCAGTTTGATGTGTTTTTTTACCAAAGTATAGGTACGGTCATTTGTGCTACTGTAATAACGGATCTGATTCTGTATACTCACAGTTCACATAAATAAAGTGTCAGGATGGCCGAGCGGTCTAAGGCGCCAGACTCAAGGTAAACTCCTTCCTCGCCACAGGGGATTCTGGTCTCTGAATGGAGGCGTGGGTTCAAATCCCACTCCTGACAAAAAAAAAATATTTCCTTTGGAAAGGAAGCCATTTTTACACCCTAATTTACAAGCACATATGTGTGACAATGGATGAAAAATTGTCGTATTGGCTTAAGATTTCAAATGAAGTGTTACTTCCAATGATGAATTGTGATGTGATGGCCAATCTACTACGTAGATGCTGTACTGTCAAAGCATTGAGTACATTCAGAGTGAACTGTATCATATGTCTTATACTGTAATTGTGACCACTCACTGAGAAATTAAAGTGACAGATTAATTTACCACACTTAGTACTGAAAAATTCTGGGTTTTCATTATGACCTTTTTTTGCCTTTTGGGCAGCCAGCCTGGCTAGCTCAGTCGGTAGAGCATGAGACTCTTAATCTCAGGGTCGTGGGTTCGAGCCCCACGTTGGGCGGAGTTAATTTTAAGCTTTATGGACTGCTCGCCATTACAACCCGTGAAATCTTGGTCATAAATTTTCTTCTGTTGGAACCGAAAGAAGAAGAATTAAACCCTCTGTAACAATGAGATTTGAACTATTTCACTCAATTCTCATCACCTGTTAAAGTCATCTCTTTATATGGACTGTACATAATTGGAAAGACTTCATCTAGTGTAAGGTTGCCAAAGCATTTACTTTGTACTGATTTTTGGAACGTTATCTTCGAGATAAGGGAGCTCAATGTCAGCATCGCTGAAATGTCCAAGGTGTCAGGGTCAAGGTAAACTCCTACCTAAGCGTAAGCAAATTTGGTCTACAAGTGGAGGAATGGGTTCTAATCCCACTCCTGACAATGGGTTTGTCCTATATTTGACCTCATTGCAAGTGTAGGGGAATGGAGATGGACATTCCACGGCCAGATAACAGAAAAACTCTCTTTGAACATTGGGGGGTTTTCTTTCTCCCTCTCTCCCTCACCGCAGGGAGCCGCTGTGACTTTGGCGATAACAGACCTTCTCCCCCACAGTCTTACAGGAGGACGCCCCGATGAAAACTATGTTTTATGTGATTATGCCATGAATGTTTGTCCGAATCAACTCCGTACACCTCATGTTTCACCTTGTGTTACGTATTTTTCCACTGTTTAAGGTTTTATATTCCCAATGCTTTAACTCGAGTGCCCATCACAGGTGAAAGAAGATGTAAAATGTATCTACCTCAAGGAATAATGTGCACAAACTGCCAAAAGTGTTTAATGTGTCGTCGCAGTAGCGCCCGCCCCTTTCGCTCCCAGCATGCCCTGCGGCGCTAGGTGACAAAAAGACGCTCCGAGCTTGGAACCCTCTCTTCTCCTCTCTTCTCTTCTTGCTCTCTTCTTCCTTTTTTTTTGTTCAAGCCTTTGTCTATCTCTTTGAAGCCGTCTCCACGGACGAGCCTGTTTACTTTTCCTTTGTCTCAACAAAGCGTCCGCCACGTGGGTCGACAAGACTAGGCCAGCCTCATCGCCCCCCTGAACTCTGAAAACACCTGGAAACACCTGGAACTAAGCTTAAGCGCTAAACCGGACAGAGACTTTCTTTTCTACTTCGCTTCTACTATTTTTGAAGTAATCTACGCCGTTTACGTGGATCAGCGCTACGTTCTCATCTGAGTAAAGGCCGCGTGAGGAGCTAACACGCAGCTAAAGCGTTCTACCGCTAAGGAACTCCCGGACATCGCCACGCGCCACCTCGCGCCACCGCTGCCGCCCCGCGTCACGGACATCGCGGCACGCCACTGCCTTCGCCCGCCACACCGCTCCACGCGCCGCCTCGCGCCACCGCTGCCGCCCCGCGTAACGGATATCGCGGCACGCCACTGCCTTCGCCCGCCACACCGCTCCATGCCGCTGCCTCGCCACGGATCTCGTCCGCGGACAAGGACCAGCCGGACCGAGTTCTACAAAATCGTAAGCCGACTTCAGTGTGCGGTTCTTTTGTGGCGTGATTTGGGTAGAACTCAGCTGTTCCTCCTCCCTTAGCTTCTCACTTTCCCTCTTTTTGATATAGATTAGCATAGACACGTTTGATTATCAAAGGCAAAACCCTGGTTTAACATTATCTGCATGAAATCTGCTGTTAAATCTGATATAACATCACCTGTGATTTACCTGTGCGCATTTCTGCTCCGGTGCCCTTTTTGATTGCCCTTTTGATAAATAAACTACACGAAAGAGTTATTGACTATTGTTTGTTTGATTAGACTATGCGTAAGTCCCTGAATCGTGAAACACCCTTCAGACCTTTTAACGAGCGCGATTAAGGACCGTATCTTAGCTTTTTGGGTTTTACCCTGGTGCCCCGTCTTGTCTCGTTTCTGCTAAGAAATCTTCCTTAATCGTAAACTGAATACCTGTAGATTGAGACCCTACACAAGGATGTGAATAGCCTGTTGGCTCCTGCTTCACTAAAGGTTCTATATCCATTCAATACACAGCTTTCTTGGATGCACTACTGCTGTTACGGCTCTCGACTGACATCTCAATTGCAATAGACTTTAAAACGAAGCATTAGCTTGATGTGGACTTTTAAAGGACGCAGTAGTTTGATGTGACAACAACCACATCAAACTCCTTTAAAAAGAGACAGCAGTTTGATGTGTTTTTTTACCAAAGTATAGGTACGGTCATTTGTGCTACTGTAATAACGGATATGATTCTGTATACTCACAGTTCACTTAAATAAAGTGTCAGGATGGCCGAGCGGTCTAAGGCGCCAGACTCAAGGTAAACTCCTTCCTCGCCACAGGGGATTCTGGTCTCTGAATGGAGGCGTGGGTTCAAATCCCACTCCTGACAAAAAAAAAATATTTCCTTTGGAAAGGAAGCCATTTTTACACCCTAATTTACAAGTACCTATGTGTGACAATGGATGAAAAATTGTCGTATTGGCTTAAGATTTCAAATGAAGTGTTACTTCCAATGATGAATTGTGATGTGATGGCCAATCTACTACGTAGATGCTGTACTGTCAAAGCATTGAGTACATTCAGAGTGAACTGTATCATATGTCTTATACTGTAATTGTGACCACTCACTGAGAAATTAAAGTGACAGATTAATTTACCAGACTTAGTACTGAAAAATTCTGGGTTTTCATAATGACCTTTTTTGCCTTTTGGGCAGCCAGCCTGGCTAGCTCAGTCGGTAGAGCATGAGACTCTTAATCTCAGGGTCGTGGGTTCGAGCCCCACGTTGGGCGGAGTTGATTTTAAGCTTTATGGACTGCTTGCCATTACAACCCGTGAAATCTTGGTCATAAATTTTCTTCTGTTGGAACCGAAAGAAGAAGAATTAAACCCTCTGTAACAATGAGATTTGAACTATTTCACTCAATTCTCATCACCTGTTAAAGTCATCTCTTTATATGGACTGTACATAATTGGAAAGACTTCATCTAGTGTAAGGTTGCCAAAGCATTTACTTTGTACTGATTTTTGGAACGTTATCTTCGAGATAAGGGAGCTCAATGTCAGCATCGCTGAAATGTCCAAGGTGTCAGGGTCAAGGTAAACTCCTACCTAAGCGTAAGCAAATTTGGTCTACAAGTGGAGGAATGGGTTCTAATCCCACTCCTGACAATGGGTTTGTCCTATATTTGACCTCATTGCAAGTGTAGGGGAATGGAGATGGACATTCCACGGCCAGATAACAGAAAATCTCTCTTTGAACATTGGGGGGTTTTCTTTCTCCCTCTCTCCCTCACCGCAGGGAGCCGCTGTGACTTTGGCGATAACAGACCTTCTCCCCCACAGTCTTACAGGAGGACGCCCTGATGAAAACTATGTTTTATGTGATTATGCCATGAATGTTTGTCCGAATCAACTCCGTACACCTCATGTTTCACCTTGTGTTACGTATTTTTCCACTGTTTAAGGTTTTATATTCCCAATGCTTTAACTCGAGTGCCCATCACAGGTGAAAGAAGATGTAAAATGTATCTACCTCAAGGAATAATGTGCACAAACTGCCAAAAGTGTTTAACGTGTCGTCGCAGTAGCGCCCGCCCCTTTCGCTCCCAGCGTGCCCTGCGGCGCTAGGTGACAAAAAGACGCTCCGAGCTTGGAACGCTCTCTTCTCCTCTCTTCTCTTCTTGCTCTCTTCTTCCTTTTTTTTTGTTCAAGCCTTTGTCTATCTCTTTGAAGCCGTCTCCACGGACGAGCCTGTTTACTTTTCCTTTGTCTCAACAAAGCGTCCGCCACGTGGGTCGACAAGACTAGGCCAGCCTCATCGCCCCCCTGAACTCTGAAAACACCTGGAAACACCTGGAACTAAGCTTAAGCGCTAAACCGGACAGAGACTTTCTTTTCTACTTCGCTTCTACTATTTTTGAAGTAATCTACGCCGTTTACGTGGATCAGCGCTACGTTCTCATCTGAGTAAAGGCCGCGTGAGGAGCTAACACGCAGCTAAAGCGTTCTACCGCTAAGGAACTCCCGGACATCGCCACGCGCCACCTCGCGCCACCGCTGCCGCCCCGCGTCACGGACATCGCGGCACGCCACTGCCTTCGCCCGCCACACCGCTCCACGCGCCGCCTCGCGCCACCGCTGCCGCCCCGCGTCACGGATATCGCGGCACGCCACTGCCTTCGCCCGCCACACCGCTCCACGCCGCTGCCTCGCCACGGATCTCGTCCGCGGACAAGGACCAGCCGGACCGAGTTCTACAAAATCGTAAGCCGACTTCAGTGTGCGGTTCTTTTGTGGCGTGATTTGGGTAGAACTCAGCTGTTCCTCCTCCCTTAGCTTCTCACTTTCCCTCTTTTTGATATAGATTAGCATAGACACGTTTGATTATCAAAGGCAAAACCCTGGTTTAACATTATCTGCATGAAATCTGCTGTTAAATCTGATATAACATCACCTGTGATTTACCTGTGCGCATTTCTGCTCCGGTGCCCTTTTTGATTGCCCTTTTGATAAATAAACTACACGAAAGAGTTATTGACTATTGTTTGTTTGATTAGACTATGCGTAAGTCCCTGAATCGTGAAACACCCTTCAGACCTTTTAACGAGCGCGATTAAGGACCGTATCTTAGCTTTTTGGGTTTTACCCTGGTGCCCCGTCTTGTCTCGTTTCTGCTAAGAAATCTTCCTTAATCGTAAACTGAATACCTGTAGTTTGAGACCCTACACAAGGATGTGAATAGCCTGTTGGCTCCTGCTTCACTAAAGGTTCTATATCCATTCAATACACAGCTTTCTTGGATGCACTACTGCTGTTACGGCTCTCGACTGACATCTCAATTGCAATAGACTTTAAAACGAAGCATTAGCTTGATGTGGACTTTTAAAGGACGCAGTAGTTTGATGTGACAACAACCACATCAAACTCCTTTAAAAAGAGACAGCAGTTTGATGTGTTTTTTTACCAAAGTATAGGTACGGTCATTTGTGCTACTGTAATAACGGATCTGATTCTGTATACTCACAGTTCACATAAATAAAGTGTCAGGATGGCCGAGCGGTCTAAGGCGCCAGACTCAACGTAAACTCCTTCCTCGCCACAGGGGATTCTGGTCTCTGAATGGAGGCGTGGGTTCAAATCCCACTCCTGACAAAAAAAAAATATTTCCTTTGGAAAGGAAGCCATTTTTACACCCTAATTTACAAGCACATATGTGTGACAATGGATGAAAAATTGTCGTATTGGCTTAAGATTTCAAATGAAGTGTTACTTCCAATGATGAATTGTGATGTGATGGCCAATCTACTACGTAGATGCTGTACTGTCAAAGCATTGAGTACATTCAGAGTGAACTGTATCATATGTCTTATACTGTAATTGTGACCACTCACTGAGAAATTAAAGTGACAGATTAATTTACCAGACTTAGTACTGAAAAATTCTGGGTTTTCATTATGACCTTTTTTTGCCTTTTGGGCAGCCAGCCTGGCTAGCTCAGTCGGTAGAGCATGAGACTCTTAATCTCAGGGTCGTGGGTTCGAGCCCCACATTGGGCGGAGTTAATTTTAAGCTTTATGGACTGCTCGCCATTACAACCCGTGAAATCTTGGTCATAAATTTTCTTCTGTTGGAACCGAAAGAAGAAGAATTAAACCCTCTGTAACAATGAGATTTGAACTATTTCACTCAATTCTCATCACCTGTTAAAGTCATCTCTTTATATGGACTGTACATAATTGGATTGGATCGTGGGTTCGACCCTGAGACTTTCTTTTCTACTTCGCTTCTACTATTTTTGAAGTAATCTACCCCGTGTACGTGGATCAGCGCTACGTTCTCATCTGCGTAAAGGCCGCGTGAGGAGCTAACACGCAGCTAAAGCGTTCTACCGCTAAGGAACTCCCGGACATCGCCACGCGCCACCTCGCGCCACCGCTGCCGCCCCGCGTCACGGACATCGCGGCACGCCACTGCCTTCGCCCGCCACACCGCTCCACGCGCCGCCTCGCGCCACCGCTGCCGCCCCGCGTCACGGATATCGCGGCACGCCACTGCCTTCGCCCGCCACACCGCTCCACGCCGCTGCCTCGCCACGGATCTCGTCCGCGGACAAGGACCAGCCGGACCGAGTTCTACAAAATCGTAAGCCGACTTCAGTGTGCGGTTCTTTTGTGGCGTGATTTGGGTAGAACTCAGCTGTTCCTCCTCCCTTAGCTTCTCACTTTCCCTCTTTTTGATATAGATTAGCATAGACACGTTTGATTATCAAAGGCAAAACCCTGGTTTAACATTATCTGCATGAAATCTGCTGTTAAATCTGATATAACATCACCTGTGATTTACCTGTGCGCATTTCTGCTCCGGTGCCCTTTTTGATTGCCCTTTTGATAAATAAACTACACGAAAGAGTTATTGACTATTGTTTGTTTGATTAGACTATGCGTAAGTCCCTGAATCGTGAAACACCCTTCAGACCTTTTAACGAGCGCGATTAAGGACCGTATCTTAGCTTTTTGGGTTTTACCCTGGTGCCCCGTCTTGTCTCGTTTCTGCTAAGAAATCTTCCTTAATCGTAAACTGAATACCTGTAGTTTGAGACCCTACACAAGGATGTGAATAGCCTGTTGGCTCCTGCTTCACTAAAGGTTCTATATCCATTCAATACACAGCTTTCTTGGATGCACTACTGCTGTTACGGCTCTCGACTGACATCTCAATTGCAATAGACTTTAAAACGAAGCATTAGCTTGATGTGGACTTTTAAAGGACGCAGTAGTTTGATGTGACAACAACCACATCAAACTCCTTTAAAAAGAGACAGCAGTTTGATGTGTTTTTTTACCAAAGTATAGGTACGGTCATTTGTGCTACTGTAATAACGGATCTGATTCTGTATACTCACAGTTCACATAAATAAAGTGTCAGGATGGCCGAGCGGTCTAAGGCGCCAGACTCAACGTAAACTCCTTCCTCGCCACAGGGGATTCTGGTCTCTGAATGGAGGCGTGGGTTCAAATCCCACTCCTGACAAAAAAAAAATATTTCCTTTGGAAAGGAAGCCATTTTTACACCCTAATTTACAAGCACATATGTGTGACAATGGATGAAAAATTGTCGTATTGGCTTAAGATTTCAAATGAAGTGTTACTTCCAATGATGAATTGTGATGTGATGGCCAATCTACTACGTAGATGCTGTACTGTCAAAGCATTGAGTACATTCAGAGTGAACTGTATCATATGTCTTATACTGTAATTGTGACCACTCACTGAGAAATTAAAGTGACAGATTAATTTACCACTTAGTACTGAAAAATTCTGGGTTTTCATTATGACCTTTTTTTGCCTTTTGGGCAGCCAGCCTGGCTAGCTCAGTCGGTAGAGCATGAGACTCTTAATCTCAGGGTCGTGGATTCGAGCCCCACGTTGGGCGGAGTTGATTTTAAGCTTTATGGACTGCTCGCCATTACAACCGGTGAAATCTTGGTCATAAATTTTCTTCTGTTGGAACCGAAAGAAGAAGAATTAAACCCTCTGTAACAATGAGATTTGAACTATTTCACTCAATTCTCATCACCTGTTAAAGTCATCTCTTTATATGGACTGTACATAATTGGAAAGACTTCATCTAGTGTAAGGTTGCCAAAGCATTTACTTTGTACTGATTTTTGGAACGTTATCTTCGAGATAAGGGAGCTCAATGTCAGCATCGCTGAAATGTCCAAGGTGTCAGGGTCAAGGTAAACTCCTACCTAAGCGTAAGCAAATTTGGTCTACAAGTGGAGGAATGGGTTCTAATCCCACTCCTGACAATGGGTTTGTCCTATATTTGACCTCATTGCAAGTGTAGGGGAATGGAGATGGATATTCCACGGCCAGATAACAGAAAAACTCTCTTTGAACATTGGGGGGTTTTCTTTCTCCCTCTCTCCCTCACCGCAGGGAGCCGCTGTGACTTTGGCGATAACAGACCTTCTCCCCCACAGTCTTACAGGAGGACGCCCCGATGAAAACTATGTTTTATGTGATTATGCCATGAATGTTTGTCCGAATCAACTCCGTACACCTCATGTTTCACCTTGTGTTACGTATTTTTCCACTGTTTAAGGTTTTATATTCCCAATGCTTTAACTCGAGTGCCCATCACAGGTGAAAGAAGATGTAAAATGTATCTACCTCAAGGAATAATGTGCACAAACTGCCAAAAGTGTTTAACGTGTCGTCGCAGTAGCGCCCGCCCCTTTCGCTCCCAGCGTGCCCTGCGGCGCTAGGTGACAAAAAGACGCTCCGAGCTTGGAACGCTCTCTTCTCCTCTCTTCTCTTCTTGCTCTCTTCTTCCTTTTTTTTTGTTCAAGCCTTTGTCTATCTCTTTGAAGCCGTCTCCACGGACGAGCCTGTTTACTTTTCCTTTGTCTCAACAAAGCGTCCGCCACGTGGGTCGACAAGACTAGGCCAGCCTCATCGCCCCCCTGAACTCTGAAAACACCTGGAAACACCTGGAACTAAGCTTAAGCGCTAAACCGGACAGAGACTTTCTTTTCTACTTCGCTTCTACTATTTTTGAAGTAATCTACCCCGTGTACGTGGATCAGCGCTACGTTCTCATCTGCGTAAAGGCCGCGTGAGGAGCTAACACGCAGCTAAAGCGTTCTACCGCTAAGGAACTCCCGGACATCGCCACGCGCCACCTCGCGCCACCGCTGCCGCCCCGCGTCACGGACATCGCGGCACGCCACTGCCTTCGCCCGCCACACCGCTCCACGCGCCGCCTCGCGCCACCGCTGCCGCCCCGCGTCACGGATATCGCGGCACGCCACTGCCTTCGCCCGCCACACCGCTCCACGCCGCTGCCTCGCCACGGATCTCGTCCGCGGACAAGGACCAGCCGGACCGAGTTCTACAAAATCGTAAGCCGACTTCAGTGTGCGGTTCTTTTGTGGCGTGATTTGGGTAGAACTCAGCTGTTCCTCCTCCCTTAGCTTCTCACTTTCCCTCTTTTTGATATAGATTAGCATAGACACGTTTGATTATCAAAGGCAAAACCCTGGTTTAACATTATCTGCATGAAATCTGCTGTTAAATCTGATATAACATCACCTGTGATTTACCTGTGCGCATTTCTGCTCCGGTGCCCTTTTTGATTGCCCTTTTGATAAATAAACTACACGAAAGAGTTATTGACTATTGTTTGTTTGATTAGACTATGCGTAAGTCCCTGAATCGTGAAACACCCTTCAGACCTTTTAACGAGCGCGATTAAGGACCGTATCTTAGCTTTTTGGGTTTTACCCTGGTGCCCCGTCTTGTCTCGTTTCTGCTAAGAAATCTTCCTTAATCGTAAACTGAATACCTGTAGTTTGAGACCCTACACAAGGATGTGAATAGCCTGTTGGCTCCTGCTTCACTAAAGGTTCTATATCCATTCAATACACAGCTTTCTTGGATGCACTACTGCTGTTACGGCTCTCGACTGACATCTCAATTGCAATAGACTTTAAAACGAAGCATTAGCTTGATGTGGACTTTTAAAGGACGTAGTAGTTTGATGTGACAACAACCACATCAAACTCCTTTAAAAAGAGACAGCAGTTTGATGTGTTTTTTTACCAAAGTATAGGTACGGTCATTTGTGCTACTGTAATAACGGATCTGATTCTGTATACTCACAGTTCACACAAACTAACCCTTTAAGCGCCAAAGTCGCAGAAATGCGACTTTACCGTACAAGGAAATTTATGAAATAATAGTAGAAAATGAATAACTTCAGTCATTGGTCGGTTCGGTGCAACTTCCTCTTATTAGCCAGGTATGATCTAGGGCAGATCCGGTAAGGAAAAAAATGGCTGGAGGAAGTACACGTGGCATGCAATTTACAGCAGATTCTGACTCTGAAGGAAATTATCTCCCCGAGAGTGACGATGGATTTCCAAGTGGAGATGAAGGGACTTCGAAACAACGGACAGGTGCAAAGGACAGACGGAGGCGAGGAACCAGTGGAACCAGTGGCTGCAGTAAAACTTGCCCGGTGGATGAGAGCTGGGACATGCTGAGAGAGGTCGAGGTATTTGAGGCATGGATCAAACCTTTTGAAGACCCAGTTGGCTACACAGGAGAGATGGATCTGACGGATGCTAATCCATTTGATATTCTGTCACTCTTTCTGACCGATCAGTTTTGGACTTTCATTACTGATGAGACAAATAGATATGCACATCAGTGTATGGCACCTATGATTCTGAAGCCACATTCAAGATTTCTTGAGTGGTATGATGTATCAGTCACCGAAATGAAAGCTTTCTTCGCTTTGCATCTCTCCATGGGCCTTGTTGAGAAACCTGAAATCGAGGATTACTGGGGAACATTTTGGCTTACACAAACGCCTGGATTTGGAAATGTAATGTCAAGAAACAGATTTGAAATCATTCTTTCGTTCTTTCATTTTGTCAACAATAATGATTATGTGAGAACAGGCGAGCCCGGGCACGATAAACTGTTCAAAGTCCGCCCAATAATAGATTTGATTATTCCCAAATTTGCAGCAGTTTACAGTCCAATCAAGGAGCTTTCTTTAGATGAAATGACAATAGCTTTTAAGGGGAGATCTTCACTAAAATGTTACTCTCCGAATAAACCTGACACATATGGCTATAGAGTGTATGCCCTGAGTGAAAGCTTTTCAGGGTATGTTTTGCGCTGGTCAATGCACACTGGACAGTACAAAAATAATGCAAGCAACATCAGTGCAACACACGCAGTTGTCCGTGAGTTGGTTTCTCCCTTTACGGGCAAAGGACACGAGATTTACATGGACAGTTACTATACCTCGCCTGTAATTGCAAATGAATTAGCAGATTTGGAAACTGGACTGTGTGGGACGGTAAGGATTACCAGGTTGGGGATGCCAAAATGCCTTGGTAAAAGTGTCTTACAGCTGAAAAAAGGAGATGACCCAGTTTTTTGCAGAAAGGGAAAACTCCTGGCTTGTGCTTGGCACGATACTAAACGTCTCACCATGTTGTCCACAGTCCATGGAAATGATTGTGTTCAGAGGAGGATCCGATCCAAGACAGATGACACTGGCTTCCGTGACATCAAAAGACCTGTATGTGTCGACCAGTACAACGCCTACATGGGTGGAGTGGACACTGCTGACCAGAGGATGAAGACATACCTCTTTCCACACAGGTCCCGGAAATGGTATCATCGCATATTCAATGCCATTATAAGCATAAGTATTGTCAACTCACACATCATATACACCAAATCCACTCCAGGCCCACACAAACCTTTAAAGGTTTACATTCAGAACATTATTGATGCATTACTGGCTGATCACTCCAAAAAACAAGAGAGGCGCTCAAGACCGGAGGGTGAAATGCCACAGAGACTCACAGAGCGTCATTGGCTTTGTCAAGCAGAGGGACGTCCAGACTGCGCCGTGTGCTCTGACCGCTCTCGTACCAAAGGCAGGCGGCAAACAAAGTACAGGTGCCGTCAGTGTGGCGTCTCTCTGTGCGGTTCCATGCAACGAGAGATACCATACGCTAAAAAACTTTAAATGCTGTCATTTGGATATGTAAAAGTGCAGGGTACCTTGACCCTGGATGGACATCTTTTCTGTGATGGCTCTCTCCTTTCTTCACTGCTTTCTCCACAACCTGCCTGGCACCAATGATGGATGTATAAGTTGGAAAAATAAAAAAATGAAAAAAATACATAATAAATACCGTGTTTGTCATCATTTGGTCAGAACTTGTAATCAGGGCCCGAGTTTGAAGATGTGAGCAAAAGGGGTGAAAATGGGTTAAAATGTGAAAAAACACCAAAATGAGCAAAATGAAATAATCCCCCATCATCAGTGCACAGTTTGCCCCCAGAAAAGCACTCCCCTGGGGCCTGGAGGTGATCTGATCACCAGAATATAGTACCATATACCCCTGCTGGACTTAGAAAAAAAACCGAGCTTCCAGCCAATAGTACACTATACCCGAGGGACTCTGTCGTTTTTCGGCAATAGTACACTATACCCGAGGGACTCTGTCGTTTTTCGGCAATAGTACACTATACCCGAGGGACTCTGTCGTTTTTCGGCAATAGTACACTATACCCGAGGGACTCTGTCGTTTTTCGGCAATAGTACACTATACCCGAGGGACTCTGTCGTTTTTCGGCAATAGTACACTATGCCCATCGACTCTGTCGTTTTCCCGGGCCGTAGTATGAAGTTGTGAGCAAAAGGGGTGAAAATGGGTTAAAATGTGAAAAAACACCAAAATGAGCAAAATGAAACAATCCCCCATCATCAGTGCACTGTTTGACCCCAGAAAAGCACTCCCCTGGGGCCTGGAGGTGATCTGACCATCATAGTATAGCACCCTATGCCCCTGAGGGACTTAGAGTAAAAACCGAAATAGTACACTATACCCGAAAAGACTCTGTCATTTTTCGGCAATAGTACACTATACCCATCGACTCTGTCGTTTTTCCGGGCCGTAGTACGAGGTTGTGAGCAAAAGGGGTGAAAATGGGTTAAAATGTGAAAAAACACCAAAATGAGCAAAATGAAATAATCTCCCATCATCAGTGCACTGTTTGACCCCAGAAAAGCACTCCCCTGGGGCCTGGAGGTGATCTGACCATCATAGTATAGTACACTATGCCCCTGAGGGACTTAGAGTAAAAACCGAAATAGTACACTATACTCGAAAAATTTCAAAGTGTGGTTAAGAGTACCAAGGGCACGGGCTTCCATGTCAGAGTACCAAGGGCACGGGCTTCCAGGCGGCTGCCCCTAAGGGGTTTAGCCCGCGAGGGGGTGCTTAAGGGTGGGTCCCCGGGTTCGGAGGGAGAGCCTGGTCCCCGGTGGTCATCCCCGGAGTCCCGGAGCCCAGGACCCGGGGAAGAGTGTGCCCGGGTCGGGGCTGAGTCTGGTGGAGTGGGGGGGTGGCCCTGGGGGTGCTCCGGGGTCTCCAGGGGGTGCTCGGCGGAGGCCATGCCCAGCCAGAGTGGACCTTCCCCGGGGTGAGTCTGGGGAGAGTGGGGGGTGGCTCTGGAGGGTCTCCGGGGGCTCCAGGGGGTGCTCAGTGGAGGCCATGCCCAGCCAGAGTGGCCCTTCCCCGGGCATAGTCTGGGGAGAGTGGGGGGTGGCTCTGGAGGTGCTCCGGGGGCTCCAGGGGGTGCTCAGTGGAGGCCATGCCCAGCCAGAGTGTCCCTTCCCCGGGCAGAGTCTGGAGGAGTGGGGGGTGGCTCTGGAGGTGCTCCGGGGGCTCCAGGGGGTGCTCGGCGGAGGCCATGCCCAGCCAGAGTGGCCCTTCCCCGGGCATAGTCTGGGGAGAGTGGGGGGTGGCTCTGGAGGTGCTCCGGGGGCTCCAGGGGGTGCTCAGTGGAGGCCATGCCCAGCCAGAGTGTCCCTTCCCCGGGCAGAGTCTGGAGGAGTGGGGGGTGGCTCTGGAGGTGCTCCGGGGGCTCCAGGGGTTCCAGGGGGTGCTCAGTGGGGGCCATGCCCAGCCAGAGTTGCCCTTCCCCGGGGTGAGTCTGGAGGAGTGGGGGGTGGCTCTGGAGGTGCTCCGGGGGTTCCAGGGGGTGCTCGGCGGAGGCCATGCCCAGCCAGAGTGGCCCTTCCCCGGGCAGAGTCTGGGGAGAGTGGGGGGTGGCTCTGGAGGTGCTCCCGGGGCTCCAGGGGTTCCAGGGGGTGCTCAGTGGAGGCCATGCCCAGCCAGAGTGTCCCTTCCCCGGGGTGAGTCTGGGGAGAGTGGGGGGTGGCTCTGGGGGTGCTCCGGGGGCTCCAGGGGGTGCTCGGCGGAGGCCATGCCCAGCCAGAGTGGACCTTCCCCGGGGTGAGTCTGGGGAGAGTGGGGGGTGGCTCTGGAGGGTCTCCGGGGGGTCCAGGGGGTGCTCAGTGGAGGCCATGCGCAGCCAGAGTGGCCCTTCCCCGGGCATAGTCTGGGGAGAGTGGGGGGTGGCTCTGGAGGTGCTCCGGGGGCTCCAGGGGGTGCTCAGTGGAGGCCATGCCCAGCCAGAGTGTCCCTTCCCCGGGCAGAGTCTGGAGGAGTGGGGGGTGGCTCTGGAGGTGCTCCGGGGGCTCCAGGGGGTGCTCGGCGGAGGCCATGCCCAGCCAGAGTGGCCCTTCCCCGGGCATAGTCTGGGGAGAGTGGGGGGTGGCTCTGGAGGTGCTCCGGGGGCTCCAGGGGGTGCTCAGTGGAGGCCATGCCCAGCCAGAGTGTCCCTTCCCCGGGGTGAGTCTGGGGAGAGTGGGGGGTGGCTCTGGGGGTGCTCCGGGGGCTCCAGGGGGTGCTCGGCCGAGGCCATGCCCAGCCAGAGTGTCCCTTCCCCGGGGTGAGTCTGGAGGAGTGGGGGGTGGCTCTGGAGGTGCTCCGGGGGCTCCAGGGGGTGCTTGGTGGAGACCATGCCCAGCCAGAGTGGCCCTTCCCCGGGGTGAGTCTGGGGAGAGTGGGGGGTGGCTCTGGAGGAGCTCCAGGGGTTCCAGGGGGTGCTCGGCGGAGGCCATGCCCAGCCAGAGTGGCCCTTCCCCGGGCATAGTCTGGGGAGAGTGGGGGGTGGCTCTGGAGGTGCTCCGGGGGCTCCAGGGGGTGCTCAGTGGAGGCCATGCCCAGCCAGAGTGGCCCTTCCCCGGGGTGAGTCTGGAGGAGTGGGGGGTGGCTCTGGAGGGGCTCCAGGGGTTCCAGGGGGTGCTCGGCGGAGGCCATGCCCAGCCAGAGTGGCCCTTCCCCGGGCATAGTCTGGGGAGAGTGGGGGGTGGCTCTGGAGGTGCTCCGGGGGCTCCAGGGGGTGCTCAGTGGAGGCCATGACCAGCCAGAGTGGCCCTTCCCCGGGCATAGTCTGGGGAGAGTGGGGGGTGGCTCTGGAGGTGCTCCGGGGGCTCCAGGGGGTGCTCAGTGGAGGCCATGCCCAGCCAGAGTGGCCCTTCCCCGGGCAGAGTCTGGAGGAGTGGGGGGTGGCTCTGGAGGTGCTCCGGGGGCTCCAGGGGTTCCAGGGGGTGCTCAGTGGGGGCCATGCCCAGCCAGAGTGGCCCTTCCCCGGGCATAGTCTGGGGAGAGTGGGGGGTGGCTCTGGAGGTGCTCCGGGGGCTCCAGGGGGTGCTCAGTGGAGGCCATGCCCAGCCAGAGTGGCCCTTCCCCGGGGTGAGTCTGGAGGAGTGGGGGGTGGCTCTGGAGGAGCTCCAGGGGTTCCAGGGGGTGCTCGGCGGAGGCCATGCCCAGCCAGAGTGGCCCTTCCCCGGGCATAGTCTGGGGAGAGTGGGGGGTGGCTCTGGAGGTGCTCCGGGGGCTCCAGGGGGTGCTCAGTGGAGGCCATGCCCAGCCAGAGTGGCCCTTCCCCGGGCATAGTCTGGGGAGAGTGGGGGGTGGCTCTGGAGGGTCTCCGGGGGCTCCAGGGGGTGCTCAGTGGAGGCCATGCCCAGCCAGAGTGTCCCTTCCCCGGGCAGAGTCTGGAGGAGTGGGGGGTGGCTCTGGAGGTGCTCCGGGGGCTCCAGGGGGTGCTCGGCGGAGGCCATGCCCAGCCAGAGTGGCCCTTCCCCGGGCATAGTCTGGGGAGAGTGGGGGGTGGCTCTGGAGGTGCTCCGGGGGCTCCAGGGGGTGCTCAGTGGAGGCCATGCCCAGGTAGAGTGTCCCTTCCCCGGGGTGAGTCTGGAGGAGTGGGGGGTGGCTCTGGAGGTGCTCCGGGGGGCTCCAGGGGGTGCTTGGTGGAGGCCATGCCCAGCCAGAGTGGACCTTCCCCGGGGTGAGTCTGGGGAGAGTGGGGGGTGGCTCTGGAGGGTCTCCGGGGGCTCCAGGGGCTGCTCGGCGGAGGCCATGCCCAGCCAGAGTGTCCCTTCCCCGGGGTGAGTCTGGAGGAGTGGGGGGTGGCTCTGGAGGGTCTCCGGGGGCTCCAGGGGCTCCAGGGGGTGCTCAGCGGAGGCCATGCCCAGCCAGAGTGGCCCTTCCCCGGCCTCATATGCGGCAGAGTGCGGGGTGAGCAAAATGGGTGAAAATGGGTTAAAATGTGAAAAATCACCAAAATGAGCAAAATGAAATAATCCCCCATCATCAGTGCACTGTTTGCCCCCAGAAAAGCACTCCCCTGGGGCCTGGAGGTGATCTGACCATCATAGTATAGCACCCTATGCCCCTGAGGGACTTAGAGTAAAAACCGAAATAGTACACTATACCCGAAAAGACTCTGTCATTTTTCGGCAATAGTACACTATACCCATCGACTCTGTCGTTTTTCCGGGCCGTAGTACGAAGTTGTGAGCAAAAGGGGTGAAAATGGGTTAAAATGTGAAAAAACACCAAAATGAGCAAAATGAAATAATCCCCCATCATCAGTGCACTGTTTGACCCCAGAAAAGCACTCCCCTGGGGCCTGGAGGTGATCTGACCATCATAGTATAGTACACTATGCCCCTGAGGGACTTAGAGTAAAAACCGAAATAGTACACTATACTCGAAAAATTTCAAAGTGTGGTTAAGAGTACCAAGGGCACGGGCTTCCAGGCGGCTGCCCCTAAGGGGTTTAGCCCGCGAGGGGGTGCTTAAGGGTGGGTCCCCGGGTTCGGAGGGAGAGCCTGGTCCCCGGTGGTCATCCCCGGAGTCCCGGAGCCCAGGACCCGGGGAAGAGTGTGCCCGGGTCGGGGCTGAGTCTGGTGGAGTGGGGGGGTGGCCCTGGGGGTGCTCCGGGGGCTCCAGGGGGTGCTCGGCGGAGGCCATGCCCAGCCAGAGTGGACCTTCCCCGGGGTGAGTCTGGGGAGAGTGGGGGTTGGCTCTGGAGGGTCTCCGGGGGCTCCAGGGGGTGCTCAGTGGAGGCCATGCCCAGCCAGAGTGGCCCTTCCCCGGGCATAGTCTGGGGAGAGTGGGGGGTGGCTCTGGAGGTGCTCCGGGGGCTCCAGGGGGTGCTCAGTGGAGGCCATGCCCAGCCAGAGTGTCCCTTCCCCGGGCAGAGTCTGGAGGGGTGGGGGGTGGCTCTGGAGGTGCTCCGGGGGCTCCAGGGGGTGCTCGGCGGAGGCCATGCCCAGCCAGAGTGGCCCTTCCCCGGGGATAGTCTGGGGAGAGTGGGGGGTGGCTCTGGAGGTGCTCCGGGGGCTCCAGGGGGTGCTCAGTGGAGGCCATGCCCAGCCAGAGTGTCCCTTCCCCGGGCAGAGTCTGGAGGAGTGGGGGGTGGCTCTGGAGGTGCTCCGGGGGCTCCAGGGGTTCCAGGGGGTGCTCAGCGGAGGCCATGCCCAGCCAGAGTGGCCCTTCCCTGGGGTGAGTCTGGGGAGAGTGGGGGGTGGCTCTGGAGGTGCTCCGGGGGCTCCAGGGGGTGCTCAGCGGAGGCCATGCCCAGCCAGAGTGGCCCTTCTCCGGGCAGAATCTGGGGAGAGTGGGGGGTGGCTCTGGAGGTGCTCCGGGGGCTCCAGGGGGTGCTCAGTGGAGGCCATGCCCAGCCAGAGTGGCCCTTCCCCGGGGTGAGTCTGGAGGAGTGGGGGGTGGCTCTGGAGGAGCTCCAGGGGTTCCAGGGGGTGCTCGGCGGAGGCCATGCCCAGCCAGAGTGGCCCTTCCCCGGGCATAGTCTGGGGAGAGTGGGGGGTGGCTCTGGAGGTGCTCCGGGGGCTCCAGGGGGTGCTCAGTGGAGGCCATGCCCAGCCAGAGTGGCCCTTCCCCGGGCAGAGTCTGGAGGAGTGGGGGGTGGCTCTGGAGGTGCTCCGGGGGCTCCAGGGGTTCCAGGGGGTGCTCAGCGGAGGCCATGCCCAGCCAGAGTGGCCCTTCCCCGGCCTCATATGCGGCAGAGTGCGGGGTGAGCAAAATGGGTGAAAATGGGTTAAAATGTGAAAAAACACCAAAATGAGCAAAATGAAATAATCCCCCATCATCAGTGCACTGTTTGACCCCAGAAAAGCACTCCCCTGGGGCCTGGAGGTGATCTGACCATCAGAGTATAGCACCATATGCCCCTGAGGGACTTAGAGTAAAAACCGAAATAGTACACTATTCCCGAAAAGACTCTGTCATTTTTCGGCAATAGTACACTATGCCCATCGACTCTGTCGTTTTCCCGGGCCGTAGTATGAAGTTGTGAGCAAAAGGGGTGAAAATGGGTTAAAATGTGAAAAAAACACCAAAATGAGCAAAATGAAATAATCCCCCATCATCAGTGCACTGTTTGACCCCAGAAAAGCACTCCCCTGGGGCCTGGAGGTGATCTGACCATCATAGTATAGCACCATATGCCCCTGAGGGACTTAGAGTAAAAACCGAAATAGTACACTATACCTGAAAAGACTCTGTCATTTTTCGGCAATAGTACACTATACCCGAGCGACTCTGTCGTTTTTCCGGGCCGTAGTATGAAGTTGTGAGCAAAAGGGGTGAAAATGGGTTAAAATGTGAAAAAACACCAAAATGAGCAAAATGAAATAATCCCCCATCATCAGTGCACTGTTTGACCCCAGAAAAGCACTCCCCTGGGGCCTGGAGGTGATCTGACCATCATAGTATAGCACCATATGCCCCTGAGGGACTTAGAGTAAAAACCGAAATAGTACACTATACCTGAAAAGACTCTGTCATTTTTCGGCAATAGTACACTATACCCAAGCGACTCTGTCGTTTTTCCGGGCCGTAGTATGAAGTTGTGAGCAAAAGGGGTGAAAATGGGTTAAAATGTGAAAAAACACCAAAATGAGCCAAATGAAATAATCCCCCATCATCAGTGCACTGTTTGCCCCCAGAAAAGCACTCCCCTGGGGCCTGGAGGTGATCTGACCATCATAGTATAGCACCATATGCCCCTGAGGGACTTAGAGTAAAAACCGAAATAGTACACTATACCTGAAAAGACTCTGTCATTTTTCGGCAATAGTACACTATACCCGAGCGACTGTCGTTTTTCCGGGCCGTAGTATGAAGTTGTGAGCAAAAGGGGTGAAAATGGGTTAAAATGTGAAAAAACACCAAAATGAGCAAAATGAAATAATCCCCCATCATCAGTGCACTGTTTGCCCCCAGAAAAGCACTCCCCTGGGGCCTGGAGGTGATCTGACCATCATAGTATAGCACCATATGCCCCTGAGGGACTTAGAGTAAAAACCGAAATAGTACACTATACCTGAAAAGACTCTGTCATTTTTCGGCAATAGTACACTATACCCGAGCGACTCTGTCGTTTTTCCGGGCCGTAGTATGAAGTTGTGAGCAAAAGGGGTGAAAATGGGTTAAAATGTGAAAAAACACCAAAATGAGCAAAATGAAATAATCCCCCATCATCAGTGCACTGTTTGCCCCCAGAAAAGCACTCCCCTGGGGCCTGGAGGTGATCTGACCATCAGAGTATAGCACCATATGCCCCTGAGGGACTTAGAGTAAAAACCGAAATAGTACACTATGCCTGAAAAGACTCTGTCGTTTTTCGGCAATAGTACACTATACCCGAGGGACTCTGTCGTTTTTCCGGGCCGTAGTATGAAGTTGTGAGCAAAAGGGGTGAAAATGGGTTAAAATGTGAAAAAACACCAAAATGAGCAAAATGAAATAATCCCCCATCATCAGTGCACTGTTTGCCCCCAGAAAAGCACTCCCCTGGGGCCTGGAGGTGATCTGACCATCATAGTATAGCACCATATGCCCCTGAGGGACTTAGAGTAAAAACCGAAATAGTACACTATACCTGAAAAGACTCTGTCATTTTTCGGCAATAGTACACTATACCCGAGCGACTCTGTCGTTTTTCGGCAATAGTACACTATATACCGTTGGACTTAGTCATTTTTTGGGCTCGTGGAAATAAGCGTTCAGCTCAAGAGTCCCGGGCTAAATCACGCTGCTCCCGAGAAATTCCTACGCTGCTCTCACGCGGGATGTGCAAAATGGTAATGCTGGGAGGGACGGGCGGGCGGTTTTTGAGAATGACGTTTTTCGCAATCGAAACAGGTACATTTCCTGGTTGTGCGGCTACCGGGGGAGGAGCTCGTTTGACGGACACACGAGAACCGCGATCGATGGGCCCCGTTCTGGTTTTATCCAGCTTCCAAGGCTCCTTCACAGCCGTAATCTCAAGTCATGGTTCGGAGGTGCGGAGGTGAGCGTCGGATCACGGAGCCTCTGAATGGAGCCCCGCGCTCCGCGCTCCTCCGCGCTCTAAGCGCCGCTCAGACCGGGCATGAGAGGGTCTATTTTCGGCTTGATTTTACCAGACTCGCGGGCACTTCCAGAAGCTTGCTGTTTGCTCTGATTGCTCGGGGCAGAGCACAGTGTCACGCTGACCACGGGCTGTACGTGGAGGTGAGAGCTGGTTGTAAGGCGGATCACGGAGCCTCTGAATGGAGCCCCGCGCTCCGCGCTCCTCCGCGCTCTAAGCGCCGCTCAGACCGGGCATGAGAGGGTCTATTTTCGGCTTGATTTTACCAGACTCGCGGGCACTTCCAGAAGCTTGCTGTTTGCTCTGATTGCTCGGGGCAGAGCACAGTGTCACGCTGACCACGGGCTGTACGCGGAGGTGACCCGCTCCGTGATCTTAGCTTCGCCCAGACCCAGGGCCATCCACCCCGCACACGGCCAGACTTTGCCCGGCCAGGGAGCACCTTCTGCGGGTCGGAGGCTCCGGGTCGGAGCCCCTGGAGCCTGGAGCCCTCACCGGGCCCCGAACTCGGCTGCCGGAGGCAGTGCAGTGCCTCATGGATAAAAGTGCACCCAGCCGGTCTCGAACTCGCGTGAGCATGAATCAACCATGAAAATGGTACAAATCATGGTTCTATGTATACCAGACAAGGAGCTTGGTCGACGGGCACACATGACCCGCCATCGTAGGGCCCCATTCTGGTTTTATCCAGCTTCGAAGGCTCCTGCGCACTGCGGTTTTGTTTACATTTTGCGGCTGTGGTTTGCTCCGGCTAACCTCACGCCGGACACGTTGGAAGCGAGGCCGAGACAGAGGTCCCACCAGGCGCGGGGCGTCAGTCTGACTGGCTTCCCCCGCGCCTGGCCCCTTGTCTCCGGAGATGGGACCGTCACTCACCCCCGCACTGAAGGACGCGCGGCTTGAAGGATGATGGCTGTGCTTAGCCCCTGTGCCAGGTGCTCTGAGCCAGTCCCCTTCAGCCTCAACGCGTCCGGTGGGAACACAGTCCGGGCCCATTGTCACTCACCCCCGCGCAGCAGGAGGCGCGGCTTGAAGGATGATGGCTGCGCTTTGCCCCTGGGCCCAAGGGCTCTGCGCCAGTCCCCTTCAGCCTCAACGTGTCCGATGGCTCTGCGCGGGGCGGGGGGCAGGGCCGGCGCATACTTTTGGTCCGACTCCGGTCCCTTCCTCGTCTCTGAGTTTGTCAAATGCAGCGCCTGTCCAGGGCTCACTTTGCTATCAACTGTGGCTGGTCACCGCCATCGTAGGGCCCCGTTCTGGTTTCATCCAGCTTCGAAGGCTCCTGCGCACTGCGGGGTTGTAGGCATTTGTGGTCCTGATTTGCGCTGGCTCACCCTCACGCTGGACACAGCGCCAGATGATATATTTGGTCCGACTCCGGTCCCTTCCTCGTCTCTGAGTTTGTCAAATGCAGCGCCTGTCCAGGGCTCACTTTGCTATCAACTGTGGCTGGTCACCGCCATCGTAGGGCCCCGTTCTGGTTTCATCCAGCTTCGAAGGCTCCTGCGCACTGCGGGGTTGTAGGCATTTGTGGTCCTGATTTGCGCTGGCTCACCCTCACGCTGGACACAGCGCCAGATGATATATTTGGTCCGACTCCGGTCCCTTCCTCGTCTCTGAGTTTGTCAAATGCAGCGCCTGTCCAGGGCTCACTTTGCTATCAACTGTGGCTGGTCACCGCCATCGTAGGGCCCCGTTCTGGTTTCATCCAGCTTCGAAGGCTCCTGCGCACTGCGGGGTTGTAGGCATTTGTGGTCCAGAGCCCCGGCTCTAAATTAAACCTGTTACCCTAGTAGGCCGGCCTCCGGGTCCCCCCTCTCTTCTTCGGTTATGGAGTACATTGGGCGCGGGGGCAGCCAGTGGAGGGCAAGGGCCCTGCCTCCAAGTGTGGTGTAGGGGACAGGGGAGCCAGGGCCTTGGGGTCCTGGTGCTTTTTATCTTTTAAAGTGGCTCAGAGTACCAAGGGCACGGACTTCCAGGGGGCTGCACCAAGGGTGTGTAGCTCGTGTGGGGGTGCTTAAGTGTGGGTACCCGGGGACGAAAGGTGGGCCGGGGCCGGCGCGAGCCTCTGTGGTGAGTGCTGGGCCGTTCCCTTGGTACTCCAGTCAGAGTACCAAGGGCACGGACTTCCATGGTATAGTACCAAGGGCACGGACCTCCAGGGGGCTGAACCAAGGGTGTGTAGCCCGTGTGGGGGTGCTTAAGTGTGGGTCCCCGGGTTCGAAGGGAGGGCCTGGTCCCCGGTGGTCATCCCCGGAGTCCCAGAGCCTGCAACCCGGGGAAGAGTGGCCCGTCCCCAGACTGAGTTTGGGGGAATGCGGGGTGGCTCTGGAGGGGCTCCAGGGGTTCCAGGGGGTGCTCGGCGGAGGCCATGCCCAGCCAGAGTGGCCCTTCCCCGGGCAGAATCTGGGGAGAGTGGGGGGTGGCTCTGGAGGTGCTCCGGGGGCTCCAAGGGTTCCAGGGGGTGCTCAGTGGGGGCCATGCCCAGCCAGAGTGGCCCTTCCCCGGGGTGAGTCTGGAGGAGTGGGGGGTGGCTCTGGAGGGGCTCCAGGGGTTCCAGGGGGTGCTCGGCGGAGGCCATGCCCAGCCCGAGTGGCCCGTCCCCAGACTGAGTTTGGGGGAATGCGGGGTGGCTCTGGAGGGGCTCCAGGGGTTCCAGGGGGGTGCTCGGCGGAGGCCATGCCCAGCCCGAGTGGCCCGTCCCCAGACTGAGTTTGGGGGAATGCGGGGTGGCTCTGGAGGGGCTCCAGGGGTTCCAGGGGGTGCTCGGCGGAGGCCATGCCCAGCCAGAGTGGCCCTTCCCCTGGGTGAGTCTGGAGGAGTGGGGGGTGGCTCTGGAGGGGCTCCAGGGGTTCCAGGGGGTGCTCGGCGGAGGCCATGCCCAGCCAGAGTGGCCCTTCCCCGGGCAGAATCTGGGGAGAGTGGGGGGTGGCTCTGGAGGTGCTCCGGGGGCTCCAGGGGTTCCAGGGGGTGCTCAGTGGGGGCCATGCCCAGCCAGAGTGGCCCTTCCCCGGGGTGAGTCTGAAGGAGTGGGGGGTGGCTCTGGAGGGGCTCCAGGGTTTCCAGGGGGTGCTCGGCGGAGGCCATGCCCAGCCAGAGTGGCCCTTCCCCGGGCAGAGTCTGGGGAGAGTGGGGGGTGGCTCTGGAGGTGCTCCGGGGGCTCCAGGGGGTGCTCAGTGGAGGCCATGCCCAGCCAGAGTGGCCCTTCCCCGGGCAGAATCTGGGGAGAGTGGGGGGTGGCTCTGGAGGTGCTCCGGGGGCTCCAGGGGTTCCAGGGGGTGCTCAGTGGGGGCCATGCCCAGCCAGAGTGGCCCTTCCCCGGGGTGAGTCTGGAGGAGTGGGGGGTGGCTCTGGAGGGGCTCCAGGGGTTCCAGGGGGTGCTCGGCGGAGGCCATGCCCAGCCAGAGTGGCCCTTCCCCGGGCAGAGTCTGGGGAGAGTGGGGGGTGGCTCTGGAGGTGCTCCGGGGGCTCCAGGGGGTGCTCAGCGGAGGCCATGCCCAGCCAGAGTGGCCCTTCCCCGGGCAAAGTCTGGCCGTGTGCGGGGTGGGTGAACCCTGCTCCGCCTCACGCGAGTTCGAGACCGGCTGGGTGCACCTTTATCCATGAGGCACTGCACTGCCTCCGGCAGCCGAGTTCGGGGCCCAGTGAGGGCTCCAGGCTCCAGGGGCTCCGACCCGGAGCCTCCGACCCGCAGAAGGTGCTCCCTGGCCGGGCAAAGTCTGGCCGTGTGCGGGGTGGGTGAACCCTGCTCCGCCTCACGCGAGTTCGAGACCGGCTGGGTGCACCTTTATCCATGAGGCACTGCACTGCCTCCGGCAGCCGAGTTCGGGGCCCAGTGAGGGCTCCAGGCTCCAGGGGCTCCGACCCGGAGCCTCCGACCCGCAGAAGGTGCTCCCTGGCCGGGCAAAGTCTGGCCGTGTGCGGGGTGGGTGAACCCTGCTCCGCCTCACGCGAGTTCGAGACCGGCTGGGTGCACCTTTATCCATGAGGCACTGCACTGCCTCCGGCAGCCGAGTTCGGGGCCCAGTGAGGGCTCCAGGCTCCAGGGGCTCCGACCCGGAGCCTCCGACCCGCAGAAGGTGCTCCCTGGCCGGGCAAAGTCTGGCCGTGTGCGGGGTGTGTGAACCCTGCTCCGCCTCACGCGAGTTCGAGACCGGCTGGGTGCACTTTTATCCAAGAATCAACTGGAGTGTGGAGCTTCTACGGGCCTCCAGGGGCACTGCCGACCCAGAGCTGTGCCCCGGCTTCAGTTCTCTGTATCTCAGGAAGTTTTTTATTTATACATTTATTTCATCCATAATCTCTGGCGCCTAAAGGGTTAACCTGGTTTTGTCTGACCAAGAGTGTGGAAATGTAGGAACAGCCCTGAGGAAGACCACAAAATCACATGCCTGAAGGGGAAAAATATGTTTTTTTCACCACACCATGTCAAAGTGCCCATTATTCACAAGGAAATGCTAACTGCTGGAGAACCCAGCAGGCAAACCACTATCAGGTGTTTTGGGGCTGTGGTGTTGCTCAAAAATAATGGACTGAAATTCACAGGGCACTGCAGACTGTTTTTGACTTTGCCATCCCACTCAAATTTAAAACTATGTACTTGGGCCTCAACACTCCTGCCATGGACACAATAAATGGATACCCTTGGAACATAGTTTTGGCTGTAGAGAAAAAGGCCATCACAAAGAAATGCTCGACACCAACCACGCCAACGATCAAAGACTTGACTGACATAGTAACAGACATTAGACATTGGATGAATGGAAAACAGTGACATTCAGGCTTAATTTGGATAAGCACTAATTTTATTGACTTGGACCAAGTAGGCCCCTATTTTCATTTAAAGGTGATTTTGTTTTTATTTTATGTTATGTTATGTTATGTTATGTTATGTTTTATGTAACTATTAAGTTCTTTTAATTACAATTTTTGCTCCCTGGTCGTGTCCTGTATTGTTTTATGTTTAATCAAAAGAAAAGAAAAAAGGACACACAGAAATAGTTCATTTTCTCGCTACGTTATGCCACACGTTTCCCTCCCTTGCCTAATTTATTCGATAAAGTAGCTGAAATAGCTCAGTTGGGAGAGCGTTAGACTGAATATCTAAAGGTCCCTGGTTCAATCCGGGGTTTCGGCAGGTGTACCTGAATGTTAGTCTTTGCTCAAAAATACAATGAATAGGAATGCTGGGTCTATTGGATATTTTGCGAGATCAGGACATAAATGGCCTGGAAAGGATCTATAAAACATAAACAGCAAGCTTTCGTTGGAACATTGTTAGCATGAACATGTTTGGTAACATGTTTGGTTTCGCTGAATGTTGTACCCAAGACCTTCTGCGTGTAGGGCAGATGTGATGACCACCACACAATGAAACCATGAAGCAGAAGTTTGCCTACTTCAATGCTGCTCTCTTTGATATAGCCCAATGATCAAATGTCATACTTATTTTCAAAACAGGATATCCTGTAGAAAGGTGTGGTTCAACGGTATAGCGGTTAGCGCTCTGAATCCAGAGTTTTTCTTCATTTCTTATTGCAATTAGAGGGACAAGTCTTTTATGGATATGCATCTCTGTGGCGCAATCGGCTAGCGCGTTCGGCTGTTAACCGAAAGGTTGGTGGTTGGAGCCCACCCAGGGACGACTGCGCACCTTGCCAGAGCAAGCAAGAAATACAATCACAGAAGTAACCACTGTATCTAATTATGTAAGGAAACCAGGAAATCATTATGGCGCTGCGGCTTCCTTGGTCAAAGGGCCTGTTTAGTAAACAGGAAATGCCTACTCTTTTGTCTATGAAAAATATTTACAAGGACAGAAAAGCCCACAAGAAGAGCCCTCAAACCCATACCTTTCCCCCTCAAGTTTACTGCTGCTACACTTTGCATTAAGAGAGGGAAAAGTATTGCTGCACATCAAGATTATTTGCACTGTTTGCACTCCTTGTTTCTCATTTTTTTGGCAAGGGATGATTGATGTAAAGACTTATAGATTTGGATGAAAGTTATCCTTCCAATGACCAGTCTGCGGTTCCATGGTGTAATGGTTAGCACTCTGGACTCTGAATCCAGCGATCCGAGTTCAAATCTCGGTGGAACCTTGAGTGCCCCGAGAGCAGCGTTACTCTTTTGAAAAAGTGCAGAAACAAGAAGAATCTTTGGGTAAAATCTGTGCTTACCCCCTGAAAGGAGCCAACCAAAGCATACAAACTAAACAAAGCTGTTAAAATCTGGTGTTGGTTTTCTTATGACCAAGCTTATGATTCAACGCCTGGATTACAAAAGGCGTAAACGTTTCACCGCATTGCAAAAGAAACTCAAATGAAAAGCATTGATGTGTTGAAGGAATCCTTTGACTTGGAGAGACAGGACTTTTATAGGACTTATTATAAGCAAGAAATGAAACAAAGAAATGACCACTATAATCCTCTGACAGTAATCTTTGTTGAAACCAATCAATCAGAACTTGCGAGGGGAATCATTTCTAAATGATCTCAATGCATTGGTAATCTGGACAACGTTCTGCTAAGTATATTCTAAACCAATGGGAACGAGAAGTTAACCTGGTTTTGTCTGACCAAGAGTGTGGAAATGTAGGAACAGCCCTAAGGAAGACCACAAAATCACATGCCTGAAGGGGAAAAATATGTTTTTTCACCACACCATGTCAAAGTGCCCATTATTCACAAGGAAATGCTAACTGCTGGAGAACCCAGCAGGCAAACCACTATCAGGTGTTTTGGGGCTGTGCTGTTGCTCAAAAATAATGGACTGAAATTCACAGGGCACTGCAGACTGTTTTTGACTTTGTGTCAAGAAATGAGACATACACCCGATGCTATTCCTTAACACATAGAGAACACAATTCAACTTAGAATATGAAACGACACAGAAAGATCAGACATTTGTATGGCATGCATGGGAGAAAACGCGGGGACTGATCACGCAAGCTGTTGTAAGCAGCTTACGTGATCCTCCTGCGTCTCACCCCCGCGTCTCACCCTGTTATTTCCCATGCTGGTTGGTTTTATTAGATATTCTGGAATAGGCGGGTCACATTTCTCATTGGTCAGCTTCACATCAAGGCACTTGGTATTTTTCCGTAGAGATCAAGCCTTGGGTAAACATTACCCAGACTCCTCTGGGTTATCACCCCCCCTCTGGTAAACATCCTTTGGCCATCTTTACGACCCCTTCACAAATCCAGTTTGTCACACACCCGTTCTTCTCTTAGACTAATGATGCAGATAATATATCACTATTATGCAGATAAAATACATCACAGAAATATAATCATATATTCACATTTTATCACATTTCCCTCCTGTTTATCAAAGCATTAGTCTACTGTCTCATATGCCAAACACATTACTCTTTTCAGTTTTCAACATGTCTTTCATATAGGTGTTAAAATGACACTTTTACACTCAAAAAGTCTATGCACATTTCTCAACATTGAACACACTTCTTTTCTCTCGGCCCACAACATTTCTACAGCATTACTGTCCTAAATTTTGAGTCAGATTGGTCAATCTCTGTAATTTGACAAACAGACAATTTATCTTGTCTATATTTTGTGCGGTGTGATGGGAAATATAGAAGTACAAGCGGAAAGCCCTTAAACCCGCTGCTCTCTGGTCAGTCACTTTGACTCGTCAGGGACCTCTCTGGACACCCCAATAGAATCAAATACGTAGTATCAGGTGCTACTGGGACCAGATTGTCCACTAACCTCTCGCCCTTGACCCTGCGGTATGGTTCTGGGTGATGCTGATCACAAAAGCGATACATAGGCACAACGTCCCACAAGTGTCCCCACATCACCATACGTCCTTGCTTGGTTTCTTAAGAGACCTCCTCCCGCTGCTCGCTTCGGTCACACCTATGACACATATGAACTGGTACATTTCCCATCTCAATTCATAATCTCATTAACATTACATGTAGTTATGTTGTAGCAGATAAAAAATACACTCTGTTCGTGCAAACAACAGTGGCTGTATAATATGCCATTGTGTTTCTTCAGCCTCTGTCATGTCAATTATACATTGTACATTATTACACATCATGCATTTCATAACCTTTCAAGTTGATCACTTATTTGCTTCCCTCTATTCCAGGTCTGTGTATGTTTCATTTCCCGGTATACACAGTTGTGTATGTTGATCGATTGTCCCGATTGTCCCGATTGTCCGGTGCATAATACAGGTGTTCAGCACCCATATTACCGTCATCACTTGATGATGATAACTCGTTGATTCTTTTTCACAGAGTATGGTACTCTGCGCACCGTAGCCTCTGGCTCTCGTTCATCGTAGCAGAGTATAGTACTTTGCCTACACGAATCTGTCTGTCGTCTCTGCATACAGAAACGAAGAATACAAACAAAGTCCTGCGTCTGCGATGTTAAGGATCTGCCGCTGTGTTGTCCAGACATTTCTCTCACTTTCCCATGAGAGCACCCATGTTCTCGTCCCTCCAATGGTCGGTGTGAGGACGACACGATGTGGCTCCGTCCACCTTGCTCGTCCACTTGGCTCGTTTCTGTAAACACCACATCTCCAACACGTTCTCTGCGGTGATAAAGTCTTTTCGACAATTCAGTGTATTTCAGTTTTCTTGTTTACAATTTTTTTTTTAGTAATTTTTGATTCGGAATATTTGTTTACACGTACAATAGCCCTCCTTTTTGAGATATGGCTTTGCCCATTTCTCAAACTTCTACATTTAACCAAAATTCAATAATCCAGATAGTTTACAACGTTCACTAATCCAGGATGTAATCAAGGAAGAGATGGAATTGCGTCTGTCACTCCACTCCGCAATGTCACCTCTTGACTTTTCACAGTTCAGTGGTCACATCCCTGGCTGAGCCCCCCTTCCACGGCGCTGGGCCCCCACCCTGTGTGTCTGTAATCCGACACTGCCTCTGCGATCTGTAACTTGTAAATCTGTTTTACCACCATTTGTTTCAAACTCTAAAAGTTTCAAACTCTAAATGTTTGGTTGTCCACGTGTGCGCGCGTATGTATGTATGTGTGTGTGTATGTGCAATACAACTACAAATACATCAAACAATAATAATTATCTCAATAATTCCCCCGTTGAGCTGGCCATAAGGGTCAGTTCACAACTTAGAATTCTTCACATAATTAATAATTTCACATCTCCTCTGTTTGTGTGGCCTGCATAAAGTCACACATCTAATGTAATATGTGCTAATCTTTTATATGTGCTTCAGGTGAGATTCAAACTCAATCTCTCACACCTGCTCATGTGGTGCTTTACAAACATTGTGTATTAGTTTGTTCTAGCAAGTCTATATGTGTATTAACAATCAAAATGATTCTAAACCTTCCCCTTATCCATAAGGCACGTCATTTTATCAGTCTAACCATCTCTTGCCTCCGTCCTGAGTCCTATAATGTTTAAGTCCTATTATCACTGGTTTTCATAACTTCTATAGCGTCTAAATTTAGATGATATTGTCTTATTTAAATCTATTCAATTCTTGATTGAATCTCAACAATCCTTCAGGTATTTACTTTAGAATGTCAAATTCTTTCCCTGTTAATTTTAACTTTTCCTATTACCCATCACGTCAACCCCCCCTGAGGTGGAGTTGCTGTTAATTGTCACTGTGATACGTAAAGATAACGACATCTGCTCCATCCTGAGTCCTCTCCAGATTCTTTGCCAGTCAATAGCCCCTTATCTCTGACTATCTTTATGACTTGGTGTCCTGTTGTCTTTAGTTAATGACCCATTCATGTCTTTCCAAGGAGGACATTGGCACGTCACTATTTAACTTATTCCCTCACTTACGTCTACATCGCAATACGAGGTTTCCTCATGATAATACAAATAAATAAGTTACTGATATAACTTTTCACTTTACTTACTGCCCATTCTACTGTCCAAAAACATCAGTAGTCATTAATTTACCCACATTATCACACCAGGCCTGTGCCTGCATTTGATTCTAAATTTAAAAACACTTCTGTCTTTTCGTCCTGTACTTTGATCTAGTCATGCATTAAGTCCAAAAAATATTTTTTGTCAAATCCAAAAATAAAACAAAACAAAACGTAGGTTTGTTCTGTGCACTCAAAAAAACACGATACCGTAAAAACACAACTTTTGTCATCTATGTCGGGGACAGGAAGTGTCCTGTCTGTGATCACATTCCCCAAAATATTGGCCATCTATAAAAATCTGAATTCATCTTCATCTCTTATCAAGTTTAATGAAATCTTTATAATTGATTGTTGTCAATCAAACAAAACCCTTAAATTTGTTCTACAGACTAAAATTTAAAACAGCTGAGTTTAGTTCCTAATTCATTCATTCAGAGCGTCCTCTGAGTGCTTTCTCCCCATTCTCCTGTCTTGTTGACCCCCCTTATCTCCCCCTCTCTGCCACGTCATCTGAGCACGCTGGAAGTCTCCCTCCAAAATCCTCTATAACTTTTCCTTTGTCTTTTTACAGTTTGGGGTGATAATTCTGGCATTATGTGGTCTCGGTCGTCTGACAGAAATGCTACTTGCTTTACAGTCACGGTTAATGTCAAGCTTCTAGAGAAAATTCCTTATTAGATTCCTCCGGACATAAACGTGGTGTTTAAGATTCACCCGTGACTGCAAATTTTAGATCTCTCAGAATAACGCCTTGTGACCCTTGATTAATTGTGATTCTCACACTCGTTAGTTAATCACTTATTAATCCTCATTCACACATTCACACTTCTCTCTTACTTACTTCGCTCGTGCACAGCGCTTACATTCACACATATTTCCTCAGTAATATTAAACTGGGTATTTCCTCAGTAATACCTAAACTGCGTATTTCCTCAGTAATTTGAAACTGGGTATTTCCTCAGTAATACCTAACTGCCTTGCTTTATGTGAGAAACTTATCTCGTCCATAAGCCTACAATATTTTTCCAGTAAATATCAAACTAATGCATAAAAACGTTTTATGGCTAACTCTTTTTCACACACAAAATTTTGTCTGACCTTCTTTGTCGCCTGTGTTCTCCTGCTGCTTCGAAACGACGCGCTCTCCTGGCGGAGAATGAGGTGCGATGGGCGGCCACGGGAAAAGTGGACTTCTTTCAGCTGTGCACAGACTTCACCGATTCACCCGTCAATCTCCGCGAAGGGGCTGCTTGTCATCCGGCTCGATAGGACCAGAAAATGTCAAGAAATGAGACATACACCCGATGCTATTCCTTAACACATAGAGAACACAATTCAACTTAGAATATGAAACGACACAGAAAGATCAGACATTTGTATGGCATGCATGGGAGAAAACGCGGGGACTGATCACGCAAGCTGTTGTAAGCAGCTTACGTGATCCTCCTGTGTCTCACCCCCGCGTCTCACCCTGTTATTTCCCATGCTGGTTGGTTTTATTAGATATTCTGGAATAGGCGGGTCACATTTCTCATTGGTCAGCCTCACATCAAGGCACTTGGTATTTTTCCGTAGAGATCAAGCCTTGGGTAAACATTACCCAGACTCCTCTGGGTTATCACCCCCCCTCGGGTAAACATCCTTTGGCCATCTTTACGACCCCTTCACAAATCCAGTTTCTCACACACCCGTTCTTCTCTTAGACTAATGATGCAGATAATATATCACTATTATGCAGATAAAATACATCACAGAAATACAATCATATATTCACATTTTATCACACTTTGCCATCCCACTCAAATTTAAAACTATGTACTTGGGCCTCAACACTCCTGCCATGGACACAATAAATGGATACCCTTGGAACATACTTTTGGCTGTAGAGAAAAAGGCCATCACAAAGAAATGCTCGACACCAACCACGCCAACGATCAAAGACTTGACTGACATAGTAACAGACATTAGACATTGGATGAATGGAAAACAGTGACATTCAGGCTTAATTTGGATAAGCACTAATTTGATTGACTTGGACCAAGTAGGCCCCCTATTTTCATTTAAATGTGATTTTGTTTTTATGTTATGTCATGTTATGATATGTTTTATGTAACTATTAAGTTCTTTTAATTACGATTTTTGCTCCCTGGTCGTGTCCTGTATTGTTTTATGTTTAATCAAAAGAAAAGAAAAAAGGACACACAGAACTAGTTCATTTTCTCGCTACGTTATTCCTGGTTCAATCCCGGGTTTCGGCATGTGTACCTGAATGTTAGTCTTTGCTCAAAAATACAATGAATAGGAATGCTGGGTCGATTGGATATTTTGCGAGATCAGGACATAAATGGCCTGGAAAGGATCTATAAAACATAAACAGCAAGCTTTCGTTGGAACATTGTTCGCATGAACATGTTTGGTAACATGTTTGGTTTCGCTGAATGTTGTACCCAAGACCTTCTGCGTGTAGGGCAGATGTGATGACCACCACACAATGAAACCATGAAGCAGAAGTTTGCCTACTTCAATGCTGCTCTCTTTGATATAGCCCAATGATCAAATGTCATACTTATTTTCAAAACAGGACATCCTGTAGAAAGGTGTGGTTCAACGGTATAGCGGTTAGCGCTCTGAATCCAGAGTTTTTCTTCATTTCTTATTGCAATTAGAGGGACACCAACCAACCTGCTAGTCTATAGATGCATAGAAAAGCTGAAGGTTGATTACAAACTTCCGCATGCTGCGCCCAAATTGATGCCAAGTTTCTATGCCTCTCTTCACCTCCGTCTAGCTTGAATGTACTCGTAACCACGGTGAGTCTTGTACATAATGTGGCTACAAGTATTCCAGAAGGACAGACCAGATATTCCCATACCTGGAGTTGAACCCGGGCCACCTGAATGAGAGCCAGGAATCCTAACCGCTAGACCATATGGGAAGGATTTGAGAAGGTAAGAGCTAATTTAATGGTAAAAAAGATAAGATAAGATAAGATAAGATGAGATGAGATGAGATGAGATGAGATGAGATAAGATAATAAGATAAATACATAAATACCATTGCATGTGATCACAACAGTTATTGCACATGAATATGTGTCATGAAGGCACATAGATTGCACATGAATTTCACAGTAATTGCACATGAATTGCACATGGATTCCAACAGCAATTGCACATATGACGGAATTGCACATCAGTATTAGGTTAGGTCAGTATTGCGAGTGTTCAGGACTAACAGTGTTTGTTATAAAGTCTGACAGCAGCAGGAAGGAAAGACCTACGAAACCTTTCCCTCACACAGCGAGGGTGGATTAGTCTCTCACTGAAGCTGCTCTCCAGAGCGGACATAGTGTCCTGCAGGGGATGACACTCATGGTCCAGCATAGATGTGAATCTAGCCAGGACCCTCATGTCCCCCACCTCCTGCACCGAGTCCAGAGCACAGCCCAGGACGGAGCTGGACTTCTCGATGACTTTGTCCAGCCTCTTCCTCTCCCTCTCTGTGATGCTGCTGCTCCAGCAGGCCACACCGTACAGGAGGGCTGATGCCACCACAGAGTCGTAGAAGGTCTTCAGGAGTGGCCCTGTCACTCCAAAAGACCTGAGTCTCCTCAGGAGGTAGAGCCGACTCTGTCTCTTCCTGTACAGTGCGTCTGTGTTATGAGTCCAGTCCAGTTTGTGGTTCAGATCAACACCCAGGTACTTGTATGAGTCCATTCTCTCAATGTCCCGTCCCTGGATGTTCACTGGTAAGGGGGCAGTGGGGTGGCGTCTGCGGAAATCCACCACCATTTCCTTGGTCTTCCCCGCTTTGATGAGGTGGTTCCGCTGACACCAGTCCTCAAAGTCCTGCGCCAGTCCTCTGTACTCTGCGTCATCTTCGTCCGTGATGAGTCCGATGATGGCAGAGTCATCAGAGAACTTCTGCAGGACACAGCTGTCCGTGTCATGTCTGAAGTCTGCAGTGTAAAGGGTGAAGAGAAAGGGCGCGAGGACAGTGCCCTGGGGCGCCCCCACACTGCAGGTCCGAGTGTCAGACACACAATCCCGTGCTCTCACAAACTGTAAATCCTCTGGGACCGCATGAGGCTCGCTATTTCCGTCATTTTATTTTGAAGGGACCTCACGTTACCCATGACTACGGCGGGAACCGACTTCCTGTTTGTCCCTCTCTTCTCTCTGAGTTTACGTCCAGCCTGTCTGCTTCGTTGCGTTTTCCTTAGGATGTCCGCCGGGATAACGTGACGATCTCCGGGTAAGACGACTGTTCTCCGCAGTTTCATTAGTTCCTCCTTTGTGTAAACGCGGTACGGCGCCGGCCGGGGGGCGGGGCCGGAGCCGGGGGACTCAGAGCCAAGACACGATGAAAACACTCAATCCAGCCGAATAAAGTCAAAACAAGTTATTTTAAAGCGATTCCAGTGCGTGTCCCGATCGTTCATGAAGTTCCTCTTTCATATAAACGTGTATATAAGCGTGTACCGACAACACGCCGTACTTTGGCGGCGGCCGGAGGGCGCGGGGGGGCTAGCTCGGAGCTAGCTCACATCACAACAACACGACGAAAAACGCTCAAATCCAGCTGAAAAAAGTCAAAAACAGTTGAATTAAAAACGATTCCAGCGCGTGTCCCTATCGTACAGTAAAATAGAAAAAATGTACTAACTATATTTACAAAATATAGGAGATGAAGCACAATAAGTGTGAGAAAAAAGAGAGAGCGTTTACACCGGGCTGCTAGCTGTACCAGCGCCTTATGGCGTATAAAGAAGGCCTCATTGATGCTTGAGAGTTAAGGAACAGTTCTGTATGTAATAGATATAAGCCCATTCCACGTGCAACAAGTCTAGTGATTAGTATTTTCCTTGTGGCTCAGCCTATTAGACCATGGACCTGAAATCCACAATCCCGGATTTTGGAGGCTAGTATCCTGTGCATATTGCTTATGGGGTTATGTACCCATAATAGACTCAAATTGCTTCAAAATGTCTAATCATGGGTCTTTTTTGACCTACATCTTCTTTCACTACTCAGCTATCCTTTTCCCCAAAAAAGAAATAACAATGTAGGATGGATAAAAGAAATGTGCTGCTAGATTCAAAGCAAATGTGGAACTGGGAGCTTGCGCTGAAGATCGGCTTCCATCATCCAACACATTACTGACTAGCTTGGTTAATTTGGATTGACAATGGCAATAATGCAAGAAAAAACATTCTAGCAGAGGATGGTTTCGATCCATCGACCTCTGGGTTATGGGCCCAGCACGCTTCCGCTGCGCCACTCTGCTGAATGGTTATGATCATGGGACTCAAACCCACAATCCCTGGTTCAAGAGGCCAGTGCGTAATGCCCATGGGGCTGTATACGTCTAATAGACTCAAATCGCTTCAAAATATGAAATCTAATTTTAAAGGAATGTGGAACTGGGATCTTGCTACGAAAGACTGTGCTCTAACACTGAGCTACATAACCATCTCTTGTCTGTCATGATTATTGTCCAAGCGAGACCTGGAGTCAACACTTTTCACTTTGTGCCATCAACATATTGAATGGAGATGCAGGGGATTGAAACAAGGATTTCATAAATGCCCTCGTTCTGAAAGAAAGGCTCCGAAATTAAACATCAGCAAACATGCTGGTTTATAGAATAGAACCTCAAAATCTGTGCTGCTAAACACACGTTGCTGACAGGACTCGAACCTGCGCGGGGAAACCCCAATGGATTTCAAGTCCATCGCCTTAACCTCTCGGCCACAACAACAATATACATCAAAACTGTGTTTAAGAAAGTGGAAATTATCCACATTATTTTCTGAAACTAGCGCAATTACATTACCAGATTTAACTCTCCATGAATTCATGGAGACAGCATGTTTTACTAAACATTCTAAGCTCAGGTTTGGCGAGACATACCCATACTGGAAGTTGGGAATGTTGCCCAGGCTGCCTCGGCGAGAACTAGAAATTCTAACCCCTAGACCATATGAGAAATATAAAGATCAAGTGTAACAGATTGAATTGTAACATAAGCCTCATTGATGTTTGAGAGGTTAAAGAACAGTGCATAGTTGGGTCACCAGCTTTTAAGCAAGCATTTTTAATATCTAAATGTGCTTGGTTCTGCATGTCATGGAGAGAAGCACATAGCTCGGGATTTGTATCTTTCTTTTGGTTCAGCCAAATAGAGCCAGGTCTTGATTTTTAATACAGTTTTTTTTTAATGGGGTAGGAAGCACTATCAAGCAGCTCTGAGTTTGTGTTGTCCCGCCCCAGAAAATCTGGCTGAGTGCTCTAAGGAGCTAGATTTAAGTTCCAGTCCCTGTGAAGGGATGCTTTCAAGTACAACCGCTGCTACGTTGCATGGAACAGCTAAAGGTTGATTACTGCATATTGCACGCTGCATCCTAAATGGATGGGATTTTTCAATGTCTCTCTTAACAACCCACAGCGTGTCTTATTCATACTGTGGATTCAAGTCTTCCAAAAGGCTGACCACAATGTTCCCATGCCAGGAGTTGAACCCAGGCCACCTGAATGGGCCACTTTGTCTCACCTTCCTGCAGGTAGTGTGGATGGATGAAATAATATTGTTTGAATTTTATAAGTGCTACAAGGTTCAAAGGTAATGCGGGACTGGGAGCTTGCACTGAATCACCACATGTGCTGATTTGAAATATTTAAGTGAAGGTCTCTAAAATTCACTGCAGTGTAATCTGGCCATTAGCAAAGACTACAGTGTCACCTGGAGATGCTGGGGATTGAACCCAAGACCTCGTACATGCTAAGCATTCGCTCTACCACTGAGCTACACCCCCTTCCTTATCAATGCCTTAAAATGATAGAATGGACAAAAACAGAACAGATAGAATAGAATCAACAGAAACAGTGACCAGATAGGCAATTCAATTCTTCATTTTTTTTTGTTTATTCCAATTTGACTGGTTGTGACACAAAGGTTTGTCCCATTGTTACTTTACTTACATGTGCGTCACTTTTTGTGTGTTACAGTAACTTTTTTGGCCTGATCACCCAGTCCACAAGTGTTCCTGTACCTATATATTTACAAATCAAGCACTGTTAAGCAGGTGGCATCCTTTGCTGGTCAGGGGGAAGAGAAAGGTATGTTTCCAGCAGGGTTCTAAGAAATATGAAGCAATGCCAATGGATTTTTTGCCCATCAGCTTGACCACCTGGCCACCACAATACTGCATCTTTGGAAAATTACAGTGAAAGCTTTAGACCAATAAAAAAATCAAGATATGCTTGTCCAGTCAAGAATTGCTGGAAAACATGACTGATCCCAAATGAAGTAAAGTATGCGCTCTACCGCTGACCCACTTTGTCTAGAAATGCTCCAAAAAGAAACACCAACCAACCTGCTAGTCTATAGATGCATAGAAAAGCTGAAGGTTGATTACAAACTTCCGCATGCTGCGCCCAAATTGATGCCAAGTTTCTATGCCTCTCTTCACCTCCGTCCAGCTTGAAAGTACTCGTAACCACGGTGAGTCTTGTACATAATGTGGCTACAAGTATTCCAGAAGGACAGACCAGATATTCCCATACCGGGAGTTGAACCCGGGCCACCTGAATGAGAGCCAGGAATCCTAACCGCTAGACCATATGGGAAGGATTTGAGAAGGTAAGAGCTAATTTAATGGTAAAAAAGATAAGATAAGATAAGATAAGATGAGATGAGATGAGATGAGATGAGATAAGATAAGATAATAAGATAAATACATAAATACCATTGCATGTGATCACAACAGTAATTGCACATGAATATGTGTCATGAAGGCACATAGATTGCACATGAATTTCACAGTAATTGCACATGAATTGCACATGGATTCCAACAGCAATTGCACATATGACGGAATTGCACATCAGTATTAGGTTAGGTCAGTATTGCGAGTGTTCAGGACTAACAGTGTTTGTTATAAAGTCTGACAGCAGCAGGAAGGAAAGACCTACGAAACCTTTCCCTCACACAGCGAGGGTGGATTAGTCACTCACTGAAGCTGCTCTCCAGAGTTGACATAGTGTCCTGCAGGGGATGACACTCATGGTCCAGCATAGATGTGAATCTAGCCAGGACCCTCGTGTCCCCCACCTCCTGCACCGAGTCCAGAGCACAGCCCAGGACGGAGCTGGACTTCTCGATGACTTTGTCCAGCCTCTTCCTCTCCCTCTCTGTGATGCTGCTGCTCCAGCAGGCCACACCGTACAGGAGGGCTGATGCCACCACAGAGTCGTAGAAGGTCTTCAGGAGTGGCCCTGTCACTCCAAAAGACCTGAGTCTCCTCAGGAGGTAGAGCCGACTCTGGCTCTTCCTGTACAGTGCGTCTGTGTTATGAGTCCAGTCCAGTTTGTGGTTCAGATCAACACCCAGGTACTTGTATGAGTCCATTCTCTCAATGTCCCGTCCCTGGATGTTCACTGGTAAGGGGGCAGTGGGGTGGCGTCTGCGGAAATCCACCACCATTTCCTTGGTCTTCCCCGCGTTGATGAGGTGGTTCCGCTGACACCAGTCCACAAAGTCCTGCGCCAGTCCTCTGTACTCCGCGTCATCTTCGTCCGTGATGAGTCCGATAATGGCAGAGTCATCAGAGAACTTCTGCAGGACACAGCTGTCCGTGTCATGTCTGAAGTCTGCAGTGTAAAGGGTGAAGAGAAAGGGCGCGAGGACAGTGCCCTGGGGCGCCCCCACACTGCAGGTCCGAGTGTCAGACACACAATCCCGTGCTCTCACAAACTGTAAATCCTCTGGGACCGCATGAGGCTCGCTATTTCCGTCATTTTATTTTGAAGGGACCTCACGTTACCCATGACTACGGCGGGAACCGACTTCCTGTTTGTCCCTCTCTTCTCTCTGAGTTTACGTCCAGCCTGTCTGCTTCGTTGCGTTTTCCTTAGGATGTCCGCCGGGATAACGTGACGATCTCCGGGTAAGACGACTGTTCTCCGCAGTTTCATTAGTTCCTCCTTTGTGTAAACGCGGTACGGCGCCGGCCGGGGGGCGGGGCCGGAGCCGGGGGACTCAGAGCCAAGACACATCGCCACGACACGACGAAAACACTCAATCCAGCCGAATAAAGTCAAAACAAGTTATTTTAAAGCGATTCCAGTGCGTGTCCCGATCGTTCATGAAGTTCCTCTTTCATATAAACGTGTATATAAGCGTGTACCGACAACACGCCGTACTTTGGCGGCGGCCGGAGGGCGCGGGGGGGCTAGCTCGGATGAAAAACGCTCAAATCCAGCCGAAAAAAGTCAAAAACAGTTGAATTAAAAACGATTCCAGCGCGTGTCCCTATCGTACAGTAAAATAGAAAAAATGTACTAACTATATTTACAAAATATAGGAGATGAAGCACAATAAGTGTGAGAAAAAAGAGAGAGCGTTTACACCGGGCTGCTAGCTGCACCAGCGCCTTATGACGTATAAAGAAGGCCTCATTGATGCTTGAGAGTTAAGGAACAGTTCTGTATGTAATAGATATAAGCCCATTCCACGTGCAACAAGTCTAGTGATTAGTATTTTCCTTGTGGCTCAGCCTATTAGACCATGGACCTGAAATCCACAATCCCGGATTTTGGAGGCTAGTATCCTGTGCATATTGCTTATGGGGTTATGTACCCATAATAGACTCAAATTGCTTCAAAATGTCTAATCATGGGTCTTTTTTGACCTACATCTTCTTTCACTACTCAGCTATCCTTTTCCCCAAAAAAGAAATAACAATGTAGGATGGATAAAAGAAATGTGCTGCTAGATTCAAAGCAAATGTGGAACTGGGAGCTTGCGCTGAAGATCGGCTTCCATCATCCAACACATTACTGACTAGCTTGGTTAATTTGGATTGACAATGGCAATAATGCAAGTAAAAACATTCTAGCAGAGGATGGTATCGATCCATCGACCTCTGGGTTATGGGCCCAGCACGCTTCCGCTGCGCCACTCTGCTGAATGGTTATGATCATGGGACTCAAACCCACAGTCCCTGGTTCAAGAGGCCAGTGCGTAATGCCCATGGGGCTGTATACGTCTAATAGACTCAAATTGCTTCAAAATATGAAATCTAATTTTAAAGGAATGTGGAACTGGGATCTTGCTACGAAAGACTGTGCTCTAACACTGAGCTACATAACCATCTCTTGTCTGTCATGATTATTGTCCAAGCGAGACCTGGAGTCAACACTTTTCACTTTGTGCCATCAACATATTGAATGGAGATGCAGGGGATTGAAACAAGGATTTCATACATGCCCTCGTTCTGAAGTGAGGCTCCGAAATTAAACATCAGCAAACATGCTGGTTTATAGAATAGAACGAAACCTCAAAATCTGTGCTGCTAAACACACGTTGCTGACAGGACTCGAACCTGCGCGGGGAAACCCCAATGGATTTCAAGTCCATCGCCTTAACCTCTCGGCCACAACAACAATACACATTTGAACTGTGTTTAAGAAAGCGGAAATTATCCACATTATTTTCTGAAACTAGCGCAATTACATTACCAGATTTAACTCTCCATGAATTCATGGAGACAGCATGTTTTACTAAACATTCTAAGCTCAGGTTTGGCGAGACATACCCATACTGGAAGTTGGGAATGTTGCCCAGGCTGCCTCGGCGAGAACTAGAAATTCTAATCCCTAGACCATATGAGAAATATAAAGATCAAGTGTAACAGATTGAATTGTAACATAAGCCTCATTGATGTTTGAGAGGTTAAAGAACAGTGCATAGTTGGGTCACCAGCTTTTAAGCAAGCATTTTTAATATCTAAATGTGCTTGGTTCTGCATGTCATGGAGAGAAGCACATAGCTCGGGATTTGTATCTTTCTTTTGGTTCAGCCAAATAGAGCCAGGTCTTGGTTTTTAATACAGTTTTTTTTAATGGGGTAGGAAGCACTATCAAGCAGCTCTGAGTTTGTGTTGTCCCGCTCCAGAAAATCTGGCTGAGTGCTCTAAGGAGCTAGATTTAAGTTCCAGTCCCTGTGAAGGGATGCTTTCAAGTACAACCGCTGCTACGTTGCATGGAACAGCTAAAGGTTGATTACTGCATATTGCACGCTGCATCCTAAATGGATGGGATTTTTCAATGTCTCTCTTAACAACCCACAGCGTGTCTTATTCATACTGTGGATTCAAGTCTTCCAAAAGGCTGACCACAATGTTCCCATGCCAGGAGTTGAACCCAGGCCACCTGAATGGGCCACTTTGTCTCACCTTCCTGCAGGTAGTGTGGATGGATGAAATAATATTGTTTGAATTTTATAAGTGCTACAAGGTTCAAAGGTAATGCGGGTCTGGGAGCTTGCACTGAATCACCACATGTGCTGATTTGAAATATTTAAGTGAAGGTCTCTAAAATTCACTGCAGTGTAATCTGGCCATTAGCAAAGACTACAGTGTCACCTGGAGATGCTGGGGATTGAACCCAAGACCTCATACATGCTAAGCATGCGCTCTTCCACTGAGCTACATCCCCTTTCCTTATCAATGCCTTAAAATGATAGACGGATAGATGGACAAAAACAGAACAGATAGAATAGAATCAACAGAAACAGTGACCAGATAGGCAATTCAATTCTTCATTTTTTTTTTGTTTATTCCAATTTGACTGGTTGTGACACAAAGGTTTGTCCCATTGTTACTTTACTTACATGTGCGTCACTTTTTGTGTGTTACAGTAACTTTTTTGGCCTGATCACCCAGTCCACAAGTGTTCCTGTACCTATATATTTACAAATCAAGCACTGTTAAGCATGTGGCATCCTTTGCTGGTCAGGGGGAAGAGAAAGGTATGTTTCCAGCAGGGTTCTAAGAAATATGAAGCAATGCCAATGGATTTTTTGCCCATCAGCTTGACCACCTGGCCACCACAATACTGCATCTTTGGAAAATTACAGTGAAAGCTTGAGACCAATAAAAAAATCAAGATATGCTTGTCCAGTCAAGAATTGCTGGAAAACATGACTGATCCCAAATGAAGCAAAGTATGCGCTCTACCGCTGACCCACTTTGTCTAGAAATGCTCCAAAAAGAAACACCAACCAACCTGCTAGTCTATAGATGCATAGAAAAGCTAAAGGTTAATTACAAACTTCCGCATGCTGCGCCCTAATTGATGCCATGTTTCTATGCCTCTCTTCACCTCCGTCCAGCTTGAATGTAATTGTAACCACAGTGAGTCTTGTACATAATGTAAGCCGGGAGTTGAACCCGGGCCACCTGGATGAGAGCCAGGAATCCAAAACCGCTAGACCATATGGGAAGGATTTGAGAAGGTAAGAGCTAATTTAATGGTAAATAAGATAAGATAAGATAAGATAAGATAAGATAATAAGATAAATACATAAATACCATTGCATGTGATCACAACAGTAATTGCACATGAATATGTGTCATGACGGCACATAGATTGCACATGAATTTCACAGTAATTGCACATGAATTGCACATGGATTCCAACAGCAATTGCACATATGACGGAATTGCACATCAGTATTAGGTTAGGTCAGTATTGCGAGTGTTCAGGACTAACAGTGTTTGTTATAAAGTCTGACAGAAGCAGGAAGGAAAGACCTACGAAACCTTTCCCTCACACAGCGAGGGTGGATTAGTCTCTCACTGAAGCTGCTCTCCAGAGCGGACATAGTGTCCTGCAGGGGATGACACTCATGGTCCAGCATAGATGTGAATCTAGCCAGGACCCTCATGTCCCCCACCTCCTGCACCGAGTCCAGAGCACAGCCCAGGACGGAGCTGGACTTCTTGATGACTTTGTCCAGCCTCTTCCTCTCCCTCTCTGTGATGCTGCTGCTCCAGCAGGCCACACCGTACAGGAGGGCTGATGCCACCACAGAGTCGTAGAAGGTCTTCAGGAGTGGCCCTGTCACTCCAAAAGACCTGAGTCTCCTCAGGAGGTAGAGCCGACTCTGTCTCTTCCTGTACAGTGCGTCTGTGTTATGAGTCCAGTCCAGTTTGTGGTTCAGATCAACACCCAGGTACTTGTATGAGTCCATTCTCTCAATGTCCCGTCCCTGGATGTTTACTGTTTTTTTTTTTTGTTTTTTTTTTATCTTTTATTATCAAAAACATCAAAACAAGTATTTACATATATTTACATGAATGTACAGACAGACATGACACACAAGGGCAGGGGAATGGGATACACAAGGGCAGGGGGAGACGAGACAAAAAATTACAGAAAATCAAACACACAATCATTCTCCAAACATTCTTCAGTGATGGGGGGTGATGCCGTGGTTGGGGTTGATGCCGTGGTTGGGGGGGTTATGCCGGGGTCAGAAGATGATGTCCAGGTTTCCAGAGGGTGTGAGGTGGATCAGGGTGTTGTGGGGGACGAGGTGGGTGATGAACCGGTGCTCTGCTGCCATGTGGAGGTGTCGGAGGTGTGCGGCCAAGAGTCCTTTGAAGATGGGCCAGGGTTCTGCTGTTTTATTGTCACGGAGATGGATGTTCCTGTTGAGATATAATGTGTACCGGCTATGGAGAGGGTTAGTCGGGCGAGATGGGTGTTGGCTACAGAGCGACTCTGTCCGGGACCAAAGAGGAAGAGCCAGGGCTCCTGGTCGTCCCCTCCTAGGGCCGCCGGCAGTGGGAGCCTCCAGGACAGCCTCCGAGCGAGGAGGTCCTGCAGTCGGGACCAGAACGGGCGGACGGCCGGGCAGGTGTACAGCATGTGCTCCAGGGTCTCGGGGGGTCCGTGGCACACGGGGCAGTCCGCAGCGTAGCTGTCGGGAAGAAATGCGTGCAGTGCTGCGGATGTAAAGACGATCCTGTGTCTAAATCTGAAGTCAAAATGACCTACGTTATGTGGGGTGTACCAATTATAGATGTTGGCCCAGATGGTTGCAATGGTGCGTGCGGGGAATGTTAATGACCATTTGTGTTCCGAGGCGGGACGCCTGAGCACTCCCGGCAACAACAACTGATACAGGATGCGGGTGGGTAGGTCTGTGAAAATCCTAAACCTCCCCGTGCTAACAAATACATTAAAATTCAACTTACCTGTCGTGCTCCCCATTTGGCCCAAAGTGCTTCCCCAATGCCTGACCAGATTCCTGTTAAAAATACTTACCATACCACTAATATACTTTTTCCTAAACACTTTACCTGCTAACCTAAAACACTTCCCTATATAATCTACACTAAAATTACCTTTCACGTCAAATACCTTACCTACATATTCCAGCCCAGCCTCCTCCATCGCCCCACTGATCATGCACTCACGCTTCCCGGGGGGAGCGGAGAGCAAGTCAGGGTTATGACGGAGGGGCATGTGCGCGAGACCCTCACCGCTGTCTGGAACCGCCACAGTCAGGGGCCTGAAAGTCCTCCACGCCTCCAAGAGTTCCCTCTCGAAGGGGGGGAGGCCTTCCAGGACCGAAACAGGGGGCAACAAACACAAATTATAAACACCAAACTTACCTAGACTATTAACAAACTCACCTATATAATCCTTCCATGGAGCATCTACCTCAACGTCTAGAAATTTCCGAATTGTTTTCAGCCGGAAGGCCTTCTTCCTTAACTCTAAATCTGCTAACTTTAAACCTCCCTGATCGTACTCACCTATCATAACCTTATGTGCAATAAAGCCCCTCTCACGATTCCACAAAAAGTGGTTTATCACTAACCTTAATTTGTTAGCATAGACCCCCGGCAGGCCGTACACGGAGAGTGCATGGTTCAACATGGACATGCACAAAGAATTTACAACTAAGACTTTACCTTTTAATGTCAGATTACGACGTCTCCAAAAATTCAAGCGCGCTGTAATTTTCTCGCACAAAGGCGACCAAAGTGCAGTACGACACGCCTCCTCGTCTCTGCCCAGGGGGACGCCGAGGACCTTGTAGGAGTCCCCGGCCTCCCGGAGCTGGACAGGGAGAGGAACAGGCGTGACGCTGCCGCAAAATTTAACCGTGGTTTTATCGAAATTTATTTTGGCCCCTGAAGCGAGGCCATAAACATTGAGCACGTGGAGAGAGGCGTTCAGGCTCTCCACGTCTCGGAGGATCAGATTCGTGTCATCTGCGTACTGAAAAATTTTGACTTCCCTACCCGCAGGCGTGGTCAGTCCCCTCACCGCCGCGTCCGCCCGCAACATGGCCGCCAAAGGCTCAGCGGCGATGCTGTAGAGGAGCGACGAGAGGGGACAGCCCTGCCTGACTGATCTTTTTAAGGGGAAAGAGTCAATTAGAAACCCGTTGACTTTGACCTTACTGACCGCAAAGGAATAGATGAGCTGTAGCCAATTAACAAACCGTTCGCCGAAACCTAACTTACCTAATACAGTCCAGAGGAACGAATGCTCAACTCTGTCGAACGCCTTGTTAAAGTCTACACTAACGTGAATACCACCGGTCGCGTGCATCTGCCGAAGGAGATATCTCAGAGACAAAACTATGTCTGAGATGTCCCTCCCGGGGACGCTGTAGGCCTGCGAGGGGTGTATGATGGATCCAATCACACGCTTTAACCTACCTGCTAATACCTTTGCTAAAATTTTATAGACTACGTTCAAAAGGCTAATGGGCCTGTAGTTGGCGAGGCTGCTCCTGTCGCCCTTCTTAAAAAGCAGAGTGACGACACTCATCGCAAAACCATCGCCAACTCTACACTCACTCTCAAAATCCTGATATAATAGGAGTAGGATCGGAGCTAACCTGGAAGCGAAACGCTTGAAAAACTCACAGGTTAGTCCGTCCTCTCCGGGGCTTTTTCCTGTATTTAAACTCTTGACTGCAGCCTCTATCTCCATGAGAGACAGAGGCGCGTCGCACAGCTCCCTATCCTCCCTGCTCAGTTTGCGCTCCAGAGCACCTACAGCCTGGTCTAAAGCCTGCTCTGCCACTCCGTCTGAACTAAAAAGCCTACTATAGAAATCCTGCGCTGTCTCTAAAACCTCACTTACCTCGGAAACAATCTTACCTGTCTTCTCTATCAACTTATCTATGTGCATCTTTCCCTGTGTAGCCTTCTCACAGCCGAAGAAGAACGCTGTCGAGCGTTCTCCTTCGACTGTGTGTCTGGCTTTTGCCCTCAAAATTGCACCCTGACACCTACTTACCTCCAGCTGCTCCAGCTCAGCGCGCACCACCAGGTACTCTGGATCCACAGGGCCAGTGGTGGAAGCTGCGCCCTGGTCCAGGACCTGCAGGCGCTGGCGGAGAGCGGTCTCCCTCCTGGTCGACAGCCACGCCTTGTGTTTGCTGTAATTGACACAGAGCTTTTTAATGCGTGTTTTTGCCGTCGGCCACCAATCGACCACGCTGTCGATCAGCTCCAGCTCCATGTCAAATACATCAAACAAAAAGTCCATTTTCCTACAAAAAGTTTCATCACCGAGGATGGAGCTGTTTAGGACCCACAGTCCTCCATTCCTCGGTGATGAAACTAACCCAAAATAAATATCTAAAGTGGAGTGATCACTCAAGCCTGACCACTTGTAGGAAGCACCACTGACTCTCTGTGCCAGGTCTGAGGAGGCAAAACAGAGGTCAATGCGGGACTGCTTCAGGACGCCCTGCCACCTGGAGAAATCCTTCAGGAAGGGGTGGACGAACCGCCACACCTCCGTCAGGTTCCTGCTGGCGGCTTCTTCCAACAGGGCTGTCCTGGCAGTGCTGTTTTTAAAAGAGTTGTTAATGCCGATGTCTGTCTTGCAAAGTGTTGTATTAAAGTCACCGATTATGATTGTATTGTCGTTTGCAAAGCGAAATATTTTTTTGAAGAATTGCCTCCTCAGACCATCATCGTTCGGGGCGTAGATATTAATTAGTCTGAACTTCACTGTGTCCGTGAAGTCCAGGACCAGGAAGGAGCCCTCTGGGTCGGCGTGTACCAGGGTGGGTTGGCCTAAGACACCAGGCCTCACCACCGTGGCCACATCGCGCGAGCACGCCGTGCCCAGGGCCCAAAATACAGAGCCTACTCCCACGTTCCGCACTCGTTGCGCGTGGCTGACATCCCAATGCGTTTCTTGGATGCAGAGCACGTCCCACTTGGAAAAGTGTAACGCGCTCTGCATCCGCACTGGGCTCCGCAGGCCGCCTGCGTTCCAAGAGGACAAGGAGAACGCCATTAAGAGGAGACTTTGGAGGATACAACCCATCTTTTATTTCGACTTCTTTTTGGCGCCCGTCGCATCTGACTCCCACACTCTTTTTCTGACTTCACGGGTGGAGAAATCCATGAAGTCATCATTAAAAACAGTCTCAAGCTCACCTCGTGGGGCAGAGCTGCGTGTGGAGGATGGTGGGTTGATGGAGCTTTCTGCTGGCGCTTTTGATGTGGCTGGAATGGAGGAGGCGGAGGAGGTGGAGCCGCTCTGAGCAGCAGCGCCCTCTCCATCTCCTGCCATCTGCTTCCTGCGTCTTGTCCCTTTCTTTTCCTTCTTCTCCACCTGTCCCCTCTTACCACCGTCCGACTGGAGCTTGGGATCATCACCCAGCCCTGTGGTGATGTCCCCCCCTTTGGAGGTAAGATGCGGGGCCTGTCCCGCACCCATCCTCCTCCCGGGTTCAGCCTCTGCCTCCACGGGCTTAGGAGTTGGACCCTCACGAGTCCCTTCCCTCTGGTCAGGAGGAGCAGTTTGTCCTGCTCCCACCTTCCCAGACGCCAGCGCTGAGCCGAGCACCATCTCCAGTGCGACGGGCGCCTCCTCGTCTGAGGAGTCAGAGGAGCAAGAGGAGCCGAACACCTCTGGCTCCCCTGACTCCTCCACAGCCTCCTCCTCCAAAACCTCCTCTACTTCGGAGAGAGCAGTTGCTGGCACGTTCTGGGCCACGTCACTGCTCTCTCCTCCAATGGCGTCCTCCCTGTCCTCCCCTCTGTCCTCCCCTCTGTCCTCCTCTCTGTCACCCGCACCACACGGACATAAGTGGCGGAACATGCGGCACTCTCTGCACTTCGGGGCCCACTGCGCGACACACTCGCGCGCGTAATGCCCCTGGCTCCCGCAGTTGCGGCACAGAAAGTCAGGGCACTCCCTCAGAATATGGCCAGGCTGGAGACACCCCCTACACACCCGCACCTGCCTGTCGTGTATTACCCTGAAGTACTCGGGGCCCCCCGCGGTGTCAAACCTGACAGAATACGGTAAGGACTGCACCGTGTCCGTGAACCTTACCCGTACAAACCTGGTGCCGTCCGCCATGTTCGTCCCCGGCCACATTCTCCTCCTCACCTCGGAGACCGCAGAGACCCCCCAGGCGTAGAGCTTGGCCAGGATCTCCTCGTCCTCGATATAAGCCGGCAGCCCCATGAAGGACATGACCAGCTCATCAACCGAGATGTCACGGGCGTGAACCCTGACTCCTCCAATGCAGTACCCATCCAGGAGCCGCTCCTTCGCTTTGGTGGTACTGACGGTTACTTCATATTTGTCCTTTGAGATGAGTCTGCACGCTACTATGGAGCCGCACACCTCCTGAGTTGATTTCAAAAAAGCTAGTGGCGTGATTTGTGCTCCCTCCGTTAGTTCCAATACCACAGTGAGTTCTTTCATAAATGTCATCCTTCTTTCTTTGTTCTTTCTATTATTTACTGATTCTTTCAAACTTTGTCTTGCCTTTGTCGTGTCCATTCCAGTGTCCGATGCCGTGTTGTCCGTCCTTTGAGCCATGCTCACAAAAAAACAAAAAATCCACCTCCCAGTAAGTTTACTGGGAGGGGAACAAACAAAAAAACTGAAAAAAGTAAATGAAAATGATCAAAATAACGATTAAAAACTCCAAAAAACTCCCAAACCTCCAGCTCCAGACCATGCAGCACACCACAAATTGCACGCACCTCAAAAAGGCGAAATCTACGAGGTAACATTGGTCACTGAATATCTAGCTGAAACAGGTGGAGTAGCATTTAAGAGGCGCTGTGGCTGTCTAGTAAACAGGACATCCTGGGTTCAAATCCCAGCAGTGCCTTCATGATAGCCTTTCAAGCAAATCAGTTGTTTACATGTACAGAAAAACTTATCACCCGAAAGAGCTCTTTTACATTTTGCAATTAGAGATTGAAAAGTATCCCTGAATAAACAGAGTAAATGCACTCTTTTCACTCCTTGTTTCTCAGTTTGATGGTAAGGATTGATTGATGTAGACTGTTTTCGGATGACTGTTTTGCTTTTGTGAAAAAGGGGAATCAGACAAAAGTTGCAAAGGCATTCAAAGGCTGTGAGTTCGAGACCCACCAGAGTCACTGTTGTAACCCCTGTTATCTACATTGGTAAATAGGAAAGCCTGCTTGTGTTATTAACTGATGAAAGGAACTGCTAAACTTGGTTCAATTACCACAGAATCCCAGTGTGCTATAGGCTGGCCACTGCTTGGTAGGAGTTTCCCGTACGTGAGTGACTGTTCCTTCCTTCCTTCACGCCCCGCTCAACCTCGTCTTCTTCTAAAGAGCTTGGCGCTGTCATCAGAAGCTTTGGTCTTACTCAGCACCTGAGTGGCCCCACAGAGGGCAAATGGCACACTCTGGACCTGCTAATGACAAAGCGGGTTAATATTTCAAATTACAGTGTGGTAAATGTTACTTTGTCTGATGGTTTCTGTATTTCTCCAGGTGCAATGAGTTTGCAGTGTTCTTTGCAAGACTCATTTCAGAACATTAATAATACCATTATTTGCAGATAACAAGCACGCAGCCAACTAGACAACTGGAGTTAACCCATTTTGCATTTGTGGCTGACAAAACTTTCCAAGAGATCACCACAAGTCTGAGTTCCACTACATGCTGCCTTTATGCATTGCCTACTAGATTTTTAAAGTCTATGGTGAGCAGTCTGTTGGCTCCAATCAATGAAAAAGTCAACATGTTGCTTGGATCTGGAATTTTCCCAAGAGCCTTAAAACTGCAGTCATTAAGCCTCTCTTAAAGAAGAGCAGTCTTGATGCCACAGTGCTAAATAAATACCGGCCCATCTCAAACCTACTACTACTCAGTTGTCCATTCAAGCATGCAAATTATTTACAACGACAGAAAATGCGCTGCTGTTACAAATTGGAATAAGAGATGGAAAAGTATCCCTGCACACACAGATTAACTGCACTCTTTTCACTTTTTGATTCTCAGTTTGTTGGCAAGGAATGACTGATGTAGACCCATTTTGGATGAATACCGTGTTTTGCGTTTGTGGAAATGAGCATCATGGAAGGATGTATGGGCTCTGTGGCGCAATGGATAGCGCATTGGACTTCTAGGCATAATTTGCAAGGGGATTCAAAGGTCGCTAATGGTGAGAGTACATGGTTGTTTTTTACAATGGAAAGTCTGCTCGCTTTACTATCTGATGAAAGGCACTGCTGAACGAGGTTCAATTGCCAAGTGTGCTTGAAAAAGTAAGCAAATACATCGGCATTATGTCAAATAACATTATCTTGCAATTTTTCCTCAACATCCAGATCAACTGCAGTATATTGAGTGCGCAATAAATTGGCGAGAGTCGATTGATTGAGAGACTTCCAGTTTTTTTATAGCTACATTGGTACAGGGGATTTAGCTCAAAGGTAGAACGATTGATGCCCTCGCTCTCCATTAAACACAGTTGATTGGACAGGGGCTGAACTTTCGAAAGTTGCTGGCTCGCTTTTTTCAAGATTGTTTGCACTGTTTGCAATCCTTGTTTCCCATTTTTGTGGCAAGGGATGATTGATGTTAAGACTTGTAGCTTTGGATCACCGTTATCCGTCTAGGGAGCATTCTGCGGTTCAATGGTGTAATGGTTTGCGCACTTTGAATCCAGCGATCCGAGTTCAAATCTCAGTGGAACCTTGAGTGCCCCGAGAGTAGCGTTACTCTTTTGAAAAAGTGCAGAAACATGAAGAATCTTTGGGTAAAATCTGTGCTTACCCCCTGAAAGGAGCCAACCAAAGCATACAAACTAAACAAAGCTGTTAAAATCTGGAGCTGGTTTTCTTATGACCAAGCTTATGATTCAACGCCTGGATTACAAAAGGCGTAAACGTTTCACCGCATTGCAAAAGAAAATCAAATGAAAAGCATTGATGTGTTGAAGGAATCCTTTGACTTGGAGAGACAGGACTTTTATAGGACTTATTATAAGCAAGAAATGAAACAAAGAAATGACCACTATAATCCTCTGACAGTAATCTTTGTTGAAACCAATCAATCAGAACTTGCGAGGGGAATCATTTCTAAATGATCTCAATGCATTGGTAATCTGGACAACGTTCTGCTGAGTATATTCTAAACCAATGGGAACGAGAAGTTAACCTGGTTTTGTCTGACCAAGAGTGTGGAAATGTAGGAACAGCCCTGAGGAAGACCACAAAATCACATGCCTGAAGGGGAAAAATATGTTTTTTTCACCACACCATGTCAAAGTGTCCATTATTCACAAGGAAATGCTAACTGCTGGAGAACCCAGCAGGCAAACCACTATCAGGTGTTTTGGGGCTGTGCTGTTGCTCAAAAATAATGGACTGAAATTCAAAGGGCACTGCAGACTGTTTTTGACTTTTCCATCCCACTCAAATTTAAAACTATGTACTTGGGCCTCAACACTCCTGCCATGGACACAATAAATGGATACCCTTGGAACATACTTTTGGCTGTAGAGAAAAAGGCCATCACAAAGAAATGCTCGACACCAACCACGCCAACGATCAAAGACTTGACTGACATAGTAACAGACATTAGACATTGGATGAATGGAAAACAGTGACATTCAGGCTTAATTTGGATAAGCACTAATTTGATCGACTTTGGACCAAGTAGGACCCCTATTTTCATTTAAATGTGATTTTGTTTTTATTTTATGTTTAGTGCTATTTATGTTCTTTTTATTTCGATTTTTGCTCCCTGGTCGTGTCCTGTATTGTTTTTATTTTTAATCAAAAGAAAAGAAAAAAGGACACACAGAACTAGTTCATTTTCTCGCTACGTTATGCCACACGTTTCGCTCCCTTGCCTAAATTTTTGAAAAAGTAGCCGAAATAGTTGGGAGAGCGTTAGACTGAAGATCTAAAGGTCCCTGGTTCAATCCCGGGTTTCGGCATGTGTACCTGAATGTTAGTCTTTGCTCAAAAATACAATGAATAGGAATGCTGGGTCTATTGGATATTTTGCGAGATCAGGACATAAATGGCATGGAAAGGATCTATAAAACATAAACAGCAAGCTTTCATTGGAACATTGTTAGCATGAACATGTTTGGTAACATGTTTGGTTTCGCTGAATGTTGTACCCAAGACCTTCTGCGTGTAGGGCAGATGTGATGACCACCACACAATGAAACTATGAAGCAGAAGTTTGCCTACTTCAATGCTGCTCTCTTTGATATAGCCCAATGATCAAATGTCATACTTATTTTCAAAACAGGACATCCTGTAGAAAGGTGTGGTTCAACGGTATAGCGGCTAGCGCTCTGAATCCAGAGTTTTTCTTCATTTTTAATTGCAATTAGAGGGTTAAACCTTTTATGGGTATGTCAAGATTCTCGCCTCTGTGGCGCAATCGGCTAGCGCGTTCTGCTGGTAGGCGAAAAGTTGGTGGTTCGAGCCCACCCAGGGACGACTGCTCACCTTGCCAGAGCAAGCAAGAAATACAATCCCAGAAGTAACCACTGTATGTAATTATGTAAGGAAACCAGGAAATCATTACGGCGCTGGGGCTTCCTTGGTCAAAGGGCCTGTTTAGTAAACAGGAAATGCCTACTCTTTTGTCTATGAAAAATATTTACAAGGAGAGTAAAGCCCACAAGAAGAGCCCTCAAACCCATACCTTTCTCCCTCAAGTTTACTGCTGCTACACTTTGCATTAAGAGAGGGAAAAGTATTGCTGCACATCAAGATTGTTTGCACTGTTTGCACTCCTTGTTTCTCATTTTTTTGGCAAGGGATGATTGATGTAAAGACTTGTAGCTTTGGATCACCGTTATCCGTCCAGGGAGCATTTTGCGGTTCCATGGTGTAATGGTTAGCACACTTTGAATCCAGCGATCCGAGTTCAAATCTCAGTGGAACCTTGAGTGCCCCGAGAGTAGCGTTACTCTTTTGAAAAAGTGCAGAAACATGAAGAATCTTTGGGTAAAATCTGTGCTTACCCCCTGAAAGGAGCCAACCAAAGCATACAAACTAAACAAAGCTGTTAAAATCTGGAGCTGGTTTTCTTATGACCAAGCTTATGATTCAACGCCTGGATTACAAAAGGCGTAAACGTTTCACCGCATTGCAAAAGAAACTCAAATGAAAAGCATTGATGTGTTGAAGGAATCCTTTGACTTGGAGAGACAGGACTTTTATAGGACTTATTATAAGCAAGAAATGAAACAAAGAAATGACCACTATAATCCTCTGACAGTAATCTTTGTTGAAACCAATCAATCAGAACTTGCGAGGGGAAGAAGAAGAAGAAGAAGAAGAAGAAGAAGAAGAAGAAGAAGAAGAAGAAGAAGAAGAAGAAGAAGAAGAAGAAGAAGAAGAAGAAGAAGAAGAAGAAGAAGAAGAAGAAGAAGGCGGCGGCGGCGGCGGCGACGACGAACACCTTATGCTCTCTAAACGCGGGGAAATCTCGTGGACCTCCAAGCCGTCGCTTGAGAGGCAAGGCGAGGAGGAGGAGAAGTAGGAGTAGACAAGTTGGCGCCCATCAGGGAGCTGTGGGACTTGTGGTGCAAGCGACTGCCGCTCATGTACAATCCGGGATCCAAGGTCACCGTAGACGAGAGGCTGGTTTCGTTTAGAGGTGATTTTTTTTTATTTAAACAAATGGAGAAAAAAAAAGAGAAAATAATAATAATCAATAAATCAATAAATCAATAAATTAATAAATTAATAAATTAATAAATTAATAAATTAATAAATTAATAAATTAATAAATCATGAAAAGTAAATTCAAATTAAATAATATTTGTTGTTCTTGTGTTCTTGTTTTTCCTTCATTATTTTTTTTTATTTTTTTTCCCCTTCTTCTTCTTCTTCTTCTTCTTCTTCTTCTTCTTCTTCTTCTTCTTCTTCTTCTTCTTCTTCTTCTTCTTCTTCTTCTTCTTCTTCTTCTTCTTCTTCTTCTTCTTCTTCTTCTTCTTCTTCCTTCTTCCTTCTTCTTTCTTCTTCTTTCTTCGTTCTTCTTTCTTCTTTGACAGGTCGCTGCCCCTTCCCTCAAAGCCGGCGAAGTACGGAATCAAGCTGTGGGTCGCGTGCGACTCGCTGTCCAGTTACGCCTGGAAGATGCAGGTCTACACCGGGAAATCCGATAAGCGCGCGCCTCCGGAGAAGAACCTGGCCACGCGGGTCGTGCTCGATCTCACCGAGGGACTGGGAAGGGGGGCCGGGGGGGGCGCAACGTCACGTGCGACAACTTCTTCACCTCGTACGAGCTCGCCCGCAGGCTATTCTTCGAGAGGGACGGCCTCACCCTGCTGGGGACGCTGCGCGCCAACAGGAGCGAGTTCCCGCGGGAACTGGTCGACACGAAGCGCAGGGCGATCGCGTCTTCCGTCTCGTGTTCACGTTGGGCGAGACCGCGCCGGGGACCTCTTCCAACGGCTACGGCAACGAACGGAGTCCCCTCGGTTGCCTTGGTCTCCTACCTGGCGAAGAAGAGCAAGAACTTGCAGATCCTCACCACGGTGCGGCGCCACCTACGGAGACGGCAATCGCGGCGGCGGCGAGCCTCCTCCTCCGAGCAAACCGGCGGCCGTGCTGCATTACAATCGCACCAAGGGAGGCGTGGACAACCTGGACAAGGTGACAGGTACCTACAGCTGCAGGAGGAAAACCTGCCGGTGGGCCCTCGTCCTGTTCCACAACATGATCGACGTGTCCGCGTACAATGCTTTCGTCCTGTGGCGGGAGCTGAACCTGATGTGGATGGTCGGCAAACGCCACAGACGCAGGCTGTTCATGGAGCAGCTGGGGAGCGCGCTCGTCGCGCCTCGTATACGCGGGAGGGAGGAGGAAGGGAGGGGGAGGGGGAGGGGGGGGGATGACCTGGCGTCATCGGGGACATCTCGGGAGAGGGGAGAAGAGAGGGGAGAGGAGAGGGGAGAGAGGGGGGGAGGAGGAGGAGGAAGAGAACCCGCTGCTGTACCCGCGAAGAGGAAGTGGTGCCGAATATGCCCCAGGAGCAAGGACACTAAAACGACGAACGTGTACCGAGGGTGCCTCGTACACGTGTGTGGCGAGTGCGCCCCCAGCTACTGCCCGCGCTGCGCTCGGACCTAAGTATCTGTCGACCTTACGATCGCTGCCGTTGCCGCCGTTGCCTTGCCGCCGCCAAAAATTTCCTGTGTTGTGTTTTTTTTATTTTTTATATTTGTCCAAGAAGCTTATACCAGGAATGGGATCCGAACCCACGAGGGCCACCGCCCGTCGGATCTTGAGTCCGAAGCCTTAACCGCTCGGCCATCCTGGTGAAAGCCTATAATGGCGTTGCTCGCTTGTAAAAGGGGTGTCGGTCGGTCGGTCGGTCGCCGCCGCCGCCACGCTACTATTTTGAATAAAGAATGCGACAACGCCGAAAAGAGAAAAATAATATATAGATATTTTTTTAAATGCTATTGTGTCAATTTTTATTTTATTTTAAATAATAAGGATGAAAAAAAAAAAAAAAAATTATGTCCTTACGATGAAGAAGTAGAGTGAAAGAGAGAGAAAGAGAAAGAGAGAGAGAGAGAGAGAGAGAAAGAGAGAGAGAGAAAGAGAGAGAGAGTAAAACGGGCGCGTGCGCAATTGCGACACCTGCAGGTCAAGCCGGGGAGGTGGCATGGCTTACTAATGATAATACTTACAGGGGGCGGTGTATCAGCGTATCGTTGTGGCCGAGCGGTTAAGGCGACGGACTCCATATCCATTGGGAGTTTACCCTGCGTTTCAAAAATGCTACTCGAACCTGTTAGTCGATATTCATTGACCAATTTTACCTCGTAGACTTTGCCTGCAATTGCTCTTCCAATCGTCCCTGGGTGGGCTCGAACCACCAACCTCCCGGTTAACAGCAGAGCGCGCTGCCCAATTGCGCCACAGAGTCATACAGCCCACATGGTATAATAATTGCGACTCTACAAGCCGCAATATCTTTTTTTTTTTTTAAAGCGAGCCAGCAACATTCGAAAGTTCAGCCCCTGTCCAATCAACTGTGTTTAATGGAGAGCGAGGGCATCAATCTTTCTACCTTTAAGCTAAATCCCCTGTACCAATGTAGCTATAAAAAAACTGGAAGTTTTTCAATCAATCGACTCTCGCCAATTTATTGCGCACTCAATATACTGCAGTTAATCTGGATATTGAGGAAAAATTGCAAGATAATGTTATTTGACATAATGCCGATGTATTTGCTTACTTTTTCAAGCACACTTGGCAATTGAACCTCGTTCAGCAGTGCCTTTCATCAGATAGTAAAGCGAGCAGACTTTCCATTGTAAAAAACAAATATGTTCTCTCACCATTAGCGACTCATTGCGCCACAGAGCCCATACATCCTTCCATGATGCTCATTTCCACAAACGCAAAACACGGTTTTCATCCAAAATGGGTCCACATCAGTCATTCCTTGCCAACAAACTGAGAATCAAAAAGTGGACTGCTTGCCATTACAACCCTTGAAATCTTGGTCATAAATTTTCTTCTGTTTGAACCGAAAGAAGAAGAATTAAACCCTCTGTAACAATGAGATTGCAACTATTTCACTCAATTCTCATCACCTGTTAAAGTCATCTCTTTATATGTACTCTACATAAATGGAAAGACTTCATCTAGTGTAAGGTTGCCAAAGCATTTACTTTGTACTGATTTTTGGAACGTTATCTTCGAGATAAGGGAGCTCAATGTCAGCATCGCTGAAATGTCCAAGGTGTCAGGGTCAAGGTAAACTCCTACCTAAGCGTAAGCAAATTTGGTCTACAAGTGGAGGAATGGGTTCTAATCCCACTCCTGACAATGGGTTTGTCCTATATTTGACCTCATTGCAAGTGTAGGGGAATGGAGATGGACATTCCACGGCCAGATAACAGAAAATCTCTCTTTGAACATTGGGGGGGTTTCTTTCTCCCTCTCTCCCTCACCGCAGGGAGCCGCTGTGACTTTGGCGATAACAGACCTTCTCCCCCACAGTCTTACAGGAGGACGCCCCGATGAAAACTATGTTTTATGTGATTATGCCATGAATGTTTGTCCGAATCAACTCCGTACACCTCATGTTTCACCTTGTGTTACGTATTTTTCCACTGTTTAAGGTTTTATATTCCCAATGCTTTAACTCGAGTGCCCATCACAGGTGAAAGAAGATGTAAAATGTATCTACCTCAAGGAATAATGTGCACAAACTGCCAAAAGTGTTTAACGTGTCGTCGCAGTAGCGCCCGCCCCTTTCGCTCCCACCGTGCCCTGCGGCGCTAGGTGACAAAAAGACGCTCCGAGCTTGGAACGCTCTCTTCTCCTCTCTTCTCTTCTTGCTCTCTTCTTCCTTTTTTTTTGTTCAAGCCTTTGTCTATCTCTTTGAAGCCGTCTCCACGGACGAGCCTGTTTACTTTTCCTTTGTCTCAACAAAGCGTCCGCCACGTGGGTCGACAAGACTAGGCCAGCCTCATCGCCCCCCTGAACTCTGAAAACACCTGGAAACACCTGGAACTAAGCTTAAGCGCTAAACCGGACAGAGACTTTCTTTTCTACTTCGCTTCTACTATTTTTGAAGTAATCTACGCCGTTTACGTGGATCAGCGCTACGTTCTCATCTGAGTAAAGGCCGCGTGAGGAGCTAACACGCAGCTAAAGCGTTCTACCGCTAAGGAACTCCCGGACATCGCCACGCGCCATCTCGCGCCACCGCTGCCGCCCCGCGTCACGGACATCGCGGCACGCCACTGCCTTCGCCCGCCACACCGCTCCACGCGCCGCCTCGCGCCACCGCTGCCGCCCCGCGTCACGGATATCGCGGCACGCCACTGCCTTCGCCCGCCACACCGCTCCACGCCGCTGCCTCGCCACGGATCTCGTCCGCGGACAAGGACCAGCCGGACCGAGTTCTACAAAATCGTAAGCCGACTTCAGTGTGCGGTTCTTTTGTGGCGTGATTTGGGTAGAACTCAGCTGTTCCTCCTCCCTTAGCTTCTCACTTTCCCTCTTTTTGATATAGATTAGCATAGACACGTTTGATTATCAAAGGCAAAACCCTGGTTTAACATTATCTGCATGAAATCTGCTGTTAAATCTGATATAACATCACCTGTGATTTACCTGTGCGCATTTCTGCTCTGGTGCCCTTTTTGATTGCCCTTTTGATAAATAAACTACACGAAAGAGTTATTGACTATTGTTTGTTTGATTAGACTATGCGTAAGTCCCTGAATCGTGAAACACCCTTCAGACCTTTTAACGAGCGCGATTAAGGACCGTATCTTAGCTTTTTGGGTTTTACCCTGGTGCCCCGTCTTGTCTCGTTTCTGCTAAGAAATCTTCCTTAATCGTAAACTGAATACCTGTAGTTTGAGACCCTACACAAGGATGTGAATAGCCTGTTGGCTCCTGCTTCACTAAAGGTTCTATATCCATTCACTACACAGCTTTCTTGGATGCACTACTGCTGTTACGGCTCTCGACTGACATCTCAATTGCAATAGACTTTAAAACGAAGCATTAGCTTGATGTGGACTTTTAAAGGACGCAGTAGTTTGATGTGACAACAACCACATCAAACTCCTTTAAAAAGAGACAGCAGTTTGATGTGTTTTTTTACCAAAGTATAGGTACGGTCATTTGTGCTACTGTAATAACGGATATGATTCTGTATACTCACAGTTCACGTAAATAAAGTGTCAGGATGGCCGAGCGGTCTAAGGCGCCAGACTCAAGGTAAAATCCTTCCTCGCCACAGGGGATTCTGGTCTCTGAATGGAGGCGTGGGTTCAAATCCCACTCCTGACAAAAAAAAAATATTTCCTTTGGAAAGGAAGCCATTTTTACACCCTAATTTACAAGCACAAATGTGTGACAATGGATGAAAAATTGTCGTATTGGCTTAAGATTTCAAATGAAGTGTTACTTCCAATGATGAATTGTGATGTGATGGCCAATCTACTACGTAGATGCTGTACTGTCAAAGCATTGAGTACATTCAGAGTGAACTGTATCATATGTCTTATACTGTAATTGTGACCACTCACTGAGAAATTAAAGTGACAGATTAATTTACCAGACTTAGTACTGAAAAATTCTGGGTTTTCATTATGACCTTTTTTTGCCTTTTGGACAGCCAGCCTGGCTAGCTCAGTCGGTAGAGCATGAGACTCTTAATCTCGGGGTCGTGGGTTCGAGCCCCACGTCGGGCGGAGTTGATTTGAAGCTTTATGGACTGCTTGCCATTACAACCCGTGAAATCTTGGTCATAAATTTTCTTCTGTTGGAACCGAAAGAAGAAGAATTAATCCCTCTGTAATAATGAGATTTCAACTATTTCACTCAATTCTCATCACCTGTTAAAGTCATCTCTTTATATGGACTGTACATAATTGGAAAGACTTCATCTAGTGTAAGGTTGCCAAAGCATTTACTTTGTACTGATTTTTGGAACGTTATCTTCGAGATAAGGGAGCTCAATGTCAGCATCGCTGAAATGTCCAAGGTGTCAGGGTCAAGGTAAACTCCTACCTAAGCGTAAGCAAATTTGGTCTACAAGTGGAGGAATGGGTTCTAATCCCACTCCTGACAATGGGTTTGTCCTATATTTGAACTCATTGCAAGTGTAGGGGAATGGAGATGGACATTCCACGGCCAGATAACAGAAAATCTCTCTTTGAACATTGGGGGGGTTTCTTTCTCCCTCTCTCCCTCACCGCAGGGAGCCGCTGTGACTTTGGCGATAACAGACCTTCTCCCCCACAGTCTTACAGGAGGACGCCCCGATGAAAACTATGTTTTATGTGATTATGCCATGAATGTTTGTCCGAATCAACTCCGTACACCTCATGTTTCACCTTGTGTTACGTATTTTTCCACTGTTTAAGGTTTTATATTCCCAATGCTTTAACTCGAGTGCCCATCACAGGTGAAAGAAGATGTAAAATGTATCTACCTCAAGGAATAATGTGCACAAACTGCCAAAAGTGTTTAACGTGTCGTCGCAGTAGCGCCCGCCCCTTTCGCTCCCAGCGTGCCCTGCGGCGCTAGGTGACAAAAAGACGCTCCGAGCTTGGAACGCTCTCTTCTCCTCTCTTCTCTTCTTGCTCTCTTCTTCCTTTTTTTTTGTTCAAGCCTTTGTCTATCTCTTTGAAGCCGTCTCCACGGACCAGCCTGTTTACTTTTCCTTTGTCTCAACAAAGCGTCCGCCACGTGGGTCGACAAGACTAGGCCAGCCTCATCGCCCCCCTGAACTCTGAAAACACCTGGAAACACCTGGAACTAAGCTTAAGCGCTAAACCGGACAGAGACTTTCTTTTCTACTTCGCTTCTACTATTTTTGAAGTAATCTACCCCGTGTACGTGGATCAGCGCTACGTTCTCATCTGAGTAAAGGCCGCGTGAGGAGCTAACACGCAGCTAAAGCGTTCTACCGCTAAGGAACTCCCGGACATCGCCACGCGCCACCTCGCGCCACCGCTGCCGCCCCGCGTCACGGACATCGCGGCACGCCACTGCCTTCGCCCGCCACACCGCTCCACGCGCCGCCTCGCGCCACCGCTGCCGCCCCGCGTCACGGATATCGCGGCACGCCACTGCCTTCGCCCGCCACACCGCTCCACGCCGCTGCCTCGCCACGGATCTCGTCCGCGGACAAGGACCAGCCGGACCGAGTTCTACAAAATCGTAAGCAGACTTCAGTGTGCGGTTCTTTTGTGGCGTGATTTGGGTAGAACTCAGCTGTTCCTCCTCCCTTAGCTTCTCACTTTCCCTCTTTTTGATATAGATTAGCATAGACACGTTTGATTATCAAAGGCAAAACCCTGGTTTAACATTATCTGCATGAAATCTGCTGTTAAATCTGATATAACATCACCTGTGATTTACCTGTGCGCATTTCTGCTCCGGTGCCCTTTTTGATTGCCCTTTTGATAAATAAACTACACGAAAGAGTTATTGACTATTGTTTGTTTGATTAGACTATGCGTAAGTCCCTGAATCGTGAAACACCCTTCAGACCTTTTAACGAGCGCGATTAAGGACCGTATCTTAGCTTTTTGGGTTTTACCCTGGTGCCCCGTCTTGTCTCGTTTCTGCTAAGAAATCTTCCTTAATCGTAAACTGAATACCTGTAGTTTGAGACCCTACACAAGGATGTGAATAGCCTGTTGGCTCCTGCTTCACTAAAGGTTCTATATCCATTCAATACACAGCTTTCTTGGATGCACTACTGCTGTTACGGCTCTCGACTGACATCTCAATTGCAATAGACTTTAAAACGAAGCATTAGCTTGATGTGGACTTTTAAAGGACGCAGTAGTTTGATGTGACAACAACCACATCAAACTCCTTTAAAAAGAGACAGCAGTTTGATGTGTTTTTTTACCAAAGTATAGGTACGGTCATTTGTGCTACTGTAATAACGGATCTGATTCTGTATACTCACAGTTCACACAAACTAACCCTTTAAGCGCCAAAGTCGCAGAAATGCGACTTTACCGTACAAGGAAATTTATGAAATAATAGTAGAAAATGAATAACTTCAGTCATTGGTCGGTTCGGTGCAACTTCCTCTTATTAGCCAGGTATGATCTAGGGCAGATCCGGTAAGGAAAAAAATGGCTGGAGGAAGTACACGTGGCATGCAATTTACAGCAGATTCTGACTCTGAAGGAAATTATCTCCCCGAGAGTGACGATGGATTTCCAAGTGGAGATGAAGGGACTTCGAAACAACGGACAGGTGCAAAGGACAGACGGAGGCGAGGAACCAGTGGAACCAGTGGCTGCAGTAAAACTTGCCCGGTGGATGAGAGCTGGGACATGCTGAGAGAGGTCGAGGTATTTGAGGCATGGATCAAACCTTTTGAAGACCCAGTTGGCTACACAGGAGAGATGGATCTGACGGATGCTAATCCATTTGATATTCTGTCACTCTTTCTGACCGATCAGTTTTGGACTTTCATTACTGATGAGACAAATAGATATGCACATCAGTGTATGGCACCTATGATTCTGAAGCCACATTCAAGATTTCTTGAGTGGTATGATGTATCAGTCACCGAAATGAAAGCTTTCTTCGCTTTGCATCTCTCCATGGGCCTTGTTGAGAAACCTGAAATCGAGGATTACTGGGGAACATTTTGGCTTACACAAACGCCTGGATTTGGAAATGTAATGTCAAGAAACAGATTTGAAATCATTCTTTCGTTCTTTCATTTTGTCAACAATAATGATTATGTGAGAACAGGCGAGCCCGGGCACGATAAACTGTTCAAAGTCCGCCCAATAATAGATTTGATTATTCCCAAATTTGCAGCAGTTTACAGTCCAATCAAGGAGCTTTCTTTAGATGAAATGACAATAGCTTTTAAGGGGAGATCTTCACTAAAATGTTACTCTCCGAATAAACCTGACACATATGGCTATAGAGTGTATGCCCTGAGTGAAAGCTTTTCAGGGTATGTTTTGCGCTGGTCAATGCACACTGGACAGTACAAAAATAATGCAAGCAACATCAGTGCAACACACGCAGTTGTCCGTGAGTTGGTTTCTCCCTTTACGGGCAAAGGACACGAGATTTACATGGACAGTTACTATACCTCGCCTGTAATTGCAAATGAATTAGCAGATTTGGAAACTGGACTGTGTGGGACGGTAAGGATTACCAGGTTGGGGATGCCAAAATGCCTTGGTAAAAGTGTCTTACAGCTGAAAAAAGGAGATGACCCAGTTTTTTGCAGAAAGGGAAAACTCCTGGCTTGTGCTTGGCACGATACTAAACGTCTCACCATGTTGTCCACAGTCCATGGAAATGATTGTGTTCAGAGGAGGATCCGATCCAAGACAGATGACACTGGCTTCCGTGACATCAAAAGACCTGTATGTGTCGACCAGTACAACGCCTACATGGGTGGAGTGGACACTGCTGACCAGAGGATGAAGACATACCTCTTTCCACACAGGTCCCGGAAATGGTATCATCGCATATTCAATGCCATTATAAGCATAAGTATTGTCAACTCACACATCATATACACCAAATCCACTCCAGGCCCACACAAACCTTTAAAGGTTTACATTCAGAACATTATTGATGCATTACTGGCTGATCACTCCAAAAAACAAGAGAGGCGCTCAAGACCGGAGGGTGAAATGCCACAGAGACTCACAGAGCGTCATTGGCTTTGTCAAGCAGAGGGACGTCCAGACTGCGCCGTGTGCTCTGACCGCTCTCGTACCAAAGGCAGGCGGCAAACAAAGTACAGGTGCCGTCAGTGTGGCGTCTCTCTGTGCGGTTCCATGCAACGAGAGATACCATACGCTAAAAAACTTTAAATGCTGTCATTTGGATATGTAAAAGTGCAGGGTACCTTGACCCTGGATGGACATCTTTTCTGTGATGGCTCTCTCCTTTCTTCACTGCTTTCTCCACAACCTGCCTGGCACCAATGATGGATGTATAAGTTGGAAAAATAAAAAAATGAAAAAAATACATAATAAATACCGTGTTTGTCATCATTTGGTCAGAACTTGTAATCAGGGCCCGAGTTTGAAGATGTGAGCAAAAGGGGTGAAAATGGGTTAAAATGTGAAAAAACACCAAAATGAGCAAAATGAAATAATCCCCCATCATCAGTGCACAGTTTGCCCCCAGAAAAGCACTCCCCTGGGGCCTGGAGGTGATCTGACCACCAGAATATAGTACCATATACCCCTGCTGGACTTAGAAAAAAAACCGAGCTTCCAGCCAATAGTACACTATACCCGAGGGACTCTGTCGTTTTTCGGCAATAGTACACTATACCCGAGGGACTCTGTCGTTTTTCGGCAATAGTACACTATACCCGAGGGACTCTGTCGTTTTTCGGCAATAGTACACTATACCCGAGGGACTCTGTCGTTTTTCGGCAATAGTACACTATACCCGAGGGACTCTGTCGTTTTTCGGCAATAGTACACTATGCCCATCGACTCTGTCGTTTTCCCGGGCCGTAGTATGAAGTTGTGAGCAAAAGGGGTGAAAATGGGTTAAAATGTGAAAAAACACCAAAATGAGCAAAATGAAATAATCCCCCATCATCAGTGCACTGTTTGACCCCAGAAAAGCACTCCCCTGGGGCCTGGAGGTGATCTGACCATCATAGTATAGCACCCTATGCCCCTGAGGGACTTAGAGTAAAAACCGAAATAGTACACTATACCCGAAAAGACTCTGTCATTTTTCGGCAATAGTACACTATACCCATCGACTCTGTCGTTTTTCCGGGCCGTAGTACGAGGTTGTGAGCAAAAGGGGTGAAAATGGGTTAAAATGTGAAAAAACACCAAAATGAGCAAAATGAAATAATCTCCCATCATCAGTGCACTGTTTGACCCCAGAAAAGCACTCCCCTGGGGCCTGGAGGTGATCTGACCATCATAGTATAGTACACTATGCCCCTGAGGGACTTAGAGTAAAAACCGAAATAGTACACTATACTCGAAAAATTTCAAAGTGTGGTTAAGAGTACCAAGGGCACGGGCTTCCATGTCAGAGTACCAAGGGCACGGGCTTCCAGGCGGCTGCCCCTAAGGGGTTTAGCCCGCGAGGGGGTGCTTAAGGGTGGGTCCCCGGGTTCGGAGGGAGAGCCTGGTCCCCGGTGGTCATCCCCGGAGTCCCGGAGCCCAGGACCCGGGGAAGAGTGTGCCCGGGTCGGGGCTGAGTCTGGTGGAGTGGGGGGGTGGCCCTGGGGGTGCTCCGGGGTCTCCAGGGGGTGCTCGGCGGAGGCCATGCCCAGCCAGAGTGGACCTTCCCCGGGGTGAGTCTGGGGAGAGTGGGGGGTGGCTCTGGAGGGTCTCCGGGGGCTCCAGGGGGTGCTCAGTGGAGGCCATGCCCAGCCAGAGTGGCCCTTCCCCGGGCATAGTCTGGGGAGAGTGGGGGGTGGCTCTGGAGGTGCTCCGGGGGCTCCAGGGGGTGCTCAGTGGAGGCCATGCCCAGCCAGAGTGTCCCTTCCCCGGGCAGAGTCTGGAGGAGTGGGGGGTGGCTCTGGAGGTGCTCCGGGGGCTCCAGGGGGTGCTCGGCGGAGGCCATGCCCAGCCAGAGTGGCCCTTCCCCGGGCATAGTCTGGGGAGAGTGGGGGGTGGCTCTGGAGGTGCTCCGGGGGCTCCAGGGGGTGCTCAGTGGAGGCCATGCCCAGCCAGAGTGTCCCTTCCCCGGGCAGAGTCTGGAGGAGTGGGGGGTGGCTCTGGAGGTGCTCCGGGGGCTCCAGGGGTTCCAGGGGGTGCTCAGTGGGGGCCATGCCCAGCCAGAGTTGCCATTCCCCGGGGTGAGTCTGGAGGAGTGGGGGGTGGCTCTGGAGGTGCTCCGGGGGTTCCAGGGGGTGCTCGGCGGAGGCCATGCCCAGCCAGAGTGGCCCTTCCCCGGGCAGAGTCTGGGGAGAGTGGGGGGTGGCTCTGGAGGTGCTCCCGGGGCTCCAGGGGTTCCAGGGGGTGCTCAGTGGAGGCCATGCCCAGCCAGAGTGTCCCTTCCCCGGGGTGAGTCTGGGGAGAGTGGGGGGTGGCTCTGGGGGTGCTCCGGGGGCTCCAGGGGGTGCTCGGCGGAGGCCATGCCCAGCCAGAGTGGACCTTCCCCGGGGTGAGTCTGGGGAGAGTGGGGGGTGGCTCTGGAGGGTCTCCGGGGGGTCCAGGGGGTGCTCAGTGGAGGCCATGCGCAGCCAGAGTGGCCCTTCCCCGGGCATAGTCTGGGGAGAGTGGGGGGTGGCTCTGGAGGTGCTCCGGGGGCTCCAGGGGGTGCTCAGTGGAGGCCATGCCCAGCCAGAGTGTCCCTTCCCCGGGCAGAGTCTGGAGGAGTGGGGGGTGGCTCTGGAGGTGCTCCGGGGGCTCCAGGGGGTGCTCGGCGGAGGCCATGCCCAGCCAGAGTGGCCCTTCCCCGGGCATAGTCTGGGGAGAGTGGGGGGTGGCTCTGGAGGTGCTCCGGGGGCTCCAGGGGGTGCTCAGTGGAGGCCATGCCCAGCCAGAGTGTCCCTTCCCCGGGGTGAGTCTGGGGAGAGTGGGGGGTGGCTCTGGGGGTGCTCCGGGGGCTCCAGGGGGTGCTCGGCCGAGGCCATGCCCAGCCAGAGTGTCCCTTCCCCGGGGTGAGTCTGGAGGAGTGGGGGGTGGCTCTGGAGGTGCTCCGGGGGCTCCAGGGGGTGCTTGGTGGAGACCATGCCCAGCCAGAGTGGCCCTTCCCCGGGGTGAGTCTGGGGAGAGTGGGGGGTGGCTCTGGAGGAGCTCCAGGGGTTCCAGGGGGTGCTCGGCGGAGGCCATGCCCAGCCAGAGTGGCCCTTCCCCGGGCATAGTCTGGGGAGAGTGGGGGGTGGCTCTGGAGGTGCTCCGGGGGCTCCAGGGGGTGCTCAGTGGAGGCCATGCCCAGCCAGAGTGGCCCTTCCCCGGGGTGAGTCTGGAGGAGTGGGGGGTGGCTCTGGAGGGGCTCCAGGGGTTCCAGGGGGTGCTCGGCGGAGGCCATGCCCAGCCAGAGTGGCCCTTCCCCGGGCATAGTCTGGGGAGAGTGGGGGGTGGCTCTGGAGGTGCTCCGGGGGCTCCAGGGGGTGCTCGGTGGAGGCCATGACCAGCCAGAGTGGCCCTTCCCCGGGCATAGTCTGGGGAGAGTGGGGGGTGGCTCTGGAGGTGCTCCGGGGGCTCCAGGGGGTGCTCAGTGGAGGCCATGCCCAGCCAGAGTGGCCCTTCCCCGGGCAGAGTCTGGAGGAGTGGGGGGTGGCTCTGGAGGTGCTCCGGGGGCTCCAGGGGTTCCAGGGGGTGCTCAGTGGGGGCCACGCCCAGCCAGAGTGGCCCTTCCCCGGGCATAGTCTGGGGAGAGTGGGGGGTGGCTCTGGAGGTGCTCCGGGGGCTCCAGGGGGTGCTCAGTGGAGGCCATGCCCAGCCAGAGTGGCCCTTCCCCGGGGTGAGTCTGGAGGAGTGGGGGGTGGCTCTGGAGGAGCTCCAGGGGTTCCAGGGGGTGCTCGGCGGAGGCCATGCCCAGCCAGAGTGGCCCTTCCCCGGGCATAGTCTGGGGAGAGTGGGGGGTGGCTCTGGAGGTGCTCCGGGGGCTCCAGGGGGTGCTCAGTGGAGGCCATGCCCAGCCAGAGTGGCCCTTCCCCGGGCATAGTCTGGGGAGAGTGGGGGGTGGCTCTGGAGGGTCTCCGGGGGCTCCAGGGGGTGCTCAGTGGAGGCCATGCCCAGCCAGAGTGTCCCTTCCCCGGGCAGAGTCTGGAGGAGTGGGGGGTGGCTCTGGAGGTGCTCCGGGGGCTCCAGGGGGTGCTCGGCGGAGGCCATGCCCAGCCAGAGTGGCCCTTCCCCGGGCATAGTCTGGGGAGAGTGGGGGGTGGCTCTGGAGGTGCTCCGGGGGCTCCAGGGGGTGCTCAGTGGAGGCCATGCCCAGGTAGAGTGTCCCTTCCCCGGGGTGAGTCTGGAGGAGTGGGGGGTGGCTCTGGAGGTGCTCCGGGGGGCTCCAGGGGGTGCTTGGTGGAGGCCATGCCCAGCCAGAGTGGACCTTCCCCGGGGTGAGTCTGGGGAGAGTGGGGGGTGGCTCTGGAGGGTCTCCGGGGGCTCCAGGGGCTGCTCGGCGGAGGCCATGCCCAGCCAGAGTGTCCCTTCCCCGGGGTGAGTCTGGAGGAGTGGGGGGTGGCTCTGGAGGGTCTCCGGGGGCTCCAGGGGCTCCAGGGGGTGCTCAGCGGAGGCCATGCCCAGCCAGAGTGGCCCTTCCCCGGCCTCATATGCGGCAGAGTGCGGGGTGAGCAAAATGGGTGAAAATGGGTTAAAATGTGAAAAAACACCAAAATGAGCAAAATGAAATAATCCCCCATCATCAGTGCACTGTTTGACCCCAGAAAAGCACTCCCCTGGGGCCTGGAGGTGATCTGACCATCATAGTATAGTACACTATGCCCCTGAATGACTTAGAGTAAAAACCGAAATAGTACACTATACTCGAAAAATTTCAAAGTGTGGTTAAGAGTACCAAGGGCACGGGCTTCCAGGCGGCTGCCCCTAAGGGGTTTAGCCCGCGAGGGGGTGCTTAAGGGTGGGTCCCCGGGTTCGGAGGGAGAGCCTGGTCCCCGGTGGTCATCCCCGGAGTCCCGGAGCCCAGGACCCGGGGAAGAGTGTGCCCGGGTCGGGGCTGAGTCTGGTGGAGTGGGGGGGTGGCCCTGGGGGTGCTCCGGGGGCTCCAGGGGGTGCTCGGCGGAGGCCATGCCCAGCCAGAGTGGACCTTCCCCGGGGTGAGTCTGGGGAGAGTGGGGGGTGGCTCTGGAGGGTCTCCGGGGGCTCCAGGGGGTGCTCAGTGGAGGCCATGCCCAGCCAGAGTGGCCCTTCCCCGGGCATAGTCTGGGGAGAGTGGGGGGTGGCTCTGGAGGTGCTCCGGGGGCTCCAGGGGGTGCTCAGTGGAGGCCATGCCCAGCCAGAGTGTCCCTTCCCCGGGCAGAGTCTGGAGGGGTGGGGGGTGGCTCTGGAGGTGCTCCGGGGGCTCCAGGGGGTGCTCGGCGGAGGCCATGCCCAGCCAGAGTGGCCCTTCCCCGGGGATAGTCTGGGGAGAGTGGGGGGTGGCTCTGGAGGTGCTCCGGGGGCTCCAGGGGGTGCTCAGTGGAGGCCATGCCCAGCCAGAGTGTCCCTTCCCCGGGCAGAGTCTGGAGGAGTGGGGGGTGGCTCTGGAGGTGCTCCGGGGGCTCCAGGGGTTCCAGGGGGTGCTCAGCGGAGGCCATGCCCAGCCAGAGTGGCCCTTCCCTGGGGTGAGTCTGGGGAGAGTGGGGGGTGGCTCTGGAGGTGCTCCGGGGGCTCCAGGGGGTGCTCAGCGGAGGCCATGCCCAGCCAGAGTGGCCCTTCTCCGGGCAGAATCTGGGGAGAGTGGGGGGTGGCTCTGGAGGTGCTCCGGGGGCTCCAGGGGGTGCTCAGTGGAGGCCATGCCCAGCCAGAGTGGCCCTTCCCCGGGGTGAGTCTGGAGGAGTGGGGGGTGGCTCTGGAGGAGCTCCAGGGGTTCCAGGGGGTGCTCGGCGGAGGCCATGCCCAGCCAGAGTGGCCCTTCCCCGGGCATAGTCTGGGGAGAGTGGGGGGTGGCTCTGGAGGTGCTCCGGGGGCTCCAGGGGGTGCTCAGTGGAGGCCATGCCCAGCCAGAGTGGCCCTTCCCCGGGCAGAGTCTGGAGGAGTGGGGGGTGGCTCTGGAGGTGCTCCGGGGGCTCCAGGGGTTCCAGGGGGTGCTCAGCGGAGGCCATGCCCAGCCAGAGTGGCCCTTCCCCGGCCTCATATGCGGCAGAGTGCGGGGTGAGCAAAATGGGTGAAAATGGGTTAAAATGTGAAAAAACACCAAAATGAGCAAAATGAAATAATCCCCCATCATCAGTGCACTGTTTGACCCCAGAAAAGCACTCCCCTGGGGCCTGGAGGTGATCTGACCATCAGAGTATAGCACCATATGCCCCTGAGGGACTTAGAGTAAAAACCGAAATAGTACACTATTCCCGAAAAGACTCTGTCATTTTTCGGCAATAGTACACTATGCCCATCGACTCTGTCGTTTTCCCGGGCCGTAGTATGAAGTTGTGAGCAAAAGGGGTGAAAATGGGTTAAAATGTGAAAAAAACACCAAAATGAGCAAAATGAAATAATCCCCCATCATCAGTGCACTGTTTGACCCCAGAAAAGCACTCCCCTGGGGCCTGGAGGTGATCTGACCATCATAGTATAGCACCATATGCCCCTGAGGGACTTAGAGTAAAAACCGAAATAGTACACTATACCTGAAAAGACTCTGTCATTTTTCGGCAATAGTACACTATACCCGAGCGACTCTGTCGTTTTTCCGGGCCGTAGTATGAAGTTGTGAGCAAAAGGGGTGAAAATGGGTTAAAATGTGAAAAAACACCAAAATGAGCAAAATGAAATAATCCCCCATCATCAGTGCACTGTTTGACCCCAGAAAAGCACTCCCCTGGGGCCTGGAGGTGATCTGACCATCATAGTATAGCACCATATGCCCCTGAGGGACTTAGAGTAAAAACCGAAATAGTACACTATACCTGAAAAGACTCTGTCATTTTTCGGCAATAGTACACTATACCCAAGCGACTCTGTCGTTTTTCCGGGCCGTAGTATGAAGTTGTGAGCAAAAGGGGTGAAAATGGGTTAAAATGTGAAAAAACACCAAAATGAGCCAAATGAAATAATCCCCCATCATCAGTGCACTGTTTGCCCCCAGAAAAGCACTCCCCTGGGGCCTGGAGGTGATCTGACCATCATAGTATAGCACCATATGCCCCTGAGGGACTTAGAGTAAAAACCGAAATAGTACACTATACCTGAAAAGACTCTGTCATTTTTCGGCAATAGTACACTATACCCGAGCGACTGTCGTTTTTCCGGGCCGTAGTATGAAGTTGTGAGCAAAAGGGGTGAAAATGGGTTAAAATGTGAAAAAACACCAAAATGAGCAAAATGAAATAATCCCCCATCATCAGTGCACTGTTTGCCCCCAGAAAAGCACTCCCCTGGGGCCTGGAGGTGATCTGACCATCATAGTATAGCACCATATGCCCCTGAGGGACTTAGAGTAAAAACCGAAATAGTACACTATACCTGAAAAGACTCTGTCATTTTTCGGCAATAGTACACTATACCCGAGCGACTCTGTCGTTTTTCCGGGCCGTAGTATGAAGTTGTGAGCAAAAGGGGTGAAAATGGGTTAAAATGTGAAAAAACACCAAAATGAGCAAAATGAAATAATCCCCCATCATCAGTGCACTGTTTGCCCCCAGAAAAGCACTCCCCTGGGGCCTGGAGGTGATCTGACCATCAGAGTATAGCACCATATGCCCCTGAGGGACTTAGAGTAAAAACCGAAATAGTACACTATACCTGAAAAGACTCTGTCATTTTTCGGCAATAGTACACTATACCCAAGCGACTCTGTCGTTTTTCCGGGCCGTAGTATGAAGTTGTGAGCAAAAGGGGTGAAAATGGGTTAAAATGTGAAAAAACACCAAAATGAGCAAAATGAAATAATCCCCCATCATCAGTGCACTGTTTGCCCCCAGAAAAGCACTCCCCTGGGGCCTGGAGGTGATCTGACCATCATAGTATAGCACCATATGCCCCTGAGGGACTTAGAGTAAAAACCGAAATAGTACACTATACCTGAAAAGACTCTGTCATTTTTCGGCAATAGTACACTATACCCGAGCGACTCTGTCGTTTTTCCGGGCCGTAGTATGAAGTTGTGAGCAAAAGGGGTGAAAATGGGTTAAAATGTGAAAAAACACCAAAATGAGCCAAATGAAATAATCCCCCATCATCAGTGCACTGTTTGCCCCTAGAAAAGCACTCCCCTGGGGCCTGGAGGTGATCTGACCATCATAGTATAGCACCATATGCCCCTGAGGGACTTAGAGTAAAAACCAAAATAGTACACTATACCTGAAAAGACTCTGTCATTTTTCGGCAATAGTACACTATACCCGAGCGACTCTGTCGTTTTTCCGGGCCGTAGTATGAAGTTGTGAGCAAAAGGGGTGAAAATGGGTTAAAATGTGAAAAAACACCAAAATGAGCCAAATGAAATAATCCCCCATCATCAGTGCACTGTTTGCCCCCAGAAAAGCACTCCCCTGGGGCCTGGAGGTGATCTGACCATCATAGTATAGCACCATATGCCCCTGAGGGACTTAGAGTAAAAACCGAAATAGTACACTATACCTGAAAAGACTCTGTCATTTTTCGGCAATAGTACACTATACCCGAGCGACTCTGTCGTTTTTCCGGGCCGTAGTATGAAGTTGTGAGCAAAAGGGGTGAAAATGGGTTAAAATGTGAAAAAACACCAAAATGAGCCAAATGAAATAATCCCCCATCATCAGTGCACTGTTTGCCCCCAGAAAAGCACTCCCCTGGGGCCTGGAGGTGATCTGACCATCATAGTATAGCACCATATGCCCCTGAGGGACTTAGAGTAAAAACCGAAATAGTACACTATACCTGAAAAGACTCTGTCATTTTTCGGCAATAGTACACTATACCCGAGCGACTGTCGTTTTTCCGGGCCGTAGTATGAAGTTGTGAGCAAAAGGGGTGAAAATGGGTTAAAATGTGAAAAAACACCAAAATGAGCAAAATGAAATAATCCCCCATCATCAGTGCACTGTTTGCCCCCAGAAAAGCACTCCCCTGGGGCCTGGAGGTGATCTGACCATCATAGTATAGCACCATATGCCCCTGAGGGACTTAGAGTAAAAACCGAAATAGTACACTATACCTGAAAAGACTCTGTCATTTTTCGGCAATAGTACACTATACCCAAGCGACTCTGTCGTTTTTCCGGGCCGTAGTATGAAGTTGTGAGCAAAAGGGGTGAAAATGGGTTAAAATGTGAAAAAACACCAAAATGAGCAAAATGAAATAATCCCCCATCATCAGTGCACTGTTTGCCCCCAGAAAAGCACTCCCCTGGGGCCTGGAGGTGATCTGACCATCATAGTATAGCACCATATGCCCCTGAGGGACTTAGAGTAAAAACCGAAATAGTACACTATACCTGAAAAGACTCTGTCATTTTTCGGCAATAGTACACTATACCCGAGCGACTCTGTCGTTTTTCCGGGCCGTAGTATGAAGTTGTGAGCAAAAGGGGTGAAAATGGGTTAAAATGTGAAAAAACACCAAAATGAGCCAAATGAAATAATCCCCCATCATCAGTGCACTGTTTGCCCCTAGAAAAGCACTCCCCTGGGGCCTGGAGGTGATCTGACCATCATAGTATAGCACCATATGCCCCTGAGGGACTTAGAGTAAAAACCAAAATAGTACACTATACCTGAAAAGACTCTGTCATTTTTCGGCAATAGTACACTATACCCGAGCGACTCTGTCGTTTTTCCGGGCCGTAGTATGAAGTTGTGAGCAAAAGGGGTGAAAATGGGTTAAAATGTGAAAAAACACCAAAATGAGCCAAATGAAATAATCCCCCATCATCAGTGCACTGTTTGCCCCCAGAAAAGCACTCCCCTGGGGCCTGGAGGTGATCTGACCATCATAGTATAGCACCATATGCCCCTGAGGGACTTAGAGTAAAAACCGAAATAGTACACTATACCTGAAAAGACTCTGTCATTTTTCGGCAATAGTACACTATACCCGAGCGACTCTGTCGTTTTTCCGGGCCGTAGTATGAAGTTGTGAGCAAAAGGGGTGAAAATGGGTTAAAATGTGAAAAAACACCAAAATGAGCAAAATGAAATAATCCCCCATCATCAGTGCACTGTTTGCCCCCAGAAAAGCACTCCCCTGGGGCCTGGAGGTGATCTGACCATCATAGTATAGCACCATATGCCCCTGAGGGACTTAGAGTAAAAACCGAAATAGTACACTATACCTGAAAAGACTCTGTCATTTTTCGGCAATAGTACACTATACCCAAGCGACTCTGTCGTTTTTCCGGGCCGTAGTATGAAGTTGTGAGCAAAAGGGGTGAAAATGGGTTAAAATGTGAAAAAACACCAAAATGAGCAAAATGAAATAATCCCCCATCATCAGTGCACTGTTTGCCCCCAGAAAAGCACTCCCCTGGGGCCTGGAGGTGATCTGACCATCATAGTATAGCACCATATGCCCCTGAGGGACTTAGAGTAAAAACCGAAATAGTACACTATACCTGAAAAGACTCTGTCATTTTTCGGCAATAGTACACTATACCCGAGCGACTCTGTCGTTTTTCCGGGCCGTAGTATGAAGTTGTGAGCAAAAGGGGTGAAAATGGGTTAAAATGTGAAAAAACACCAAAATGAGCAAAATGAAATAATCCCCCATCATCAGTGCACTGTTTGCCCCCAGAAAAGCACTCCCCTGGGGCCTGGAGGTGATCTGACCATCATAGTATAGCACCATATGCCCCTGAGGGACTTAGAGTAAAAACCGAAATAGTACACTATACCTGAAAAGACTGTCATTTTTCGGCAATAGTACACTATACCCGAGCGACTCTGTCGTTTTTCCGGGCCGTAGTATGAAGTTGTGAGCAAAAGGGGTGAAAATGGGTTAAAATGTGAAAAAACACCAAAATGAGCCAAATGAAATAATCCCCCATCATCAGTGCACTGTTTGCCCCTAGAAAAGCACTCCCCTGGGGCCTGGAGGTGATCTGACCATCATAGTATAGCACCATATGCCCCTGAGGGACTTAGAGTAAAAACCAAAATAGTACACTATACCTGAAAAGACTCTGTCATTTTTCGGCAATAGTACACTATACCCGAGCGACTCTGTCGTTTTTCCGGGCCGTAGTATGAAGTTGTGAGCAAAAGGGGTGAAAATGGGTTAAAATGTGAAAAAACACCAAAATGAGCCAAATGAAATAATCCCCCATCATCAGTGCACTGTTTGCCCCCAGAAAAGCACTCCCCTGGGGCCTGGAGGTGATCTGACCATCATAGTATAGCACCATATGCCCCTGAGGGACTTAGAGTAAAAACCGAAATAGTACACTATACCTGAAAAGACTCTGTCATTTTTCGGCAATAGTACACTATACCCGAGCGACTCTGTCGTTTTTCCGGGCCGTAGTATGAAGTTGTGAGCAAAAGGGGTGAAAATGGGTTAAAATGTGAAAAAACACCAAAATGAGCAAAATGAAATAATCCCCCATCATCAGTGCACTGTTTGACCCCAGAAAAGCACTCCCCTGGGGCCTGGAGGTGATCTGACCATCATAGTATAGCACCATATGCCCCTGAGGGACTTAGAGTAAAAACCGAAATAGTACACTATACCTGAAAAGACTCTGTCATTTTTCGGCAATAGTACACTATACCCAAGCGACTCTGTCGTTTTTCCGGGCCGTAGTATGAAGTTGTGAGCAAAAGGGGTGAAAATGGGTTAAAATGTGAAAAAACACCAAAATGAGCCAAATGAAATAATCCCCCATCATCAGTGCACTGTTTGCCCCCAGAAAAGCACTCCCCTGGGGCCTGGAGGTGATCTGACCATCATAGTATAGCACCATATGCCCCTGAGGGACTTAGAGTAAAAACCGAAATAGTACACTATACCTGAAAAGACTCTGTCATTTTTCGGCAATAGTACACTATACCCGAGCGACTGTCGTTTTTCCGGGCCGTAGTATGAAGTTGTGAGCAAAAGGGGTGAAAATGGGTTAAAATGTGAAAAAACACCAAAATGAGCAAAATGAAATAATCCCCCATCATCAGTGCACTGTTTGCCCCCAGAAAAGCACTCCCCTGGGGCCTGGAGGTGATCTGACCATCATAGTATAGCACCATATGCCCCTGAGGGACTTAGAGTAAAAACCAAAATAGTACACTATACCTGAAAAGACTCTGTCATTTTTCGGCAATAGTACACTATACCCAAGCGACTCTGTCGTTTTTCCGGGCCGTAGTATGAAGTTGTGAGCAAAAGGGGTGAAAATGGGTTAAAATGTGAAAAAACACCAAAATGAGCAAAATGAAATAATCCCCCATCATCAGTGCACTGTTTGCCCCCAGAAAAGCACTCCCCTGGGGCCTGGAGGTGATCTGACCATCAGAGTATAGCACCATATGCCCCTGAGGGACTTAGAGTAAAAACCGAAATAGTACACTATACCTGAAAAGACTCTGTCATTTTTCGGCAATAGTACACTATACCCAAGCGACTCTGTCGTTTTTCCGGGCCGTAGTATGAAGTTGTGAGCAAAAGGGGTGAAAATGGGTTAAAATGTGAAAAAACACCAAAATGAGCAAAATGAAATAATCCCCCATCATCAGTGCACTGTTTGCCCCCAGAAAAGCACTCCCCTGGGGCCTGGAGGTGATCTGACCATCATAGTATAGCACCATATGCCCCTGAGGGACTTAGAGTAAAAACCGAAATAGTACACTATACCTGAAAAGACTCTGTCATTTTTCGGCAATAGTACACTATACCCGAGCGACTCTGTCGTTTTTCCGGGCCGTAGTATGAAGTTGTGAGCAAAAGGGGTGAAAATGGGTTAAAATGTGAAAAAACACCAAAATGAGCAAAATGAAATAATCCCCCATCATCAGTGCACTGTTTGCCCCCAGAAAAGCACTCCCCTGGGGCCTGGAGGTGATCTGACCATCATAGTATAGCACCATATGCCCCTGAGGGACTTAGAGTAAAAACCGAAATAGTACACTATACCTGAAAAGACTCTGTCATTTTTCGGCAATAGTACACTATACCCGAGCGACTCTGTCGTTTTTCCGGGCCGTAGTATGAAGTTGTGAGCAAAAGGGGTGAAAATGGGTTAAAATGTGAAAAAACACCAAAATGAGCAAAATGAAATAATCCCCCATCATCAGTGCACTGTTTGCCCCCAGAAAAGCACTCCCCTGGGGCCTGGAGGTGATCTGACCATCATAGTATAGCACCATATGCCCCTGAGGGACTTAGAGTAAAAACCGAAATAGTACACTATACCTGAAAAGACTCTGTCATTTTTCGGCAATAGTACACTATACCCGAGCGACTCTGTCGTTTTTCCGGGCCGTAGTATGAAGTTGTGAGCAAAAGGGGTGAAAATGGGTTAAAATGTGAAAAAACACCAAAATGAGCCAAATGAAATAATCCCCCATCATCAGTGCACTGTTTGCCCCTAGAAAAGCACTCCCCTGGGGCCTGGAGGTGATCTGACCATCATAGTATAGCACCATATGCCCCTGAGGGACTTAGAGTAAAAACCAAAATAGTACACTATACCTGAAAAGACTCTGTCATTTTTCGGCAATAGTACACTATACCCGAGCGACTCTGTCGTTTTTCCGGGCCGTAGTATGAAGTTGTGAGCAAAAGGGGTGAAAATGGGTTAAAATGTGAAAAAACACCAAAATGAGCCAAATGAAATAATCCCCCATCATCAGTGCACTGTTTGCCCCCAGAAAAGCACTCCCCTGGGGCCTGGAGGTGATCTGACCATCATAGTATAGCACCATATGCCCCTGAGGGACTTAGAGTAAAAACCGAAATAGTACACTATACCTGAAAAGACTCTGTCATTTTTCGGCAATAGTACACTATACCCGAGCGACTCTGTCGTTTTTCCGGGCCGTAGTATGAAGTTGTGAGCAAAAGGGGTGAAAATGGGTTAAAATGTGAAAAAACACCAAAATGAGCAAAATGAAATAATCCCCCATCATCAGTGCACTGTTTGACCCCAGAAAAGCACTCCCCTGGGGCCTGGAGGTGATCTGACCATCATAGTATAGCACCATATGCCCCTGAGGGACTTAGAGTAAAAACCGAAATAGTACACTATACCTGAAAAGACTCTGTCATTTTTCGGCAATAGTACACTATACCCAAGCGACTCTGTCGTTTTTCCGGGCCGTAGTATGAAGTTGTGAGCAAAAGGGGTGAAAATGGGTTAAAATGTGAAAAAACACCAAAATGAGCCAAATGAAATAATCCCCCATCATCAGTGCACTGTTTGCCCCCAGAAAAGCACTCCCCTGGGGCCTGGAGGTGATCTGACCATCATAGTATAGCACCATATGCCCCTGAGGGACTTAGAGTAAAAACCGAAATAGTACACTATACCTGAAAAGACTCTGTCATTTTTCGGCAATAGTACACTATACCCGAGCGACTGTCGTTTTTCCGGGCCGTAGTATGAAGTTGTGAGCAAAAGGGGTGAAAATGGGTTAAAATGTGAAAAAACACCAAAATGAGCAAAATGAAATAATCCCCCATCATCAGTGCACTGTTTGCCCCCAGAAAAGCACTCCCCTGGGGCCTGGAGGTGATCTGACCATCATAGTATAGCACCATATGCCCCTGAGGGACTTAGAGTAAAAACCGAAATAGTACACTATACCTGAAAAGACTCTGTCATTTTTCGGCAATAGTACACTATACCCGAGCGACTCTGTCGTTTTTCCGGGCCGTAGTATGAAGTTGTGAGCAAAAGGGGTGAAAATGGGTTAAAATGTGAAAAAACACCAAAATGAGCAAAATGAAATAATCCCCCATCATCAGTGCACTGTTTGCCCCCAGAAAAGCACTCCCCTGGGGCCTGGAGGTGATCTGACCATCAGAGTATAGCACCATATGCCCCTGAGGGACTTAGAGTAAAAACCGAAATAGTACACTATACCTGAAAAGACTCTGTCATTTTTCGGCAATAGTACACTATACCCGAGCGACTCTGTCGTTTTTCCGGGCCGTAGTATGAAGTTGTGAGCAAAAGGGGTGAAAATGGGTTAAAATGTGAAAAAACACCAAAATGAGCAAAATGAAATAATCCCCCATCATCAGTGCACTGTTTGCCCCCAGAAAAGCACTCCCCTGGGGCCTGGAGGTGATCTGACCATCATAGTATAGCACCATATGCCCCTGAGGGACTTAGAGTAAAAACCGAAATAGTACACTATACCTGAAAAGACTGTCATTTTTCGGCAATAGTACACTATACCCGAGCGACTCTGTCGTTTTTCCGGGCCGTAGTATGAAGTTGTGAGCAAAAGGGGTGAAAATGGGTTAAAATGTGAAAAAACACCAAAATGAGCCAAATGAAATAATCCCCCATCATCAGTGCACTGTTTGCCCCTAGAAAAGCACTCCCCTGGGGCCTGGAGGTGATCTGACCATCATAGTATAGCACCATATGCCCCTGAGGGACTTAGAGTAAAAACCAAAATAGTACACTATACCTGAAAAGACTCTGTCATTTTTCGGCAATAGTACACTATACCCGAGCGACTCTGTCGTTTTTCCGGGCCGTAGTATGAAGTTGTGAGCAAAAGGGGTGAAAATGGGTTAAAATGTGAAAAAACACCAAAATGAGCCAAATGAAATAATCCCCCATCATCAGTGCACTGTTTGCCCCCAGAAAAGCACTCCCCTGGGGCCTGGAGGTGATCTGACCATCATAGTATAGCACCATATGCCCCTGAGGGACTTAGAGTAAAAACCGAAATAGTACACTATACCTGAAAAGACTCTGTCATTTTTCGGCAATAGTACACTATACCCGAGCGACTCTGTCGTTTTTCCGGGCCGTAGTATGAAGTTGTGAGCAAAAGGGGTGAAAATGGGTTAAAATGTGAAAAAACACCAAAATGAGCAAAATGAAATAATCCCCCATCATCAGTGCACTGTTTGACCCCAGAAAAGCACTCCCCTGGGGCCTGGAGGTGATCTGACCATCATAGTATAGCACCATATGCCCCTGAGGGACTTAGAGTAAAAACCGAAATAGTACACTATACCTGAAAAGACTCTGTCATTTTTCGGCAATAGTACACTATACCCAAGCGACTCTGTCGTTTTTCCGGGCCGTAGTATGAAGTTGTGAGCAAAAGGGGTGAAAATGGGTTAAAATGTGAAAAAACACCAAAATGAGCCAAATGAAATAATCCCCCATCATCAGTGCACTGTTTGCCCCCAGAAAAGCACTCCCCTGGGGCCTGGAGGTGATCTGACCATCATAGTATAGCACCATATGCCCCTGAGGGACTTAGAGTAAAAACCGAAATAGTACACTATACCTGAAAAGACTCTGTCATTTTTCGGCAATAGTACACTATACCCGAGCGACTGTCGTTTTTCCGGGCCGTAGTATGAAGTTGTGAGCAAAAGGGGTGAAAATGGGTTAAAATGTGAAAAAACACCAAAATGAGCAAAATGAAATAATCCCCCATCATCAGTGCACTGTTTGCCCCCAGAAAAGCACTCCCCTGGGGCCTGGAGGTGATCTGACCATCATAGTATAGCACCATATGCCCCTGAGGGACTTAGAGTAAAAACCGAAATAGTACACTATACCTGAAAAGACTCTGTCATTTTTCGGCAATAGTACACTATACCCAAGCGACTCTGTCGTTTTTCCGGGCCGTAGTATGAAGTTGTGAGCAAAAGGGGTGAAAATGGGTTAAAATGTGAAAAAACACCAAAATGAGCAAAATGAAATAATCCCCCATCATCAGTGCACTGTTTGCCCCCAGAAAAGCACTCCCCTGGGGCCTGGAGGTGATCTGACCATCAGAGTATAGCACCATATGCCCCTGAGGGACTTAGAGTAAAAACCGAAATAGTACACTATACCTGAAAAGACTCTGTCATTTTTCGGCAATAGTACACTATACCCAAGCGACTCTGTCGTTTTTCCGGGCCGTAGTATGAAGTTGTGAGCAAAAGGGGTGAAAATGGGTTAAAATGTGAAAAAACACCAAAATGAGCAAAATGAAATAATCCCCCATCATCAGTGCACTGTTTGCCCCCAGAAAAGCACTCCCCTGGGGCCTGGAGGTGATCTGACCATCATAGTATAGCACCATATGCCCCTGAGGGACTTAGAGTAAAAACCGAAATAGTACACTATACCTGAAAAGACTCTGTCATTTTTCGGCAATAGTACACTATACCCGAGCGACTCTGTCGTTTTTCCGGGCCGTAGTATGAAGTTGTGAGCAAAAGGGGTGAAAATGGGTTAAAATGTGAAAAAACACCAAAATGAGCAAAATGAAATAATCCCCCATCATCAGTGCACTGTTTGACCCCAGAAAAGCACTCCCCTGGGGCCTGGAGGTGATCTGACCATCATAGTATAGCACCATATGCCCCTGAGGGACTTAGAGTAAAAACCGAAATAGTACACTATACCTGAAAAGACTCTGTCATTTTTCGGCAATAGTACACTATACCCAAGCGACTCTGTCGTTTTTCCGGGCCGTAGTATGAAGTTGTGAGCAAAAGGGGTGAAAATGGGTTAAAATGTGAAAAAACACCAAAATGAGCCAAATGAAATAATCCCCCATCATCAGTGCACTGTTTGCCCCCAGAAAAGCACTCCCCTGGGGCCTGGAGGTGATCTGACCATCATAGTATAGCACCATATGCCCCTGAGGGACTTAGAGTAAAAACCGAAATAGTACACTATACCTGAAAAGACTCTGTCATTTTTCGGCAATAGTACACTATACCCGAGCGACTGTCGTTTTTCCGGGCCGTAGTATGAAGTTGTGAGCAAAAGGGGTGAAAATGGGTTAAAATGTGAAAAAACACCAAAATGAGCAAAATGAAATAATCCCCCATCATCAGTGCACTGTTTGCCCCCAGAAAAGCACTCCCCTGGGGCCTGGAGGTGATCTGACCATCATAGTATAGCACCATATGCCCCTGAGGGACTTAGAGTAAAAACCGAAATAGTACACTATACCTGAAAAGACTCTGTCATTTTTCGGCAATAGTACACTATACCCAAGCGACTCTGTCGTTTTTCCGGGCCGTAGTATGAAGTTGTGAGCAAAAGGGGTGAAAATGGGTTAAAATGTGAAAAAACACCAAAATGAGCAAAATGAAATAATCCCCCATCATCAGTGCACTGTTTGCCCCCAGAAAAGCACTCCCCTGGGGCCTGGAGGTGATCTGACCATCAGAGTATAGCACCATATGCCCCTGAGGGACTTAGAGTAAAAACCGAAATAGTACACTATACCTGAAAAGACTCTGTCATTTTTCGGCAATAGTACACTATACCCAAGCGACTCTGTCGTTTTTCCGGGCCGTAGTATGAAGTTGTGAGCAAAAGGGGTGAAAATGGGTTAAAATGTGAAAAAACACCAAAATGAGCAAAATGAAATAATCCCCCATCATCAGTGCACTGTTTGCCCCCAGAAAAGCACTCCCCTGGGGCCTGGAGGTGATCTGACCATCATAGTATAGCACCATATGCCCCTGAGGGACTTAGAGTAAAAACCGAAATAGTACACTATACCTGAAAAGACTCTGTCATTTTTCGGCAATAGTACACTATACCCGAGCGACTCTGTCGTTTTTCCGGGCCGTAGTATGAAGTTGTGAGCAAAAGGGGTGAAAATGGGTTAAAATGTGAAAAAACACCAAAATGAGCAAAATGAAATAATCCCCCATCATCAGTGCACTGTTTGCCCCCAGAAAAGCACTCCCCTGGGGCCTGGAGGTGATCTGACCATCATAGTATAGCACCATATGCCCCTGAGGGACTTAGAGTAAAAACCGAAATAGTACACTATACCTGAAAAGACTCTGTCATTTTTCGGCAATAGTACACTATACCCGAGCGACTCTGTCGTTTTTCCGGGCCGTAGTATGAAGTTGTGAGCAAAAGGGGTGAAAATGGGTTAAAATGTGAAAAAACACCAAAATGAGCAAAATGAAATAATCCCCCATCATCAGTGCACTGTTTGCCCCCAGAAAAGCACTCCCCTGGGGCCTGGAGGTGATCTGACCATCATAGTATAGCACCATATGCCCCTGAGGGACTTAGAGTAAAAACCGAAATAGTACACTATACCTGAAAAGACTCTGTCATTTTTCGGCAATAGTACACTATACCCGAGCGACTCTGTCGTTTTTCCGGGCCGTAGTATGAAGTTGTGAGCAAAAGGGGTGAAAATGGGTTAAAATGTGAAAAAACACCAAAATGAGCCAAATGAAATAATCCCCCATCATCAGTGCACTGTTTGCCCCTAGAAAAGCACTCCCCTGGGGCCTGGAGGTGATCTGACCATCATAGTATAGCACCATATGCCCCTGAGGGACTTAGAGTAAAAACCAAAATAGTACACTATACCTGAAAAGACTCTGTCATTTTTCGGCAATAGTACACTATACCCGAGCGACTCTGTCGTTTTTCCGGGCCGTAGTATGAAGTTGTGAGCAAAAGGGGTGAAAATGGGTTAAAATGTGAAAAAACACCAAAATGAGCCAAATGAAATAATCCCCCATCATCAGTGCACTGTTTGCCCCCAGAAAAGCACTCCCCTGGGGCCTGGAGGTGATCTGACCATCATAGTATAGCACCATATGCCCCTGAGGGACTTAGAGTAAAAACCGAAATAGTACACTATACCTGAAAAGACTCTGTCATTTTTCGGCAATAGTACACTATACCCGAGCGACTCTGTCGTTTTTCCGGGCCGTAGTATGAAGTTGTGAGCAAAAGGGGTGAAAATGGGTTAAAATGTGAAAAAACACCAAAATGAGCAAAATGAAATAATCCCCCATCATCAGTGCACTGTTTGACCCCAGAAAAGCACTCCCCTGGGGCCTGGAGGTGATCTGACCATCATAGTATAGCACCATATGCCCCTGAGGGACTTAGAGTAAAAACCGAAATAGTACACTATACCTGAAAAGACTCTGTCATTTTTCGGCAATAGTACACTATACCCAAGCGACTCTGTCGTTTTTCCGGGCCGTAGTATGAAGTTGTGAGCAAAAGGGGTGAAAATGGGTTAAAATGTGAAAAAACACCAAAATGAGCCAAATGAAATAATCCCCCATCATCAGTGCACTGTTTGCCCCCAGAAAAGCACTCCCCTGGGGCCTGGAGGTGATCTGACCATCATAGTATAGCACCATATGCCCCTGAGGGACTTAGAGTAAAAACCGAAATAGTACACTATACCTGAAAAGACTCTGTCATTTTTCGGCAATAGTACACTATACCCGAGCGACTGTCGTTTTTCCGGGCCGTAGTATGAAGTTGTGAGCAAAAGGGGTGAAAATGGGTTAAAATGTGAAAAAACACCAAAATGAGCAAAATGAAATAATCCCCCATCATCAGTGCACTGTTTGCCCCCAGAAAAGCACTCCCCTGGGGCCTGGAGGTGATCTGACCATCATAGTATAGCACCATATGCCCCTGAGGGACTTAGAGTAAAAACCGAAATAGTACACTATACCTGAAAAGACTCTGTCATTTTTCGGCAATAGTACACTATACCCGAGCGACTCTGTCGTTTTTCCGGGCCGTAGTATGAAGTTGTGAGCAAAAGGGGTGAAAATGGGTTAAAATGTGAAAAAACACCAAAATGAGCAAAATGAAATAATCCCCCATCATCAGTGCACTGTTTGCCCCCAGAAAAGCACTCCCCTGGGGCCTGGAGGTGATCTGACCATCAGAGTATAGCACCATATGCCCCTGAGGGACTTAGAGTAAAAACCGAAATAGTACACTATACCTGAAAAGACTCTGTCATTTTTCGGCAATAGTACACTATACCCAAGCGACTCTGTCGTTTTTCCGGGCCGTAGTATGAAGTTGTGAGCAAAAGGGGTGAAAATGGGTTAAAATGTGAAAAAACACCAAAATGAGCAAAATGAAATAATCCCCCATCATCAGTGCACTGTTTGCCCCCAGAAAAGCACTCCCCTGGGGCCTGGAGGTGATCTGACCATCATAGTATAGCACCATATGCCCCTGAGGGACTTAGAGTAAAAACCGAAATAGTACACTATACCTGAAAAGACTCTGTCATTTTTCGGCAATAGTACACTATACCCGAGCGACTCTGTCGTTTTTCCGGGCCGTAGTATGAAGTTGTGAGCAAAAGGGGTGAAAATGGGTTAAAATGTGAAAAAACACCAAAATGAGCAAAATGAAATAATCCCCCATCATCAGTGCACTGTTTGCCCCCAGAAAAGCACTCCCCTGGGGCCTGGAGGTGATCTGACCATCATAGTATAGCACCATATGCCCCTGAGGGACTTAGAGTAAAAACCGAAATAGTACACTATACCTGAAAAGACTCTGTCATTTTTCGGCAATAGTACACTATACCCGAGCGACTCTGTCGTTTTTCCGGGCCGTAGTATGAAGTTGTGAGCAAAAGGGGTGAAAATGGGTTAAAATGTGAAAAAACACCAAAATGAGCCAAATGAAATAATCCCCCATCATCAGTGCACTGTTTGCCCCCAGAAAAGCACTCCCCTGGGGCCTGGAGGTGATCTGACCATCATAGTATAGCACCATATGCCCCTGAGGGACTTAGAGTAAAAACCGAAATAGTACACTATACCTGAAAAGACTCTGTCATTTTTCGGCAATAGTACACTATACCCGAGCGACTCTGTCGTTTTTCCGGGCCGTAGTATGAAGTTGTGAGCAAAAGGGGTGAAAATGGGTTAAAATGTGAAAAAACACCAAAATGAGCCAAATGAAATAATCCCCCATCATCAGTGCACTGTTTGCCCCCAGAAAAGCACTCCCCTGGGGCCTGGAGGTGATCTGACCATCATAGTATAGCACCATATGCCCCTGAGGGACTTAGAGTAAAAACCGAAATAGTACACTATACCTGAAAAGACTCTGTCATTTTTCGGCAATAGTACACTATACCCGAGCGACTCTGTCGTTTTTCCGGGCCGTAGTATGAAGTTGTGAGCAAAAGGGGTGAAAATGGGTTAAAATGTGAAAAAACACCAAAATGAGCAAAATGAAATAATCCCCCATTATCAGTGCACTGTTTGCCCCCAGAAAAGCACTCCCCTGGGGCCTGGAGGTGATCTGACCATCATAGTATAGCACCATATGCCCCTGAGGGACTTAGAGTAAAAACCGAAATAGTACACTATACCTGAAAAGACTCTGTCATTTTTCGGCAATAGTACACTATACCCGAGCGACTCTGTCGTTTTTCCGGGCCGTAGTATGAAGTTGTGAGCAAAAGGGGTGAAAATGGGTTAAAATGTGAAAAAACACCAAAATGAGCCAAATGAAATAATCCCCCATCATCAGTGCACTGTTTGCCCCCAGAAAAGCACTCCCCTGGGGCCTGGAGGTGATCTGACCATCATAGTATAGCACCATATGCCCCTGAGGGACTTAGAGTAAAAACCGAAATAGTACACTATACCTAAAGACTCTGTCGTTTTTCGGCAATAGTACACTATATACCATTGGACTTAGTCGTTTTTTGGGCTCGTGGAAATAAGCGTTCAGCTCAAGAGTCCCGGGCTAAATCACGCTGCTCCCGAGAAATTCCTACGCTGCTCTCACGCGGGATGTGCAAAATGGTAATGCTGGGAGGGACGGGCGGGCGGTTTTTGAGAATGACGTTTTTCGCAATCGAAACAGGTACATTTCCTGGTTGTGCGGCTACCGGGGGAGGAGCTCGTTTGACGGACACACGAGAACCGCGATCGATGGGCCCCGTTCTGGTTTTATCCAGCTTCCAAGGCTCCTTCACAGCCGTAATCTCAAGTCATGGTTCGGAGGTGCGGAGGTGAGCGTCGGATCACGGAGCCTCTGAATGGAGCCCCGCGCTCCGCGCTCCTCCGCGCTCTAAGCGCCGCTCAGACCGGGCATGAGAGGGTCTATTTTCGGCTTGATTTTACCAGACTCGCGGGCACTTCCAGAAGCTTGCTGTTTGCTCTGATTGCTCGGGGCAGAGCACAGTGTCACGCTGACCACGGGCTGTACGTGGAGGTGAGAGCTGGTTGTAAGGCGGATCATGGAGCCTCTGAATGAGCCCCGCACTCCTCCCGCTCTTAGCGCCGCCCAGACCCGGCATGAGAGGGTCTATTTTCGGCTTGATTTTACCAGACTCCGGGGCACTTCCAGGCTGACAACGGGCTGTACGCGGAGGTGAGTGCTGGTTGGAGATGCTGGGAATTGAACCCAGGACCTCATACATGCTAAGCATGAGCTCTAAAATGATAGAATGGACAAAAACAATCAATAAGATAAGATAAGATCAGATCAGATCAGATCAGATCAGATCAGATAAGATAAGATATTCCTTTATTGTCCCACATGGGCACGATGGGTTCATACACAGGCCCCAGATGTACAAGGTTGTGGTCCGAGCTGCCCAGGGGAGGGAGGGGGAAAGAGGAATAAGCCTCCTTGGTGTTGGCAAAAAACAAGTCCAATGTTCTATTGTTTCTGGTGGGGCAGGTAACATACTGGGTGTATGTTGGTAGAACAGAAGAGGGAGAAGCGTGGTTAAAGTCACCAGAGACGAGGGAGAGAGCCTGTGGGTGCTGTGTTTGCAGCCTACAAGTGCAGGAGAGCAGTGCTTCACAAGCATATTCAGCATTGGCAGACGGGGCCACATAGACTGCGATCAAAATCACATGTGAGAACTCCCGGGGCAGATAATATATCTTTTCTTCCCGCATTCTCTCGTTCTGTCCGCCCGCAGCAGATGAAAATTGTCCAAACCTACAATAGAGTCTGGCATTTCTGCTGTTAACCAGGTCTCTGTGAAAATCAAGACACTGCTGTCCCTATAAATCCTCTGGGACCGCATGAGGCTCGCTATTTCCGTCATTTTATTTTGAAGGGACCTCACGTTACCCATGACTACGGCGGGAACCGACTTCCTGTTTGTCCCTCTCTTCTCTCGGAGTTTACGTCCAGCCCGTCTGCTTCGTTGCGTTTTCCTTATGATGTCCGCCGGGATAACGTGAAGATCTCCGGGTAAGACGACTGTTCTCCGCAGTTTCATTAGTTCCTCCTTTGTGTAAGCGCGGTACGGCGCCGACTCAGAGCCAAGACACATCGCCACGACACGACGAAAACACTCAATCCAGCCGAATAAAGTCAAAAACAGTTGAATTAAAAATGATTCCAGCGCGTGTCCCTATCCTACAGTAAAATAGAAAAAATATACTAACTATATTTACAAAATATAGGAGATAAAGCACAATAAGTGTGAGAAAAAAGAGAGAGCGTTTACACCGGGCTGCTAGCTGTACCAGCGCCTTATGACGTATAAAGAAGGCCTCATTGATGCTTGAGAGTTAAGGAACAGTTCTGTATGTAATAGATATAAGCCCATTCCACGTGCAACAAGTCTAGGGATTAGTATTTTCCTTGTGGCTCAGCCTATTAGACCATGGACCTGAAATCCACAATCCCGGATTTTGGAGGCTAGTATCCTGTGCATATTGCTTATGGGGTTATGTACCCATAATAGACTCAAATTGCTTCAAAATGTCTATTCATGGGTCTTTTTTGACCTACATCTTCTTTCACTACTCAGCTATCCTTTTCCCCAAAAAAGAAATAACAATATAGGATGGAAAAAAGAAATGTGCTGCTAGATTCAAAGCAAATGTGGAACTGGGAGCTTGCGCTGAAGATCGGCTTCCATCATCCAACACATTACTGACTAGCTTGGTTCATTTGGATTGACAATCGCAATAATGCAAGTAAAAAAAAATCTAGCAGAGGATGGTTTCGATCCATCGACCTCTGGGTTATGGGCCCAGCACGCTACCGCTGCGCCACTCTGCTGAATGGCTATGATCATGGGACTCAAACCCACAATCCCGGTTCAAGAGGCCAGTGCGTAATGCCCATGGGGCTGTATACGTCTAATAGACTCAAATTGCTTCAAAATATGAAATCTAATTTTAAAGGAATGTGGAACTGGGATCTTGCTACGAAAGACTGTGCTCTAACACTGAGCTACATAACCATCTCTTGCCTGTCATGATTATTTTCCAAGCAAGACCTGGAGTCAACACTTTTCACTTTGTGCCATCAACAGAATATTGAATGGAGATGCAGGGGATTGAAACAAGGATTTCATACATGCCCTCGTTCTGAAAGAATGGCTCCGAAATTAAACATCACCAAACATGCTGGTTTATAGAATAGAACGCAATCTCAAAATCTGTGCTGCTAAACACACGTTGCTGACAGGACTCGAACCCAATGGATTTCAAGTCCATCGCCTTAACCTCTCGGCCACAACAACAATACACCTTTAAACTGTGTTTAAGAAAGTGGAAATTACCCACATTATTTTCTGAAACTAGCGCAATTACATTACCAGATTTAACTCTCCATGAATTCATGGAGACAGCATGTTTTACTAAGCATTCTAAGCTCAGGTTTGGCGAGACATACCTATACTGGAAGTTGGGAATGTCGCCCAGGCTGCCTGAATGGGCCACTTTGTCTCACCTTCCTGCAGGTAGTGTGGATGGATGAAATAATATTGTTTGAATTTTATAAGTGCTGCAAGGTTCAAAGGTAATGCGGGACTGGGAGCTTGCACTGAATCACCACATGTGCTGATTTGAAATATTTCAGTGAAGGTCTCTAAAATTCACTGCAGTGTAATCTGGCAATTGTCTAAGAGAAATGCTCCAAAAAGAAACACCAACCAACCTGCTAGTCTATAGATGCATAGAAAAGCTAAAGGTTGATTACAAATTTTCACATGCTGCGCCCAAATCGATACCATGTTTCTATGCCTCTCTTCACCTCCGTCCAGCTTGAATGTACTCGTAACCACAGCGAGTCTTGTACATAATGCAGCTACAAGTGTTCCAGCAGGACAGACTAGATATTCCCATACCGGGAGTTGAACCCGGGCCACCTGGATTCTTTAGCTAAACAGCCCTAAACAGAATCCCATTCATTTCCTATGGTAGTGTTAAACCACTACGGATGTAATATACTTTTGGCCAGCGGCGGCGCTGTGGCGAGAGCGCGCCATGTTTGAATGCAGAGTGACGTCATTCATTCAGTGCGACCTGGACAAGTTTAGCACTAGATCTGCTCCTGTTTTCACCTTCTTATGGACATTTTACTGCCCCAGAACACTCGTATTTTGTGGCATTTATAACGGGCATTTGAAGACGTTTTCAGGTAAAGTTCGTCTTGTGTTTTGCACTTTTGAAACTGTGTTTTTAGTCACATAAAGTCACTGCTACTTCCATGTCTCTGTTGAACAACTAAACGCGACTTTTCTGTCAGTTTTGTGTGATATTCAGCCCTGTGAAGTTAAACTTTATTACATTTAAAGGTTTGCAGTTGTGCAGTTTTATATAAGGTGCAATATTACGTGATCTGTGTGTTGTGTTGTCTCTTATTGTGCATAAAAGTAGTTGTAGCTTCAACAATTCATCACAAGTAAGAGAGACTTTGTCCCACAATGGGGAAATGCCTTCACTTCATGTTAATGTGGAGGACATTCCACAACTGTTACCTAGCAACAGACTATAAACAAGAGCCAAAATCCATATGAATGACTCAACAATTCCTCCTGTCCTCCTCTGCCCCATCCTCCTCTGTCCTGTCCTCTGCCCCGTCCTCCTCTGCCCCGTACTCCTCTGTCCTGTCCTCCTCTGCCCTGTCCTCCTCTGTCCTGTCCTCCTCTGCCCTGTCCTCCTCTGTCCTGTCCTCCTCTCTCCTGTCCTCCTCTGCCCTGTCCTCTTTTCCACCCACTCGTGTCCCCACCAGCTCTCCTCGTGAGCCCTTGGGTGAGTATAACTACATAAATCGTGTGTTCTTGGTTTGTGTGGAGTCACACAGAGTCACACCGTGTAGAGGAGCAGTCACTTCTGTTTCATTTCATGTCTTTTCCTTTAGTAGTGGCTGAAGAGGACGCGCTGGAGAGGACAATGCTCAGCATCTCCGTCCAAACAACACGTGGATGTGTGTAATGTGTCTGTAACGCTTAAGCTCCATTTTGGATTTATCATGTGTTAAAAAGGTTTGTCTTTTATTCCAGCCGTGTCCAGTCGCTGCTGAGCTCCATCATCCTCAGGTTTACAGAAGTTCACACACAGATGTCCTGCCATGAAAGACACTTTGGGACACGTTCTGTCCTGTGCATGAGTTCAGTTGTTCCTGACCCTGTTCAGGTCCTGCTCTGAATTCATGCATCTGTGATGAGAGTAAGTCATATTATCTGGTGTTCAATATGAATGAGTGAGAGCTTCTTCTGCTCATTCACACTAACATTGCTAAATAAAACAGCAATATAAACTTACTTATGATATAAACAACAGGTCAAATGTAAGTGTGTGTTGTTACTAACAGCTAAATATGACTCATTATTCTTCTTCTTCTCTTACAGCAACTGTTCTGGAGGAACCACAGGATGTAAGAGCTTTTACTTGTTGCTTATTCACTGTAAGATCAAAGTTGATCAAACGTATCATATATTTCTTTCCTCTCTTCAGCTGCTGCAGATGTGCTGCCCCTTAAGCCTCCAGTGCCACTTCCACAGGAGCTGAGGTTTGTTCTGCCCGAGTCTGGAAGTACTTCAGCTCCAGGTCTGACATTTTAATAGAATAATCTAAACAAACATAAACCTATATTGTGGTGTTTTGGTTGTTTCAGATGCAGCTCGTCCCACACATTCTGCATCTGATGCTCCTGGAGAAGAGACAACCCAAAGTGAGTGAGCTCCATGTGTGTCTGTGTCTGTCTCAGTCAAACCATCACAGAGTGAACAGATGAATGCTTCATGCTCCATGTGTGTCTGTGTCTGTCTCAGTCAAACCATCACAGAGTGAACAGATGAATACTTCATGCTCCATGTGTGTCTGTGTCTGTCTCAGTCAAACCATCACAGAGTGAACAGATGAATGCTTCATGCTCCATGTGTGTCTGTGTCTGTCTCAGTCAAACCATCACAGAGTGAACAGATGAATACTTCATGCTGACTGTAGTTTCACAGCCAGTGCAGTGGTTCTAAATGTGTGTCATGTGTTGTATTTCATGTGCACACGTGTTGCTTATCACTAAAACATTCATCTGTTTTGTTCTGTAGTTCCTCCTCCAGTGAAGCTTCAGCCGCAGTCGTCACAACAGGCCGCCTCCCCCTCCACTGCCCCTGAGCCAATCAGCCAACAGCGCGCTACACCCGACCACAAAACTACATATTTGTCATTACATCATCATCACATCAAATTATTAAATGCATCATCTTCACTCAACATCAGCCCGAAAAAGCTGGAGCAAACACAGACACTCTGGCAACACCACAACTCTGCCTGTCGTCACCACGACAACTGTCGTCACCACGACCATCACCTCGTCTCCTACAGCTCTGACCATCACCGTCTCTTTCTTAGGACGCCCTGAGCAGCAGCCCTGAAGAAACACCACCTTTAAGGACATTGTGGACACAGAGTTCTTCCAGAGGGAGCTGGAGGCCACAAGACAGAGAGAGGAGGAAAGGAAGCAACAGAAGAGGAAGAGAGAGGAGTCACCTGCCCCAGGGAGAACGTGCAGGTTCTGCCCCAGGGAGAACGTGCAGGTTCTGCAAACTGGTGCTGAAGCAGGCCCTGCACAGTCCTCACATCCACACATACTTCCCTGGACTCTATATATCTGTATATTTAATGTAAATACTACTGTCAAGTAATGAATGCTGTCTGAAGTGTAAATAAATTAAACTTAATATTTCTGGTATTTTCCCTGTCAATAAATATTCTTAAAAGTACATGTTTTTTTGTGTTTTCTTTCCAATATAACAATACAACAATATTATTTAAATGATTGAGATATCATATCATTAACAATATGAGTCAATGTTTTATTTCTCTGCAGAACATAAACTGAACACAATAGTACAGTTCAGTGCTGCAGTGTTAGAGATGTGATAGTGTGACCTCTGACCCCTGCGGACTAAACACCTGGAGTTTTCTGACCCACTCCAAGTTTATTTATGCAGAAGGTGTGACGTGGGTAAATCTCTTAAGGTGAAGCAGAAATCACTATTTGTGATCAATTTGTGATTTTATTAAAATTGCAAATCAGTACCAGCAGCTGCATGTGAGTCCTTCTCATGATCTGACCTTTTAACAAGTGCAAACTGACACACCAACTCATAAACTTTATACATTTAATGTTTGAACTCATAAACTTTGTACATTTAAAGTTTTGATCCTTTGAAACGTTCCTCTTCTTCTGGGCACAGCAGGAATTGAACTCTGGTTTCTTGAGATGAATTTGTGAACGAACACGAATCTCTGCATTCTGATTGGTTGGCCTTCATCACAGTGGCACATGGCACACAGGCTCATTCTGATTGGCTGGCGCTCTATGCCCACTATCCACGGCTGGCCCCTGGATGAGAGTCAGGAATCCTAACCGCTAGACCATATGGGAAGGCTTTGAGAAGGTAAGAGTTGATTTCATGGTAAAGAAGATAAACCAATGGGTACGAGAAGTGAACCTGGTTTTGTCTGACCAAGAGTGTAGAGTGTTTAATCGAAAGAAAAGAAAAAAGGACACACAGAAATAGTTCATTTTCTCGCTACGTTATGCCACACGTTTCCCTCCCTTGCCTAATTTATTCGATAAAGTAGCCGAAATAGCTCAGTTGGGAGAGCGTTAGACTGAATATCTAAAGGTCCCTGGTTCAATCCCGGGTTTCGGCAGGTGTACCTGAATGTTAGTCTTTGCTCAAAAATACAATGAATAGGAATGCTGGGCCTATTGGATATTTTGCGAGATCAGGACATAAATGGCCTGGAAAGGATCTATAAAACATAAACAGCATGCTTTCATTGGAACATTGTTAGCATGAACATGTTTGGTAACATGTTTGGTTTCGCTGAATGTTGTACCCAAGACCTTCTGCGTGTAGGGCAGATGTGATGACCACCACACAATGAAACCATGAAGCAGAAGTTTGCCTACTTCAATGCTGCTCTCTTTGATATAGCCCAATGATCAAATGTCATACTTATTTTCAAAACAGGACATCCGGTAGAAAGGTGTGGTTCAACGGTATAGCCGTTAGCGCTCTGAATCCAGAGTTTTTCTTCATTTCTTATTGCAATTAGATGCACAAGTCTTTTATGGACATGCCTAGATTCTCGTCTCTGTGGCGCAATCGGCTAGCGCGTTCGGCTGTTAACCGAAAGGTTGGTAGTTCGAGCCCATCCAGGGACGACTGCTCACCTTGCCAGAGCAAGCAAGAAATACAATCCCAGAAGTAACCACTGTATGTAATTATGTAAGGAAACCAGGAAATCGTTATGGCGCTGCGGCTTCCTTGGTCAAAGGGCCTGTTTATTAAACAGGAAATGCCTACTTTTTGTCTATGAAAAATATTTACAAGGACAGAGAAGCACACAAGAAGAGCCCTCAAACCCATACCTTTCTCCCTCAAGTTTACTGCTGCTACACTTTGCATTAAGAGAGGGAAAAGTATTGCTGCACATCAAGATTATTTGCACTGTTTTCACTCCTTGTTTCTCATTTTTTTGGCAAGGGATGATTGATGTAAGACTTGTAGCTTTGGATGACCGTTATCCTTCCAAGGAGGAGTCTGCGGTTCCATGGTGTAATGGTTAGCACTCTGGACTTTGAATCCAGCGATCCGAGTTCAAATCTCAGTGGAACCTTGAGTGCCCAGAGAGCAGCGCTACTCTTTTGAAAAAGTGCAGAAACAAGAAGAATCTTTGGGTAAAATCTGTGATTACCCCCTGAAAGGAGCCAACCAAAGCATACAAACTAAACAAAGCTGTTAAAATCTGGAGCTGGTTTTCTTATGACCAAGCTTATGATTCAACGCCTGGATTACAAAAGGCGTAAACGTTTCACCGCATTGCAAAAGAAAATCAAATGAAAAGCATTGATGTGTTGAAGGAATCCTTTGACTTGGAGAGACAGGACTTTTATAGGACTTATTATAAGCAAGAAATGAAACAAAGAAACGACCACTATAATCCTCTGACAGTAATCTTTGTTGAAAGCAATCAATCAGAACTTGCGAGGGGAATCATTTCTAAATGATCTCAATGCATTGGTAATCTGGACAACGTTCTGCTAAGTATATTCTAAACCAATGGGAACGAGAAGTTAACCTGGTTTTGTCTGACCAAGAGTGTGGAAATGTAGGAACAGCCCTGAGGAAGACCACAAAATCACATGCCTGAAGGGGAAAAATATGTTTTTTTCACCACACCATGTCAAAGTGCCCATTATTCACAAGGAAATGCTAACTGCTGGAGAACCCAGCAGGCAAACCACTATCAGGTGTGTTGGGGCTGTGCTGTTGCTAAAAACTAATGGACTGAAATTCACAGGGCACTGCAGACTGTTTTTGACTTTTCCATCCCACTCAAATTTAAAACTATGTACTTGGGCCTCAACACTCCTGCCATGGACACAATAAATGGATACCCTTGGAACATACTTTTGGCTGTAGAGAAAAAGGCCATCACAAAGAAATGCTCGACACCAACCACGCCAACGATCAAAGACTTGACTGACATAGTAACAGACATTAGACATTGGATGAATGGAAAACAGTGACATTCAGGCTTAACTTGGATAAGCACTAATTTGATTGACTTGGACCAAGTAGGACCCTTATTTTCATTTAAATGTGATTTTGTTTTTATTTTATGTTATGTTATGTTTTATGTAACTATTAAGTTCTTTAATTACAATTTTTGCTCCCTGGTCGTGTCCTGTATTGTTTTATGTTTAATCAAAAGAAAAGAAAAAAGGACACACAGAACTAGTTCATTTTCTCGCTACGTTATTCCTGGTTCAATCCTGGGTTCGGCATGTGTACCTGAATGTTAGTCTTTGCTCAAAAATACAATGAATAGGAATGCTGGGTCTATTGGATATTTTGCGAGATCAGGACATAAATGGCCTGGAAAGGATCTATAAAACATAAACAGCAAGCTTTCGTTGGAACATTGTTAGCATGAACATGTTTGGTAACATGTTTGGTTTTGCTGAATGTTGTACCCAAGACCTTCTGCGTGTAGGGCAGATGTGATGACCACCACACAATGAAACCATGAAGCAGAAGTTTGCCTACTTCAATGCTGCTCTCTTTGATATAGCCCAATGATCAAATGTCATACTTATTTTCAAAACAGGACATCCGGTAGAAAGGTGTGGTTCAACGGTATAGCCGTTAGCGCTCTGAATCCAGAGTTTTTCTTCATTTCTTATTGCAATTAGAGCCACAAGTCTTTTATGGATAAACCTGGATTCTCGTCTCTGTGGCGCAATCGGCTAGCGCGTTCGGCTGTAAACCGAAAGGTTGGTGGTTCGAGCCCACCCAGGGACGATTGCTCACCTTGCCAGAGCAAGCAAGAAATACAATCCCAGAAGTAACCACTGTATGTAATTATGTAAGGAAACCAGGAAATCGTTATGGCGCTGCGGCTTCCTTGGTCAAAGGGCCTTTTTAGTAAACAGGAAATGCCTACTCTTTTGTCTATGAAAAATATTTACAAGGACAGAAAAGCCCACAAGAAGAGCCCTCAAACCCATACCTTTCTCCCTCAAGTTTACTGCTGCTACACTTTGCATTAAGAGAGGGAAAAGTATTGCTGCACATCAAGATTAATTGCACTGTTTTCACTCCTTGTTTCTCATTTTTTTGGCAAGGGATGATTAACGTAAAGACTTGTCGCTTTGGATGACCGTTATCCTTCCAAGGAGGAGTCTGCGGTTCCATGGTGTAATGGTTAGCACTCTGGACTCTGAATCCAGCGATCCGAGTTTAAATCTCGGTGGAACCTTGAGTTCCCCGAGAGCAGCGCTACTCTTTTGAAAAAGTGCAGAAACAAGAAGAATCTTTGGGTAAAATCTGTGCTTACCCCCTGAAAGGAGCCAACCAAAGCATACAAACTAAACAAAGCTGTTAAAATCTGGAGCTGGTTTTCTTATGACCAAGCTTATGATTCAACGCCTGGATTACAAAAGGCGTAAACGTTTCACCGCATTGCAAAAGGAAATCAAATGAAAAGCATTGATGTGTTGAAGGAATCCTTTGACTTGGAGAGACAGGACTTTTATAGGACTTATTATAAGCAAGAAATGAAACAAAGAAATGACCACTATAATCCTCTGACAGTAATCTTTGTTGAAACCAATCAATCAGAACTTGCGAGGGGAATCATTTCTAAATGATCTCAATGCATTGGTAATCTGGACAACGTTCTGCTAAGTATATTCTAAACCAATGGGAACGAGAAGTTAACCTGGTTTTGTCTGACCAAGAGTGTGGAAATGTAGGAACAGCCCTGAGGAAGACCACAAAATCACATGCCTGAAGGGGAAAAATATGTTTTTTTCACCACACCATGTCAAAGTGCCCATTATTCACAAGGAAATGCTAACTGCTGGAGAACCCAGCAGGCAAACCACTATCAGGTGTTTTGGGGCTGTGCTGTTGCTCAAAAATAATGGACTGAAATTTACAGGGCACTGCAGACTGTTTTTGACTTTTCCATCCCACTCAAATTTAAAACTATGTACTTGGGCCTCAACACTCCTGCCATGGACACAATAAATGGATACCCTTGGAACATACTTTTGGCTGTAGAGAAAAAGGCCATCACAAAGAAATGCTCGACACCAACCACGCCAACGATCAAAGACTTGACTGACATAGTAACAGACATTAGACATTGGATGAATGGAAAACAGTGACATTCAGGCTTAACTTCGATAAGCACTAATTTGATTGACTTGGACCAAGTAGGACCCTTATTTTCATTTAAATGTGATTTTGTTTTTATTTTATTTTATGTTATGTTATGTTTTATGTAACTATTAAGTTCTTTTAATTACGATTTTTGCTCCCTGGTCGTGTCCTGTATTGTTTTATGTTTAATCAAAAGAAAAGAAAAAAGGACACACAGAACTAGTTCATTTTCTCGCTACGTTATTCCTGGTTCAATCCCGGGTTTCGGCATGTGTACCTGAATGTTAGTCTTTGCTCAAAAATACAATGAATAGGAATGCTGGGTCTATTGGATATTTTGCGAGATCAGGACATAAATGGCCTGGAAAGGATCTATAAAACATAAACAGCAAGCTTTCGTTGGAACATTGTTAGCATGAACATGTTTGGGAACATGTTTGGTTTCGCTGAATGTTGTACCCAAGACCTTCTGCGTGTAGGGCAGATGTGATGACCACCACACAATGAAACCATGAAGCAGAAGTTTGCCTACTTCAATGCTGCTCTCTTTGATATAGCCCAATGATCAAATGTCATACTTATTTTCAAAACAGGACATCCTGTAGAAAGGTGTGGTTCAACGGTATAGCCGTTAGCGCTCTGAATCCAGAGTTTTTCTTCATTTCTAATTGCAATTAGAGGGGTAACCCTTTCATGGGTATGTTAAGATTCTCGCCTCTGTGGCGCAATCGGCTAGCGCGTTCTGCTGATAGGCGAAAGGTTGGTGGTTTGAGCCCACCCAGGGACGACTGCTCACCTTGCCAGAGCAAGCAAGAGATACAATCCCAGAAGTAACCACTGTATGTAATTATGTATGGAAACCAGGAAATCATTACGGCGCTGGGGCTTCCTTGGTCAAAGGGCCTGTTTAGTTAACCCTTTAAGCGCCAAAGTCGCAGAAATGCAACTTTACCGTACAAGGAAATTAATGAAATAATAGTAGAAAATGAATCACTTCAGTCATTGGTCGGTTCGGTGCAACTTCCCTTTATTAGCCAGGTATGATCCAGGGCAGATCCGGTAAGGAAAAAAATGGCTGGAGGAAGTTCACGTGGCATGCAATTTACAGCAGATTCTGACTCTGAAGGGTATTATCTCCCCGAGAGTGACGATGGATTTCCAAGTGGAGATGAAGGGACTTCGAAACAACGGACAGGTGCAAAGGACAGACGGAGGTGAGGAACCAGTGGAACCAGTGGCTGCAGTAAAACTTGCCCGGTGGATGAGAGCTGGGACATGCTGAGAGAGGTCGAGGTATTTGAGGCATGGATCAAACCTTTTGAAGACCCAGTTGGCTACACAGGAGAGATGGATCTGACGGATGCTAATCCATTTGATATTCTGTCACTCTTTCTGACCGATCAGTTTTGGACTTTCATTACTGATGAGACAAATAGATATGCACATCAGTGTATGGCACCTATGATTCTGAAGCCACATTCAAGATTTCTTGAGTGGTATGATGTATCAGTCACCGAAATGAAAGCTTTCTTCGCTTTGCATCTCTCCATGGGCCTTGTTGAGAAACCTGAAATCGAGGATTACTGGGGAACATTTTGGCTTACACAAACGCCTGGATTTGGAAATGTAATGTCAAGAAACAGATTTGAAATCATTCTTTCGTTCTTTCATTTTGTCAACAATAATGATTATGTGAGAACAGGCGAGCCCGGGCACGATAAACTGTTCAAAGTCCGCCCAATAATAGATTTGATTATTCCCAAATTTGCAGCAGTTTACAGTCCAATCAAGGAGCTTTCTTTAGATGAAATGACAATAGCTTTCAAGGGGATATCTTCACTAAAATGTTACTCTCCGAATAAACCTGACAAATATGGCTATAGAGTGTATGCCCTGAGTGAAAGCTGTTCAGGGTATGTTTTGCGCTGGTCAATGCACACTGGACAGTACAAAAATAATGCAAGCAACATCAGTGCAACACACGCAGTTGTCCGTGAGTTGGTTTCTCCCTTTACGGGCAAAGGACACGAGATTTACATGGACAGTTACTATACCTCGCCTGTAATTGCAAATGAATTAGCAGATTTGGAAACTGGACTGTGTGGGACGGTAAGGATTACCAGGTTGGGGATGCCAAAATGCCTTGGTAAAAGTGTCTTACAGCTGAAAAAAGGAGATGACCCAGTTTTTTGCAGAAAGGGAAAACTCCTGGCTTGTGCTTGGCACGATACTAAACGTCTCACCATGTTGTCCACAGTCCATGGAAATGATTGTGTTCAGAGGAGGATCCGATCCAAGACAGATGACACTGGCTTCCGTGACATCAAAAGACCTGTATGTGTCGACCAGTACAACGCCTACATGGGTGGAGTGGACACTGCTGACCAGAGGATGAAGACATACCTCTTTCCACACAGGTCCCGGAAATGGTATCATCGCATATTCAATGCCATTATAAGCATAAGTATTGTCAACTCACACATCATATACACCAAATCCACTCCAGGCCCACACAAACCTTTAAAGGTTTACATTCAGAACATTATTGATGCATTACTGGCTGATCACTCCAAAAAACAAGAAAGGCGCTCAAGACCGGAGGGTGAAATGCCACAGAGACTCACAGAGCGTCATTGGCTTTGTCAAGCAGAGGGACGTCCAGACTGCGCCGTGTGCTCTGACCGCTCTCGTACCAAAGGCAGGCGGCAAACAAAGTACAGGTGCCGTCTGTGTGGCGTTGGCCTCTGTGCGGTTCCATGCAACGAGAGATACCATACGCTAAAAAACTTTAAATGCTGTCATTTGGATATGTAAAAGTGCAGGGTACCTTGACCCTGGATGGACATCTTTTCTGTGATGGCTCTCTCCTTTCTTCACTGCTTTCTCCACAACCTGCCTGGCACCAATGATGGATGTATAAGTTGGAAAAATGAAAAAAATGAAAAAAATACATAATAAATACCGTGTTTGTCATCATTTGGTCAGAACTTGTAATCAGGGCCCGAGTTTGAAGATGTGAGCAAAAGGGGTGAAAATGGGTTAAAATGTGAAAAAACACCAAAATGAGCAAAATGAAATAATCCCCCATCATCAGTGCACAGTTTGCCCCCAGAAAAGCACTCCCCTGGTGCCTGGAGGTGATCTGACCACCAGAATATAGTACCATATACCCCTGCTGGACTTAGAAAAAAAAAACGAGCTTCCAGCCAATAGTACACTATACCCGAGGGACTCTGTCGTTTTTCGGCAATAGTACACTATACCCGAGGGACTCTGTCGTTTTTCGGCAATAGTACACTATACCCGAGGGACTCTGTCGTTTTTCGGCAATAGTACACTATACCCGAGGGACTCTGTCGTTTTTCGGCAATAGTACACTATACCCGAGGGACTCTGTCGTTTTTCGGCAATAGTACACTATACCCGAGGGACTCTGTCGTTTTTCGGCAATAGTACACTATACCCGAGGGACTCTGTCGTTTTTCGGCAATAGTACACTATACCCGAGGGACTCTGTCGTTTTTCGGCAATAGTACACTATACCCGAGGGACTCTGTCGTTTTTCGGCAATAGTACACTATACCCGAGGGACTCTGTCGTTTTTCCGGGCCGTAGTATGAAGTTGTGAGCAAAAGGGGTGAAAATGGGTTAAAATGTGAAAAAACACCAAAATGAGCAAAATGAAATAATCCCCCATCATCAGTGCACTGTTTGCCCCCAGAAAAGCACTCCCCTGGGGCCTGGAGGTGATCTGACCATCAGAGTATAGCACCATATGCCCCTGAGGGACTTAGAGTAAAAACCGAAATAGTACACTATGCCTGAAAAGACTCTGTCGTTTTTCGGCAATAGTACACTATACCCGAGGGACTCTGTCGTTTTTCCGGGCCGTAGTATGAAGTTGTGAGCAAAAGGGGTGAAAATGGGTTAAAATGTGAAAAAACACCAAAATGAGCAAAATGAAATAATCCCCCATCATCAGTGCACTGTTTGCCCCCAGAAAAGCACTCCCCTGGGGCCTGGAGGTGATCTGACCATCATAGTATAGCACCATATGCCCCTGAGGGACTTAGAGTAAAAACCGAAATAGTACACTATACCTGAAAAGACTCTGTCATTTTTCGGCAATAGTACACTATACCCGAGCGACTCTGTCGTTTTTCGGCAATAGTACACTATATACCGTTGGACTTAGTCATTTTTTGGGCTCGTGGAAATAAGCGTTCAGCTCAAGAGTCCCGGGCTAAATCACGCTGCTCCCGAGAAATTCCTACGCTGCTCTCACGCGGGATGTGCAAAATGGTAATGCTGGGAGGGACGGGCGGGCGGTTTTTGAGAATGACGTTTTTCGCAATCGAAACAGGTACATTTCCTGGTTGTGCGGCTACCGGGGGAGGAGCTCGTTTGACGGACACACGAGAACCGCGATCGATGGGCCCCGTTCTGGTTTTATCCAGCTTCCAAGGCTCCTTCACAGCCGTAATCTCAAGTCATGGTTCGGAGGTGCGGAGGTGAGCGTCGGATCACGGAGCCTCTGAATGGAGCCCCGCGCTCCGCGCTCCTCCGCGCTCTAAGCGCCGCTCAGACCGGGCATGAGAGGGTCTATTTTCGGCTTGATTTTACCAGACTCGCGGGCACTTCCAGAAGCTTGCTGTTTGCTCTGATTGCTCGGGGCAGAGCACAGTGTCACGCTGACCACGGGCTGTACGTGGAGGTGAGAGCTGGTTGTAAGGCGGATCACGGAGCCTCTGAATGGAGCCCCGCGCTCCGCGCTCCTCCGCGCTCTAAGCGCCGCTCAGACCGGGCATGAGAGGGTCTATTTTCGGCTTGATTTTACCAGACTCGCGGGCACTTCCAGAAGCTTGCTGTTTGCTCTGATTGCTCGGGGCAGAGCACAGTGTCACGCTGACCACGGGCTGTACGCGGAGGTGACCCGCTCCGTGATCTTAGCTTCGCCCAGACCCAGGGCCATCCACCCCGCACACGGCCAGACTTTGCCCGGCCAGGGAGCACCTTCTGCGGGTCGGAGGCTCCGGGTCGGAGCCCCTGGAGCCTGGAGCCCTCACCGGGCCCCGAACTCGGCTGCCGGAGGCAGTGCAGTGCCTCATGGATAAAAGTGCACCCAGCCGGTCTCGAACTCGCGTGAGCATGAATCAACCATGAAAATGGTACAAATCATGGTTCTATGTATACCAGACAAGGAGCTTGGTCGACGGGCACACATGACCCGCCATCGTAGGGCCCCATTCTGGTTTTATCCAGCTTCGAAGGCTCCTGCGCACTGCGGTTTTGTTTACATTTTGCGGCTGTGGTTTGCTCCGGCTAACCTCACGCCGGACACGTTGGAAGCGAGGCCGAGACAGAGGTCCCACCAGGCGCGGGGCGTCAGTCTGACTGGCTTCCCCCGCGCCTGGCCCCTTGTCTCCGGAGATGGGACCGTCACTCACCCCCGCACTGAAGGACGCGCGGCTTGAAGGATGATGGCTGTGCTTAGCCCCTGTGCCAGGTGCTCTGAGCCAGTCCCCTTCAGCCTCAACGCGTCCGGTGGGAACACAGTCCGGGCCCATTGTCACTCACCCCCGCGCAGCAGGAGGCGCGGCTTGAAGGATGATGGCTGCGCTTTGCCCCTGGGCCCAAGGGCTCTGCGCCAGTCCCCTTCAGCCTCAACGTGTCCGATGGCTCTGCGCGGGGCGGGGGGCAGGGCCGGCGCATACTTTTGGTCCGACTCCGGTCCCTTCCTCGTCTCTGAGTTTGTCAAATGCAGCGCCTGTCCAGGGCTCACTTTGCTATCAACTGTGGCTGGTCACCGCCATCGTAGGGCCCCGTTCTGGTTTCATCCAGCTTCGAAGGCTCCTGCGCACTGCGGGGTTGTAGGCATTTGTGGTCCTGATTTGCGCTGGCTCACCCTCACGCTGGACACAGCGCCAGATGATATATTTGGTCCGACTCCGGTCCCTTCCTCGTCTCTGAGTTTGTCAAATGCAGCGCCTGTCCAGGGCTCACTTTGCTATCAACTGTGGCTGGTCACCGCCATCGTAGGGCCCCGTTCTGGTTTCATCCAGCTTCGAAGGCTCCTGCGCACTGCGGGGTTGTAGGCATTTGTGGTCCTGATTTGCGCTGGCTCACCCTCACGCTGGACACAGCGCCAGATGATATATTTGGTCCGACTCCGGTCCCTTCCTCGTCTCTGAGTTTGTCAAATGCAGCGCCTGTCCAGGGCTCACTTTGCTATCAACTGTGGCTGGTCACCGCCATCGTAGGGCCCCGTTCTGGTTTCATCCAGCTTCGAAGGCTCCTGCGCACTGCGGGGTTGTAGGCATTTGTGGTCCAGAGCCCCGGCTCTAAATTAAACCTGTTACCCTAGTAGGCCGGCCTCCGGGTCCCCCCTCTCTTCTTCGGTTATGGAGTACATTGGGCGCGGGGGCAGCCAGTGGAGGGCAAGGGCCCTGCCTCCAAGTGTGGTGTAGGGGACAGGGGAGCCAGGGCCTTGGGGTCCTGGTGCTTTTTATCTTTTAAAGTGGCTCAGAGTACCAAGGGCACGGACTTCCAGGGGGCTGCACCAAGGGTGTGTAGCTCGTGTGGGGGTGCTTAAGTGTGGGTACCCGGGGACGAAAGGTGGGCCGGGGCCGGCGCGAGCCTCTGTGGTGAGTGCTGGGCCGTTCCCTTGGTACTCCAGTCAGAGTACCAAGGGCACGGACTTCCATGGTATAGTACCAAGGGCACGGACCTCCAGGGGGCTGAACCAAGGGTGTGTAGCCCGTGTGGGGGTGCTTAAGTGTGGGTCCCCGGGTTCGAAGGGAGGGCCTGGTCCCCGGTGGTCATCCCCGGAGTCCCAGAGCCTGCAACCCGGGGAAGAGTGGCCCGTCCCCAGACTGAGTTTGGGGGAATGCGGGGTGGCTCTGGAGGGGCTCCAGGGGTTCCAGGGGGTGCTCGGCGGAGGCCATGCCCAGCCAGAGTGGCCCTTCCCCGGGCAGAATCTGGGGAGAGTGGGGGGTGGCTCTGGAGGTGCTCCGGGGGCTCCAAGGGTTCCAGGGGGTGCTCAGTGGGGGCCATGCCCAGCCAGAGTGGCCCTTCCCCGGGGTGAGTCTGGAGGAGTGGGGGGTGGCTCTGGAGGGGCTCCAGGGGTTCCAGGGGGTGCTCGGCGGAGGCCATGCCCAGCCCGAGTGGCCCGTCCCCAGACTGAGTTTGGGGGAATGCGGGGTGGCTCTGGAGGGGCTCCAGGGGTTCCAGGGGGGTGCTCGGCGGAGGCCATGCCCAGCCCGAGTGGCCCGTCCCCAGACTGAGTTTGGGGGAATGCGGGGTGGCTCTGGAGGGGCTCCAGGGGTTCCAGGGGGTGCTCGGCGGAGGCCATGCCCAGCCAGAGTGGCCCTTCCCCTGGGTGGGTCTGGAGGAGTGGGGGGTGGCTCTGGAGGGGCTCCAGGGGTTCCAGGGGGTGCTCGGCGGAGGCCATGCCCAGCCAGAGTGGCCCTTCCCCGGGCAGAATCTGGGGAGAGTGGGGGGTGGCTCTGGAGGTGCTCCGGGGGCTCCAGGGGTTCCAGGGGGTGCTCAGTGGGGGCCATGCCCAGCCAGAGTGGCCCTTCCCCGGGGTGAGTCTGAAGGAGTGGGGGGTGGCTCTGGAGGGGCTCCAGGGTTTCCAGGGGGTGCTCGGCGGAGGCCATGCCCAGCCAGAGTGGCCCTTCCCCGGGCAGAGTCTGGGGAGAGTGGGGGGTGGCTCTGGAGGTGCTCCGGGGGCTCCAGGGGGTGCTCAGTGGAGGCCATGCCCAGCCAGAGTGGCCCTTCCCCGGGCAGAATCTGGGGAGAGTGGGGGGTGGCTCTGGAGGTGCTCCGGGGGCTCCAGGGGTTCCAGGGGGTGCTCAGTGGGGGCCATGCCCAGCCAGAGTGGCCCTTCCCCGGGGTGAGTCTGGAGGAGTGGGGGGTGGCTCTGGAGGGGCTCCAGGGGTTCCAGGGGGTGCTCGGCGGAGGCCATGCCCAGCCAGAGTGGCCCTTCCCCGGGCAGAGTCTGGGGAGAGTGGGGGGTGGCTCTGGAGGTGCTCCGGGGGCTCCAGGGGGTGCTCAGTGGAGGCCATGCCCAGCCAGAGTGGCCCTTCCCCGGGCAGAATCTGGGGAGAGTGGGGGGTGGCTCTGGAGGTGCTCCGGGGGCTCCAGGGGGTGCTCAGCGGAGGCCATGCCCAGCCAGAGTGGCCCTTCCCCGGGCAAAGTCTGGCCGTGTGCGGGGTGGGTGAACCCTGCTCCGCCTCACGCGAGTTCGAGACCGGCTGGGTGCACCTTTATCCATGAGGCACTGCACTGCCTCCGGCAGCCGAGTTCGGGGCCCAGTGAGGGCTCCAGGCTCCAGGGGCTCCGACCCGGAGCCTCCGACCCGCAGAAGGTGCTCCCTGGCCGGGCAAAGTCTGGCCGTGTGCGGGGTGTGTGAACCCTGCTCCGCCTCACGCGAGTTCGAGACCGGCTGGGTGCACTTTTATCCAAGAATCAACTGGAGTGTGGAGCTTCTACGGGCCTCCAGGGGCACTGCCGACCCAGAGCTGTGCCCCGGCTTCAGTTCTCTGTATCTCAGGAAGTTTTTTATTTATACATTTATTTCATCCATAATCTCTGGCGCCTAAAGGGTTAACCTGGTTTTGTCTGACCAAGAGTGTGGAAATGTAGGAACAGCCCTGAGGAAGACCACAAAATCACATGCCTGAAGGGGAAAAATATGTTTTTTTCACCACACCATGTCAAAGTGCCCATTATTCACAAGGAAATGCTAACTGCTGGAGAACCCAGCAGGCAAACCACTATCAGGTGTTTTGGGGCTGTGCTGTTGCTCAAAAATAATGGACTGAAATTCACAGGGCACTGCAGACTGTTTTTGACTTTGCCATCCCACTCAAATTTAAAACTATGTACTTGGGCCTCAACACTCCTGCCATGGACACAATAAATGGATACCCTTGGAACATACTTTTGGCTGTAGAGAAAAAGGCCATCACAAAGAAATGCTCGACACCAACCACGCCAACGATCAAAGACTTGACTGACATAGTAACAGACATTAGACATTGGATGAATGGAAAACAGTGACATTCAGGCTTAATTTGGATAAGCACTAATTTTATTGACTTGGACCAAGTAGGCCCCTATTTTCATTTAAAGGTGATTTTGTTTTTATTTTATGTTATGTTATGTTATGTTATGTTATGTTTTATGTAACTATTAAGTTCTTTTAATTACAATTTTTGCTCCCTGGTCGTGTCCTGTATTGTTTTATGTTTAATCAAAAGAAAAGAAAAAAGGACACACAGAAATAGTTCATTTTCTCGCTACGTTATGCCACACGTTTCCCTCCCTTGCCTAATTTATTCGATAAAGTAGCTGAAATAGCTCAGTTGGGAGAGCGTTAGACTGAATATCTAAAGGTCCCTGGTTCAATCCGGGGTTTCGGCAGGTGTACCTGAATGTTAGTCTTTGCTCAAAAATACAATGAATAGGAATGCTGGGTCTATTGGATATTTTGCGAGATCAGGACATAAATGGCCTGGAAAGGATCTATAAAACATAAACAGCAAGCTTTCGTTGGAACATTGTTAGCATGAACATGTTTGGTAACATGTTTGGTTTCGCTGAATGTTGTACCCAAGACCTTCTGCGTGTAGGGCAGATGTGATGACCACCACACAATGAAACCATGAAGCAGAAGTTTGCCTACTTCAATGCTGCTCTCTTTGATATAGCCCAATGATCAAATGTCATACTTATTTTCAAAACAGGATATCCTGTAGAAAGGTGTGGTTCAACGGTATAGCGGTTAGCGCTCTGAATCCAGAGTTTTTCTTCATTTCTTATTGCAATTAGAGGGACAAGTCTTTTATGGATATGCATCTCTGTGGCGCAATCGGCTAGCGCGTTCGGCTGTTAACCGAAAGGTTGGTGGTTGGAGCCCACCCAGGGACGACTGCGCACCTTGCCAGAGCAAGCAAGAAATACAATCACAGAAGTAACCACTGTATCTAATTATGTAAGGAAACCAGGAAATCATTATGGCGCTGCGGCTTCCTTGGTCAAAGGGCCTGTTTAGTAAACAGGAAATGCCTACTCTTTTGTCTATGAAAAATATTTACAAGGACAGAAAAGCCCACAAGAAGAGCCCTCAAACCCATACCTTTCCCCCTCAAGTTTACTGCTGCTACACTTTGCATTAAGAGAGGGAAAAGTATTGCTGCACATCAAGATTATTTGCACTGTTTGCACTCCTTGTTTCTCATTTTTTTGGCAAGGGATGATTGATGTAAAGACTTATAGATTTGGATGAAAGTTATCCTTCCAATGACCAGTCTGCGGTTCCATGGTGTAATGGTTAGCACTCTGGACTCTGAATCCAGCCATCCGAGTTCAAATCTCGGTGGAACCTTGAGTGCCCCGAGAGCAGCGTTACTCTTTTGAAAAAGTGTAGAAACAAGAAGAATCTTTGGGTAAAATCTGTGCTTACCCCCTGAAAGGAGCCAACCAAAGCATACAAACTAAACAAAGCTGTTAAAATCTGGAGCTGGTTTTCTTATGACCAAGCTTATGATTCAACGCCTGGATTACAAAAGGCGTAAACGTTTCGCCGCATTGCAAAAGAAACTCAAATGAAAAGCATTGATGTGTTGAAGGAATCCTTTGACTTGGAGAGACAGGACTTTTATAGGACTTATTATAAGCAAGAAATGAAACAAAGAAATGACCACTATAATCCTCTGACAGTAATCTTTGTTGAAACCAATCAATCAGAACTTGCGAGGGGAATCATTTCTAAATGATCTCAATGCATTGGTAATCTGGACAACGTTCTGCTAAGTATATTCTAAACCAATGGGAACGAGAAGTTAACCTGGTTTTGTCTGACCAAGAGTGTGGAAATGTAGGAACAGCCCTAAGGAAGACCACAAAATCACATGCCTGAAGGGGAAAAATATGTTTTTTTCACCACACCATGTCAAAGTGCCCATTATTCACAAGGAAATGCTAACTGCTGGAGAACCCAGCAGGCAAACCACTATCAGGTGTTTTGGGGCTGTGCTGTTGCTCAAAAATAATGGACTGAAATTCACAGGGCACTGCAGACTGTTTTTGACTTTGCCATCCCACTCAAATTTAAAACTATGTACTTGGGCCTCAACACTCCTGCCATGGACACAATAAATGGATACCCTTGGAACATACTTTTGGCTGTAGAGAAAAAGGCCATCACAAAGAAATGCTCGACACCAACCACGCCAACGATCAAAGACTTGACTGACATAGTAACAGACATTAGACATTGGATGAATGGAAAACAGTGACATCCAGGCTTAATTTGGATAAGCACTAATTTGATTGACTTGGACCAAGTAGGACCCTTATTTTCATTTAAATGTGATTTTGTTTTTATTTTATTTTATGTTATGTTATGTTTTATGTAACTATTAAGTTCTTTTAATTACGATTTTTGCTCCCTGGTCGTGTCCTGTATTGTTTTATGTTTAATCAAAAGAAAAGAAAAAAGGACACACAGAACTAGTTCATTTTCTCGCTACGTTATTCCTGGTTCAATCCCGGGTTTCGGCATGTGTACCTGAATGTTAGTCTTTGCTCAAAAATACAATGAATAGGAATGCTGGGTCTATTGGATATTTTGCGAGATCAGGACATAAATGGCCTGGAAAGGATCTATAAAACATAAACAGCATGCTTTCGTTGGAACATTGTTAGCATGAACATGTTTGGTAACATGTTTGGTTTTGCTGAATGTTGTACCCAAGACCTTCTGCGTGTAGGGCAGATGTGATGACCACCACACAATGAAACCATGAAGCAGAAGTTTGCCTACTTCAATGCTGCTCTCTTTGATATAGCCCAATGATCAAATGTCATACTTATTTTCAAAACAGGACATCCTGTAGAAAGGTGTGGTTCAACGGTATAGCGGTTAGCGCTCTGAATCCAGAGTTTTTCTTCATTTCTTATTGCAATTAGAGGGACAAGTCTTTTATGGATATGCCTAGATTCTCGTCTCTGTGGCGCAATCGGCTAGCGCGTTCGGCTGTTAACCGAAAGGTTGGTGGTTGGAGCCCACCCAGGGACGACTGCGCACCTTGCCAGAGCAAGCAAGAAATACAATCCCAGAAGTAACCACTTTATCTAATTATGTAAGGAAACCAGGAAATCATTATGGCGCTGCGGCTTCCTTGGTCAAAGGGCCTGTTTAGTAAACAGGAAATGCCTACTCTGAAAAATATTTACAAGGACAGAAAAGCCCACAAGAAGAGCCCTCAAACCCATACCTTTCCCCCTCAAGTTTACTGCTGCTACACTTTGCATTAAGAGAGGGAAAAGTATTGCTGTACATCAAGATTATTTGCACTGTTTGCACTCCTTGTTTCTCATTTTTTTGGCAAGGGATGATTGATGTAAAGACTTATAGATTTGGATGAAAGTTATCCTTCCAATGACCAGTCTGCGGTTCCATGGTGTAATGGTTAGCACTCTGGACTCTGAATCCAGCGATCCGAGTTCAAATCTCGGTGGAACCTTGAGTGCCCCGAGAGCAGCGTTACTCTTTTGAAAAAGTGCAGAAACAAGAAGAATCTTTGGGTAAAATCTGTGCTTACCCCCTGAAAGGAGCCAACCAAAGCATACAAACTAAACAAAGCTGTTAAAATCTGGTGTTGGTTTTCTTATGACCAAGCTTATGATTCAACGCCTGGATTACAAAAGGCGTAAACGTTTCACCGCATTGCAAAAGAAACTCAAATGAAAAGCATTGATGTGTTGAAGGAATCCTTTGACTTGGAGAGACAGGACTTTTATAGGACTTATTATAAGCAAGAAATGAAACAAAGAAATGACCACTATAATCCTCTGACAGTAATCTTTGTTGAAACCAATCAATCAGAACTTGCGAGGGGAATCATTTCTAAATGATCTCAATGCATTGGTAATCTGGACAACGTTCTGCTAAGTATATTCTAAACCAATGGGAACGAGAAGTTAACCTGGTTTTGTCTGACCAAGAGTGTGGAAATGTAGGAACAGCCCTAAGGAAGACCACAAAATCACATGCCTGAAGGGGAAAAATATGTTTTTTCACCACACCATGTCAAAGTGCCCATTATTCACAAGGAAATGCTAACTGCTGGAGAACCCAGCAGGCAAACCACTATCAGGTGTTTTGGGGCTGTGCTGTTGCTCAAAAATAATGGACTGAAATTCACAGGGCACTGCAGACTGTTTTTGACTTTGTGTCAAGAAATGAGACATACACCCGATGCTATTCCTTAACACATAGAGAACACAATTCAACTTAGAATATGAAACGACACAGAAAGATCAGACATTTGTATGGCATGCATGGGAGAAAACGCGGGGACTGATCACGCAAGCTGTTGTAAGCAGCTTACGTGATCCTCCTGCGTCTCACCCCCGCGTCTCACCCTGTTATTTCCCATGCTGGTTGGTTTTATTAGATATTCTGGAATAGGCGGGTCACATTTCTCATTGGTCAGCTTCACATCAAGGCACTTGGTATTTTTCCGTAGAGATCAAGCCTTGGGTAAACATTACCCAGACTCCTCTGGGTTATCACCCCCCCTCTGGTAAACATCCTTTGGCCATCTTTACGACCCCTTCACAAATCCAGTTTGTCACACACCCGTTCTTCTCTTAGACTAATGATGCAGATAATATATCACTATTATGCAGATAAAATACATCACAGAAATATAATCATATATTCACATTTTATCACATTTCCCTCCTGTTTATCAAAGCATTAGTCTACTGTCTCATATGCCAAACACATTACTCTTTTCAGTTTTCAACATGTCTTTCATATAGGTGTTAAAATGACACTTTTACACTCAAAAAGTCTATGCACATTTCTCAACATTGAACACACTTCTTTTCTCTCGGCCCACAACATTTCTACAGCATTACTGTCCTAAATTTTGAGTCAGATTGGTCAATCTCTGTAATTTGACAAACAGACAATTTATCTTGTCTATATTTTGTGCGGTGTGATGGGAAATATAGAAGTACAAGCGGAAAGCCCTTAAACCCGCTGCTCTCTGGTCAGTCACTTTGACTCGTCAGGGACCTCTCTGGACACCCCAATAGAATCAAATACGTAGTATCAGGTGCTACTGGGACCAGATTGTCCACTAACCTCTCGCCCTTGACCCTGCGGTATGGTTCTGGGTGATGCTGATCACAAAAGCGATACATAGGCACAACGTCCCACAAGTGTCCCCACATCACCATACGTCCTTGCTTGGTTTCTTAAGAGACCTCCTCCCGCTGCTCGCTTCGGTCACACCTATGACACATATGAACTGGTACATTTCCCATCTCAATTCATAATCTCATTAACATTACATGTAGTTATGTTGTAGCAGATAAAAAATACACTCTGTTCGTGCAAACAACAGTGGCTGTATAATATGCCATTGTGTTTCTTCAGCCTCTGTCATGTCAATTATACATTGTACATTATTACACATCATGCATTTCATAACCTTTCAAGTTGATCACTTATTTGCTTCCCTCTATTCCAGGTCTGTGTATGTTTCATTTCCCGGTATACACAGTTGTGTATGTTGATCGATTGTCCCGATTGTCCCGATTGTCCGGTGCATAATACAGGTGTTCAGCACCCATATTACCGTCATCACTTGATGATGATAACTCGTTGATTCTTTTTCACAGAGTATGGTACTCTGCGCACCGTAGCCTCTGGCTCTCGTTCATCGTAGCAGAGTATAGTACTTTGCCTACACGAATCTGTCTGTCGTCTCTGCATACAGAAACGAAGAATACAAACAAAGTCCTGCGTCTGCGATGTTAAGGATCTGCCGCTGTGTTGTCCAGACATTTCTCTCACTTTCCCATGAGAGCACCCATGTTCTCGTCCCTCCAATGGTCGGTGTGAGGACGACACGATGTGGCTCCGTCCACCTTGCTCGTCCACTTGGCTCGTTTCTGTAAACACCACATCTCCAACACGTTCTCTGCGGTGATAAAGTCTTTTCGACAATTCAGTGTATTTCAGTTTTCTTGTTTACAATTTTTTTTTTAGTAATTTTTGATTCGGAATATTTGTTTACACGTACAATAGCCCTCCTTTTTGAGATATGGCTTTGCCCATTTCTCAAACTTCTACATTTAACCAAAATTCAATAATCCAGATAGTTTACAACGTTCACTAATCCAGGATGTAATCAAGGAAGAGATGGAATTGCGTCTGTCACTCCACTCCGCAATGTCACCTCTTGACTTTTCACAGTTCAGTGGTCACATCCCTGGCTGAGCCCCCCTTCCACGGCGCTGGGCCCCCACCCTGTGTGTCTGTAATCCGACACTGCCTCTGCGATCTGTAACTTGTAAATCTGTTTTACCACCATTTGTTTCAAACTCTAAAAGTTTCAAACTCTAAATGTTTGGTTGTCCACGTGTGCGCGCGTATGTATGTATGTGTGTGTGTATGTGCAATACAACTACAAATACATCAAACAATAATAATTATCTCAATAATTCCCCCGTTGAGCTGGCCATAAGGGTCAGTTCACAACTTAGAATTCTTCACATAATTAATAATTTCACATCTCCTCTGTTTGTGTGGCCTGCATAAAGTCACACATCTAATGTAATATGTGCTAATCTTTTATATGTGCTTCAGGTGAGATTCAAACTCAATCTCTCACACCTGCTCATGTGGTGCTTTACAAACATTGTGTATTAGTTTGTTCTAGCAAGTCTATATGTGTATTAACAATCAAAATGATTCTAAACCTTCCCCTTATCCATAAGGCACGTCATTTTATCAGTCTAACCATCTCTTGCCTCCGTCCTGAGTCCTATAATGTTTAAGTCCTATTATCACTGGTTTTCATAACTTCTATAGCGTCTAAATTTAGATGATATTGTCTTATTTAAATCTATTCAATTCTTGATTGAATCTCAACAATCCTTCAGGTATTTACTTTAGAATGTCAAATTCTTTCCCTGTTAATTTTAACTTTTCCTATTACCCATCACGTCAACCCCCCCTGAGGTGGAGTTGCTGTTAATTGTCACTGTGATACGTAAAGATAACGACATCTGCTCCATCCTGAGTCCTCTCCAGATTCTTTGCCAGTCAATAGCCCCTTATCTCTGACTATCTTTATGACTTGGTGTCCTGTTGTCTTTAGTTAATGACCCATTCATGTCTTTCCAAGGAGGACATTGGCACGTCACTATTTAACTTATTCCCTCACTTACGTCTACATCGCAATACGAGGTTTCCTCATGATAATACAAATAAATAAGTTACTGATATAACTTTTCACTTTACTTACTGCCCATTCTACTGTCCAAAAACATCAGTAGTCATTAATTTACCCACATTATCACACCAGGCCTGTGCCTGCATTTGATTCTAAATTTAAAAACACTTCTGTCTTTTCGTCCTGTACTTTGATCTAGTCATGCATTAAGTCCAAAAAATATTTTTTGTCAAATCCAAAAATAAAACAAAACAAAACGTAGGTTTGTTCTGTGCACTCAAAAAAACACGATACCGTAAAAACACAACTTTTGTCATCTATGTCGGGGACAGGAAGTGTCCTGTCTGTGATCACATTCCCCAAAATATTGGCCATCTATAAAAATCTGAATTCATCTTCATCTCTTATCAAGTTTAATGAAATCTTTATAATTGATTGTTGTCAATCAAACAAAACCCTTAAATTTGTTCTACAGACTAAAATTTAAAACAGCTGAGTTTAGTTCCTAATTCATTCATTCAGAGCGTCCTCTGAGTGCTTTCTCCCCATTCTCCTGTCTTGTTGACCCCCCTTATCTCCCCCTCTCTGCCACGTCATCTGAGCACGCTGGAAGTCTCCCTCCAAAATCCTCTATAACTTTTCCTTTGTCTTTTTACAGTTTGGGGTGATAATTCTGGCATTGTGTGGTCTCGGTCGTCTGAGAGAAATGCTACTTGCTTTACAGTCACGGTTAATGTCAAGCTTCTAGAGAAAATTCCTTATTAGATTCCTCCGGACATAAACGTGGTGTTTAAGATTCACCCGTGACTGCAAATTTTAGATCTCTCAGAATAACGCCTTGTGACCCTTGATTAATTGTGATTCTCACACTCGTTAGTTAATCACTTATTAATCCTCATTCACACATTCACACTTCTCTCTTACTTACTTCGCTCGTGCACAGCGCTTACATTCACACATATTTCCTCAGTAATATTAAACTGGGTATTTCCTCAGTAATACCTAAACTGCGTATTTCCTCAGTAATTTGAAACTGGGTATTTCCTCAGTAATACCTAACTGCCTTGCTTTATGTGAGAAACTTATCTCGTCCATAAGCCTACAATATTTTTCCAGTAAATATCAAACTAATGCATAAAAACGTTTTATGGCTAACTCTTTTTCACACACAAAATTTTGTCTGACCTTCTTTGTCGCCTGTGTTCTCCTGCTGCTTCGAAACGACGCGCTCTCCTGGCGGAGAATGAGGTGCGATGGGCGGCCACGGGAAAAGTGGACTTCTTTCAGCTGTGCACAGACTTCACCGATTCACCCGTCAATCTCCGCGAAGGGGCTGCTTGTCATCCGGCTCGATAGGACCAGAAAATGTCAAGAAATGAGACATACACCCGATGCTATTCCTTAACACATAGAGAACACAATTCAACTTAGAATATGAAACGACACAGAAAGATCAGACATTTGTATGGCATGCATGGGAGAAAACGCGGGGACTGATCACGCAAGCTGTTGTAAGCAGCTTACGTGATCCTCCTGTGTCTCACCCCCGCGTCTCACCCTGTTATTTCCCATGCTGGTTGGTTTTATTAGATATTCTGGAATAGGCGGGTCACATTTCTCATTGGTCAGCCTCACATCAAGGCACTTGGTATTTTTCCGTAGAGATCAAGCCTTGGGTAAACATTACCCAGACTCCTCTGGGTTATCACCCCCCCTCGGGTAAACATCCTTTGGCCATCTTTACGACCCCTTCACAAATCCAGTTTCTCACACACCCGTTCTTCTCTTAGACTAATGATGCAGATAATATATCACTATTATGCAGATAAAATACATCACAGAAATACAATCATATATTCACATTTTATCACACTTTGCCATCCCACTCAAATTTAAAACTATGTACTTGGGCCTCAACACTCCTGCCATGGACACAATAAATGGATACCCTTGGAACATACTTTTGGCTGTAGAGAAAAAGGCCATCACAAAGAAATGCTCGACACCAACCACGCCAACGATCAAAGACTTGACTGACATAGTAACAGACATTAGACATTGGATGAATGGAAAACAGTGACATTCAGGCTTAATTTGGATAAGCACTAATTTGATTGACTTGGACCAAGTAGGCCCCCTATTTTCATTTAAATGTGATTTTGTTTTTATGTTATGTCATGTTATGATATGTTTTATGTAACTATTAAGTTCTTTTAATTACGATTTTTGCTCCCTGGTCGTGTCCTGTATTGTTTTATGTTTAATCAAAAGAAAAGAAAAAAGGACACACAGAACTAGTTCATTTTCTCGCTACGTTATTCCTGGTTCAATCCCGGGTTTCGGCATGTGTACCTGAATGTTAGTCTTTGCTCAAAAATACAATGAATAGGAATGCTGGGTCGATTGGATATTTTGCGAGATCAGGACATAAATGGCCTGGAAAGGATCTATAAAACATAAACAGCAAGCTTTCGTTGGAACATTGTTCGCATGAACATGTTTGGTAACATGTTTGGTTTCGCTGAATGTTGTACCCAAGACCTTCTGCGTGTAGGGCAGATGTGATGACCACCACACAATGAAACCATGAAGCAGAAGTTTGCCTACTTCAATGCTGCTCTCTTTGATATAGCCCAATGATCAAATGTCATACTTATTTTCAAAACAGGACATCCTGTAGAAAGGTGTGGTTCAACGGTATAGCGGTTAGCGCTCTGAATCCAGAGTTTTTCTTCATTTCTTATTGCAATTAGAGGGACACCAACCAACCTGCTAGTCTATAGATGCATAGAAAAGCTGAAGGTTGATTACAAACTTCCGCATGCTGCGCCCAAATTGATGCCAAGTTTCTATGCCTCTCTTCACCTCCGTCTAGCTTGAATGTACTCGTAACCACGGTGAGTCTTGTACATAATGTGGCTACAAGTATTCCAGAAGGACAGACCAGATATTCCCATACCTGGAGTTGAACCCGGGCCACCTGAATGAGAGCCAGGAATCCTAACCGCTAGACCATATGGGAAGGATTTGAGAAGGTAAGAGCTAATTTAATGGTAAAAAAGATAAGATAAGATAAGATAAGATGAGATGAGATGAGATGAGATGAGATGAGATAAGATAATAAGATAAATACATAAATACCATTGCATGTGATCACAACAGTAATTGCACATGAATATGTGTCATGAAGGCACATAGATTGCACATGAATTTCACAGTAATTGCACATGAATTGCACATGGATTCCAACAGCAATTGCACATATGACGGAATTGCACATCAGTATTAGGTTAGGTCAGTATTGCGAGTGTTCAGGACTAACAGTGTTTGTTATAAAGTCTGACAGCAGCAGGAAGGAAAGACCTACGAAACCTTTCCCTCACACAGCGAGGGTGGATTAGTCTCTCACTGAAGCTGCTCTCCAGAGCGGACATAGTGTCCTGCAGGGGATGACACTCATGGTCCAGCATAGATGTGAATCTAGCCAGGACCCTCATGTCCCCCACCTCCTGCACCGAGTCCAGAGCACAGCCCAGGACGGAGCTGGACTTCTCGATGACTTTGTCCAGCCTCTTCCTCTCCCTCTCTGTGATGCTGCTGCTCCAGCAGGCCACACCGTACAGGAGGGCTGATGCCACCACAGAGTCGTAGAAGGTCTTCAGGAGTGGCCCTGTCACTCCAAAAGACCTGAGTCTCCTCAGGAGGTAGAGCCGACTCTGTCTCTTCCTGTACAGTGCGTCTGTGTTATGAGTCCAGTCCAGTTTGTGGTTCAGATCAACACCCAGGTACTTGTATGAGTCCATTCTCTCAATGTCCCGTCCCTGGATGTTCACTGGTAAGGGGGCAGTGGGGTGGCGTCTGCGGAAATCCACCACCATTTCCTTGGTCTTCCCCGCTTTGATGAGGTGGTTCCGCTGACACCAGTCCTCAAAGTCCTGCGCCAGTCCTCTGTACTCTGCGTCATCTTCGTCCGTGATGAGTCCGATGATGGCAGAGTCATCAGAGAACTTCTGCAGGACACAGCTGTCCGTGTCATGTCTGAAGTCTGCAGTGTAAAGGGTGAAGAGAAAGGGCGCGAGGACAGTGCCCTGGGGCGCCCCCACACTGCAGGTCCGAGTGTCAGACACACAATCCCGTGCTCTCACAAACTGTAAATCCTCTGGGACCGCATGAGGCTCGCTATTTCCGTCATTTTATTTTGAAGGGACCTCACGTTACCCATGACTACGGCGGGAACCGACTTCCTGTTTGTCCCTCTCTTCTCTCTGAGTTTACGTCCAGCCTGTCTGCTTCGTTGCGTTTTCCTTAGGATGTCCGCCGGGATAACGTGACGATCTCCGGGTAAGACGACTGTTCTCCGCAGTTTCATTAGTTCCTCCTTTGTGTAAACGCGGTACGGCGCCGGCCGGGGGGCGGGGCCGGAGCCGGGGGACTCAGAGCCAAGACACGATGAAAACACTCAATCCAGCCGAATAAAGTCAAAACAAGTTATTTTAAAGCGATTCCAGTGCGTGTCCCGATCGTTCATGAAGTTCCTCTTTCATATAAACGTGTATATAAGCGTGTACCGACAACACGCCGTACTTTGGCGGCGGCCGGAGGGCGCGGGGGGGCTAGCTCGGAGCTAGCTCACATCACAACAACACGACGAAAAACGCTCAAATCCAGCTGAAAAAAGTCAAAAACAGTTGAATTAAAAACGATTCCAGCGCGTGTCCCTATCGTACAGTAAAATAGAAAAAAATGTACTAACTATATTTACAAAATATAGGAGATGAAGCACAATAAGTGTGAGAAAAAAGAGAGAGCGTTTACACCGGGCTGCTAGCTGTACCAGCGCCTTATGGCGTATAAAGAAGGCCTCATTGATGCTTGAGAGTTAAGGAACAGTTCTGTATGTAATAGATATAAGCCCATTCCACGTGCAACAAGTCTAGTGATTAGTATTTTCCTTGTGGCTCAGCCTATTAGACCATGGACCTGAAATCCACAATCCCGGATTTTGGAGGCTAGTATCCTGTGCATATTGCTTATGGGGTTATGTACCCATAATAGACTCAAATTGCTTCAAAATGTCTAATCATGGGTCTTTTTTGACCTACATCTTCTTTCACTACTCAGCTATCCTTTTCCCCAAAAAAGAAATAACAATGTAGGATGGATAAAAGAAATGTGCTGCTAGATTCAAAGCAAATGTGGAACTGGGAGCTTGCGCTGAAGATCGGCTTCCATCATCCAACACATTACTGACTAGCTTGGTTAATTTGGATTGACAATGGCAATAATGCAAGAAAAAACATTCTAGCAGAGGATGGTTTCGATCCATCGACCTCTGGGTTATGGGCCCAGCACGCTTCCGCTGCGCCACTCTGCTGAATGGTTATGATCATGGGACTCAAACCCACAATCCCTGGTTCAAGAGGCCAGTGCGTAATGCCCATGGGGCTGTATACGTCTAATAGACTCAAATCGCTTCAAAATATGAAATCTAATTTTAAAGGAATGTGGAACTGGGATCTTGCTACGAAAGACTGTGCTCTAACACTGAGCTACATAACCATCTCTTGTCTGTCATGATTATTGTCCAAGCGAGACCTGGAGTCAACACTTTTCACTTTGTGCCATCAACATATTGAATGGATATGCAGGGGATTGAAACAAGGATTTCATAAATGCCCTCGTTCTGATAGAAAGGCTCCGAAATTAAACATCAGCAAACATGCTGGTTTATAGAATAGAACCTCAAAATCTGTGCTGCTAAACACACGTTGCTGACAGGACTCGAACCTGCGCGGGGAAACCCCAATGGATTTCAAGTCCATCGCCTTAACCTCTCGGCCACAACAACAATATACATCAAAACTGTGTTTAAGAAAGTGGAAATTATCCACATTATTTTCTGAAACTAGCGCAATTACATTACCAGATTTAACTCTCCATGAATTCATGGAGACAGCATGTTTTACTAAACATTCTAAGCTCAGGTTTGGCGAGACATACCCATACTGGAAGTTGGGAATGTTGCCCAGGCTGCCTCGGCGAGAACTAGAAATTCTAACCCCTAGACCATATGAGAAATATAAAGATCAAGTGTAACAGATTGAATTGTAACATAAGCCTCATTGATGTTTGAGAGGTTAAAGAACAGTGCATAGTTGGGTCACCAGCTTTTAAGCAAGCATTTTTAATATCTAAATGTGCTTGGTTCTGCATGTCATGGAGAGAAGCACATAGCTCGGGATTTGTATCTTTCTTTTGGTTCAGCCAAATAGAGCCAGGTCTTGATTTTTAATACAGTTTTTTTTTAATGGGGTAGGAAGCACTATCAAGCAGCTCTGAGTTTGTGTTGTCCCGCCCCAGAAAATCTGGCTGAGTGCTCTAAGGAGCTAGATTTAAGTTCCAGTCCCTGTGAAGGGATGCTTTCAAGTACAACCGCTGCTACGTTGCATGGAACAGCTAAAGGTTGATTACTGCATATTGCACGCTGCATCCTAAATGGATGGGATTTTTCAATGTCTCTCTTAACAACCCACAGCGTGTCTTATTCATACTGTGGATTCAAGTCTTCCAAAAGGCTGACCACAATGTTCCCATGCCAGGAGTTGAACCCAGGCCACCTGAATGGGCCACTTTGTCTCACCTTCCTGCAGGTAGTGTGGATGGATGAAATAATATTGTTTGAATTTTATAAGTGCTACAAGGTTCAAAGGTAATGCGGGACTGGGAGCTTGCACTGAATCACCACATGTGCTGATTTGAAATATTTAAGTGAAGGTCTCTAAAATTCACTGCAGTGTAATCTGGCCATTAGCAAAGACTACAGTGTCACCTGCTGGGGATTGAACCCAAGACCTCATACATGCTAAGCATGCGCTCTACCACTGAGCTACATCCCCTTCCTTATCAATGCCTTAAAATGATAGACGGATAGATGGACAAAAACAGAACAGATAGAATAGAATCAACAGAAACAGTGACCAGATAGGCAATTCAATTCTTCATTTTTTTTTTGTTTATTCCAATTTGACTGGTTGTGACACAAAGGTTTGTCCCATTGTTACTTTACTTACATGTGCGTCACTTTTTGTGTGTTACAGTAACTTTTTTGGCCTGATCACCCAGTCCACAAGTGTTCCTGTACCTATATATTTACAAATCAAGCACTGTTAAGCAGGTGGCATCCTTTGCTGGTCAGGGGGAAGAGAAAGGTATGTTTCCAGCAGGGTTCTAAGAAATATGAAGCAATGCCAATGGATTTTTTGCCCATCAGCTTGACCACCTGGCCACCACAATACTGCATCTTTGGAAAATTACAGTGAAAGCTTGAGACCAATAAAAAAATCAAGATATGCTTGTCCAGTCAAGAATTGCTGGAAAACATGACTGATCCCAAATGAAGCAAAGTATGCGCTCTACCGCTGACCCACTTTGTCTAGAAATGCTCCAAAAAGAAACACCAACAAACCTGCTAGTCTATAGATGCATAGAAAAGCTAAAGGTTAATTACAAACTTCCGCATGCTGCGCCCTAATTGATGCCATGTTTCTATGCCTCTCTTCACCTCCGTCCAGCTTGAATATAATTGTAACCACAGTGAGTCTTGTACATAATGTAAGCCGGGAGTTGAACCCGGGCCACCTGGATGAGAGCCAGGAATCCTAACCGCTAGACCATATGGGAAGGATTTGAGAAGGTAAGAGCTAATTTAATGGTAAATAAGATAAGATAAGATAAGATAAGATAAGATAATAAGATAAATACATAAATACCATTGCATGTGATCACAACAGTAATTGCACATGAATATGTGTCATGACGGCACATAGATTGCACATGAATTTCACAGTAATTGCACATGAATTGCACATGGATTCCAACAGCAATTGCACATATGACGGAATTGCACATCAGTATTAGGTTAGGTCAGTATTGCGAGTGTTCAGGACTAACAGTGTTTGTTATAAAGTCTGACAGAAGCAGGAAGGAAAGACCTACGAAACCTTTCCCTCACACAGCGAGGGTGGATTAGTCTCTCACTGAAGCTGCTCTCCAGAGCGGACATAGTGTCCTGCAGGGGATGACACTCATGGTCCAGCATAGATGTGAATCTAGCCAGGACCCTCATGTCCCCCACCTCCTGCACCGAGTCCAGAGCACAGCCCAGGACGGAGCTGGACTTCTTGATGACTTTGTCCAGCCTCTTCCTCTCCCTCTCTGTGATGCTGCTGCTCCAGCAGGCCACACCGTACAGGAGGGCTGATGCCACCACAGAGTCGTAGAAGGTCTTCAGGAGTGGCCCTGTCACTCCAAAAGACCTGAGTCTCCTCAGGAGGTAGAGCCGACTCTGTCTCTTCCTGTACAGTGCGTCTGTGTTATGAGTCCAGTTTGTGGTTCAGATCAACACCCAGGTACTTGTATGAGTCCATTCTCTCAATGTCCCGTCCCTGGATGTTTACTGTTTTTTTTTTTTTTGTTTTTTTTTTATCTTTTATTATCAAAAACATCAAAACAAGTATTTACATATATTTACATGAATGTACAGACAGACATGACACACAAGGGCAGGGGAATGGGATACACAAGGGCAGGGGGAGACGAGACAAAAAATTACAGAAAATCAAACACACAATCATTCTCCAAACATTCTTCAGTGATGGGGGGTGATGCCGTGGTTGGGGTTGATGCCGTGGTTGGGGGGGTTATGCCGGGGTCAGAAGATGATGTCCAGGTTTCCAGAGGGTGTGAGGTGGATCAGGGTGTTGTGGGGGACGAGGTGGGTGATGAACCGGTGCTCTGCTGCCATGTGGAGGTGTCGGAGGTGTGCGGCCAAGAGTCCTTTGAAGATGGGCCAGGGTTCTGCTGTTTTATTGTCACGGAGATGGATGTTCCTGTTGAGATATAATGTGTACCGGCTATGGAGAGGGTTAGTCGGGCGAGATGGGTGTTGGCTACAGAGCGACTCTGTCCGGGACCAAAGAGGAGGAGCCAGACGGAGGGGCATGTGCGCAAGACCCTCACCGCTGTCTGGAACCGCCACAGTCAGGGGCCTGAAAGTCCTCCACGCCTCCAAGAGTTCCCTCTCGAAGGGGGGGAGGCCTTCCAGGACCGAAACAGGGGGCAACAAACACAAATTATAAACACCAAACTTACCTAGACTATTAACAAACTCACCTATATAATCCTTCCATGGAGCATCTACCTCAACGTCTAGAAATTTCCGAATTGTTTTCAGCCGGAAGGCCTTCTTCCTTAACTCTAAATCTGCTAACTTTAAACCTCCCTGATCGTACTCACCTATCATAACCTTATGTGCAATAAAGCCCCTCTCACGATTCCACAAAAAGTGGTTTATCACTAACCTTAATTTGTTAGCATAGACCCCCGGCAGGCCGTACACGGAGAGTGCATGGTTCAACATGGACATGCACAAAGAATTTACAACTAAGACTTTACCTTTTAATGTCAGATTACGACGTCTCCAAAAATTCAAGCGCGCTGTAATTTTCTCGCACAAAGGCGACCAAAGTGCAGTACGACACGCCTCCTCGTCTCTGCCCAGGGGGACGCCGAGGACCTTGTAGGAGTCCCCGGCCTCCCGGAGCTGGACAGGGAGAGGAACAGGCGTGACGCTGCCGCAAAATTTAACCGTGGTTTTATCGAAATTTATTTTGGCCCCTGAAGCGAGGCCATAAACATTGAGCACGTGGAGAGCCTGAACGCCTCTCTCCACGTGTCCTCGTCTCGGAGGATCAGATTCGTGTCATCTGCGTACTGAAAAATTTTGACTTCCCTACCCGCAGGCGTGGTCAGTCCCCTCACCGCCGCGTCCGCCCGCAACATGGCCGCCAAAGGCTCAGCGGCGATGCTGTAGAGGAGCGACGAGAGGGGACAGCCCTGCCTGACTGATCTTTTTAAGGGGAAAGAGTCAATTAGAAACCCGTTGACTTTGACCTTACTGACCGCAAAGGAATAGATGAGCTGTAGCCAATTAACAAACCGTTCGCCGAAACCTAACTTACCTAATACAGTCCAGAGGAACGAATGCTCAACTCTGTCGAACGCCTTGTTAAAGTCTACACTAACGTGAATACCACCGGTCGCGTGCATCTGCCGAAGGAGATATCTCAGAGACAAAACTATGTCTGAGATGTCCCTCCCGGGGACGCTGTAGGCCTGCGAGGGGTGTATGATGGATCCAATCACACGCTTTAACCTACCTGCTAATACCTTTGCTAAAATTTTATAGACTACGTTCAAAAGGCTAATGGGCCTGTAGTTGGCGAGGCTGCTCCTGTCGCCCTTCTTAAAAAGCAGAGTGACGACACTCATCGCAAAACCATCGCCAACTCTACACTCACTCTCAAAATCCTGATATAATAGGAGTAGGATCGGAGCTAACCTGGAAGCGAAACGCTTGAAAAACTCACAGGTTAGTCCGTCCTCTCCGGGGCTTTTTCCTGTATTTAAACTCTTGACTGCAGCCTCTATCTCCATGAGAGACAGAGGCGCGTCGCACAGCTCCCTATCCTCCCTGCTCAGTTTGCGCTCCAGAGCACCTACAGCCTGGTCTAAAGCCTGCTCTGCCACTCCGTCTGAACTAAAAAGCCTACTATAGAAATCCTGCGCTGTCTCTAAAACCTCACTTACCTCGGAAACAATCTTACCTGTCTTCTCTATCAACTTATCTATGTGCATCTTTCCCTGTGTAGCCTTCTCACAGCCGAAGAAGAACGCTGTCGAGCGTTCTCCTTCGACTGTGTGTCTGGCTTTTGCCCTCAAAATTGCACCCTGACACCTACTTACCTCCAGCTGCTCCAGCTCAGCGCGCACCACCAGGTACTCTGGATCCACAGGGCCAGTGGTGGAAGCTGCGCCCTGGTCCAGGACCTGCAGGCGCTGGCGGAGAGCGGTCTCCCTCCTGGTCGACAGCCACGCCTTGTGTTTGCTGTAATTGACACAGAGCTTTTTAATGCGTGTTTTTGCCGTCGGCCACCAATCGACCACGCTGTCGATCAGCTCCAGCTCCATGTCAAATACATCAAACAAAAAGTCCATTTTCCTACAAAAAGTTTCATCACCGAGGATGGAGCTGTTTAGGACCCACAGTCCTCCATTCCTCGGTGATGAAACTAACCCAAAATAAATATCTAAAGTGGAGTGATCACTCAAGCCTGACCACTTGTAGGAAGCACCACTGACTCTCTGTGCCAGGTCTGAGGAGGCAAAACAGAGGTCAATGCGGGACTGCTTCAGGACGCCCTGCCACCTGGAGAAATCCTTCAGGAAGGGGTGGACGAACCGCCACACCTCCGTCAGGTTCCTGCTGGCGGCTTCTTCCAACAGGGCTGTCCTGGCAGTGCTGTTTTTAAAAGAGTTGTTAATGCCGATGTCTGTCTTGCAAAGTGTTGTATTAAAGTCACCGATTATGATTGTATTGTCGTTTGCAAAGCGAAATATTTTTTTGAAGAATTGCCTCCTCAGACCATCATCGTTCGGGGCGTAGATATTAATTAGTCTGAACTTCACTGTGTCCGTGAAGTCCAGGACCAGGAAGGAGCCCTCTGGGTCGGCGTGTACCAGGGTGGGTTGGCCTAAGACACCAGGCCTCACCACCGTGGCCACATCGCGCGAGCACGCCGTGCCCAGGGCCCAAAATACAGAGCCTACTCCCACGTTCCGCACTCGTTGCGCGTGGCTGACATCCCAATGCGTTTCTTGGATGCAGAGCACGTCCCACTTGGAAAAGTGTAACGCGCTCTGCATCCGCACTGGGCTCCGCAGGCCGCCTGCGTTCCAAGAGGACAAGGAGAACGCCATTAAGAGGAGACTTTGGAGGATACAACCCATCTTTTATTTCGACTTCTTTTTGGCGCCCGTCGCATCTGACTCCCACACTCTTTTTCTGACTTCACGGGTGGAGAAATCCATGAAGTCATCATTAAAAACAGTCTCAAGCTCACCTCGTGGGGCAGAGCTGCGTGTGGAGGATGGTGGGTTGATGGAGCTTTCTGCTGGCGCTTTTGATGTGGCTGGAATGGAGGAGGCGGAGGAGGTGGAGCCGCTCTGAGCAGCAGCGCCCTCTCCATCTCCTGCCACCTGCTTCCTGCGTCTTGTCCCTTTCTTTTCCTTCTTCTCCACCTGTCCCCTCTTACCACCGTCCGACTGGAGCTTGGGATCATCACCCAGCCCTGTGGTGATGTCCCCCCCTTTGGAGGTAAGATGCGGGGCCTGTCCCGCACCCATCCTCCTCCCGGGTTCAGCCTCTGCCTCCACGGGCTTAGGAGTTGGACCCTCACGAGTCCCTTCCCTCTGGTCAGGAGGAGCAGTTTGTCCTGCTCCCACCTTCCCAGACGCCAGCGCTGAGCCGAGCACCATCTCCAGTGCGACGGGCGCCTCCTCGTCTGAGGAGTCAGAGGAGCAAGAGGAGCCGAACACCTCTGGCTCCCCTGACTCCTCCACAGCCTCCTCCTCCAAAACCTCCTCTACTTCGGAGAGAGCAGTTGCGGGCACGTTCTGGGCCACGTCACTGCTCTCTCCTCCAATGGCGTCCTCCCTGTCCTCCCCTCTGTCCTCCCCTCTGTCCTCCTCTCTGTCACCCGCACCACACGGACATAAGTGGCGGAACATGCGGCACTCTCTGCACTTCGGGGCCCACTGCGCGACACACTCGCGCGCGTAATGCCCCTGGCTCCCGCAGTTGCGGCACAGAAAGTCAGGGCACTCCCTCAGAATATGGCCAGGCTGGAGACACCCCCTACACACCCGCACCTGCCTGTCGTGTATTACCCTGAAGTACTCGGGGCCCCCCGCGGTGTCAAACCTGACAGAATACGGTAAGGACTGCACCGTGTCCGTGAACCTTACCCGTACAAACCTGGTGCCGTCCGCCATGTTCGTCCCCGGCCACATTCTCCTCCTCACCTCGGAGACCGCAGAGACCCCCCAGGCGTAGAGCTTGGCCAGGATCTCCTCGTCCTCGATATAAGCCGGCAGCCCCATGAAGGACATGACCAGCTCATCAACCGAGATGTCACGGGCGTGAACCCTGACTCCTCCAATGCAGTACCCATCCAGGAGCCGCTCCTTCGCTTTGGTGGTACTGACGGTTACTTCATATTTGTCCTTTGAGATGAGTCTGCACGCTACTATGGAGCCGCACACCTCCTGAGTTGATTTCAAAAAAGCTAGTGGCGTGATTTGTGCTCCCTCCGTTAGTTCCAATACCACAGTGAGTTCTTTCATAAATTTCATCCTTCTTTCTTTGTTCTTTCTATTATTTACAGATTCTTTCAAACTTTGTCTTGCCTTTGTCGTGTCCATTCCAGTGTCCGATGCCGTGTTGTCCGTCCTTTGAGCCATGCTCACAAAAAAACAAAAAATCCACCTCCCAGTAAGTTTACTGGGAGGGGAACAAACAAAAAAACTGAAAAAAGTAAATGAAAATGATCAAAATAACGATTAAAAACTCCAAAAAACTCCCAAACCTCCAGCTCCAGACCATGCAGCACACCACAAATTGCACGCACCTCAAAAAGGCGAAATCTACGAGGTAACATTGGTCACTGAATATCTAGCTGAAACAGGTGGAGTAGCATTTAAGAGGCGCTGTGGCTGTCTAGTAAACAGGACATCCTGGGTTCAAATCCCAGCAGTGCCTTCATGATAGCCTTTCAAGCAAATCAGTTGTTTACATGTACAGAAAAACTTATCACCCGAAAGAGCTCTTTTACATTTTGCAATTAGAGATTGAAAAGTATCCCTGAATAAACAGAGTAAATGCACTCTTTTCACTCCTTGTTTCTCAGTTTGATGGTAAGGATTGATTGATGTAGACTGTTTTCGGATGACTGTTTTGCTTTTGTGAAAAAGGGGAATCAGACAAAAGTTGCAAAGGCATTCAAAGGCTGTGAGTTCGAGACCCACCAGAGTCACTGTTGTAACCCCTGTTATCTACATTGGTAAATAGGAAAGCCTGCTTGTGTTATTAACTGATGAAAGGAACTGCTAAACTTGGTTCAATTACCACAGAATCCCAGTGTGCTATAGGCTGGCCACTGCTTGGTAGGAGTTTCCCGTACGTGAGTGACTGTTCCTTCCTTCCTTCACGCCCCGCTCAACCTCGTCTTCTTCTAAAGAGCTTGGCGCTGTCATCAGAAGCTTTGGTCTTACTCAGCACCTGAGTGGCCCCACAGAGGGCAAATGGCACACTCTGGACCTGCTAATGACAAAGCGGGTTAATATTTCAAATTACAGTGTGGTAAATGTTACTTTGTCTGATGGTTTCTGTATTTCTCCAGGTGCAATGAGTTTGCAGTGTTCTTTGCAAGACTCATTTCAGAACATTAATAATACCATTATTTGCAGATAACAAGCACGCAGCCAACTAGACAACTGGAGTTAACCCATTTTGCATTTGTGGCTGACAAAACTTTCCAAGAGATCACCACAAGTCTGAGTTCCACTACATGCTGCCTTTATGCATTGCCTACTAGATTTTTAAAGTCTATGGTGAGCGGTCTGTTGGCTCCAATCAATGAAAAAGTCAACATGTTGCTTGGATCTGGAATTTTCCCAAGAGCCTTAAAACTGCAGTCATTAAGCCTCTCTTAAAGAAGAGCAGTCTTGATGCCACAGTGCTAAATAAATACCGGCCCATCTCAAACCTACTACTACTCAGTTGTCCATTCAAGCATGCAAATTATTTACAACGACAGAAAATGCGCTGCTGTTACAAATTGGAATAAGAGATGGAAAAGTATCCCTGCACACACAGATTAACTGCACTCTTTTCACTTTTTGATTCTCAGTTTGTTGGCAAGGAATGACTGATGTAGACCCATTTTGGATGAATACCGTGTTTTGCGTTTGTGGAAATGAGCATCATGGAAGGATGTATGGGCTCTGTGGCGCAATGGATAGCGCATTGGACTTCTAGGCATAATTTGCAAGGGGATTCAAAGGTCGCTAATGGTGAGAGTACATGGTTGTTTTTTACAATGGAAAGTCTGCTCGCTTTACTATCTGATGAAAGGCACTGCTGAACGAGGTTCAATTGCCAAGTGTGCTTGAAAAAGTAAGCAAATACATCGGCATTATGTCAAATAACATTATCTTGCAATTTTTCCTCAACATCCAGATCAACTGCAGTATATTGAGTGCGCAATAAATTGGCGAGAGTCGATTGATTGAGAGACTTCCAGTTTTTTTATAGCTACATTGGTACAGGGGATTTAGCTCAAAGGTAGAACGATTGATGCCCTCGCTCGCCATTGAACACAGTTGATTGGACAGGGGCTGAACTTTCGAAAGTTGCTGGCTCGCTTTTTTCAAGATTGTTTGCACTGTTTGCAATCCTTGTTTCCCATTTTTGTGGCAAGGGATGATTGATGTTAAGACTTGTAGCTTTGGATCACCGTTATCCGTCTAGGGAGCATTCTGCGGTTCAATGGTGTAATGGTTTGCGCACTTTGAATCCAGCAATCCGAGTTCAAATCTCAGTGGAACCTTGAGTGCCCCGAGAGTAGCGTTACTCTTTTGAAAAAGTGCAGAAACATGAAGAATCTTTGGGTAAAATCTGTGCTTACCCCCTGAAAGGAGCCAACCAAAGCATACAAACTAAACAAAGCTGTTAAAATCTGGAGCTGGTTTTCTTATGACCAAGCTTATGATTCAACGCCTGGATTACAAAAGGCGTAAACGTTTCACCGCATTGCAAAAGAAAATCAAATGAAAAGCATTGATGTGTTGAAGGAATCCTTTGACTTGGAGAGACAGGACTTTTATAGGACTTATTATAAGCAAGAAATGAAACAAAGAAATGACCACTATAATCCTCTGACAGTAATCTTTGTTGAAACCAATCAATCAGAACTTGCGAGGGGAATCATTTCTAAATGATCTTAATGCATTGGTAATCTGGACAACGTTCTGCTGAGTATATTCTAAACCAATGGGAACGAGAAGTTAACCTGGTTTTGTCTGACCAAGAGTGTGGAAATGTAGGAACAGCCCTGAGGAAGACCACAAAATCACATGCCTGAAGGGGAAAAATATGTTTTTTTCACCACACCATGTCAAAGTGTCCATTATTCACAAGGAAATGCTAACTGCTGGAGAACCCAGCAGGCAAACCACTATCAGGTGTTTTGGGGCTGTGCTGTTGCTCAAAAATAATGGACTGAAATTCAAAGGGCACTGCAGACTGTTTTTGACTTTTCCATCCCACTCAAATTAAAAACTATGTACTTGGGCCTCAACACTCCTGCCATGGACACAATAAATGGATACCCTTGGAACATACTTTTGGCTGTAGAGAAAAAGGCCATCACAAAGAAATGCTCGACACCAACCACGCCAACGATCAAAGACTTGACTGACATAGTAACAGACATTAGACATTGGATGAATGGAAAACAGTGACATTCAGGCTTAATTTGGATAAGCACTAATTTGATCGACTTTGGACCAAGTAGGACCCCTATTTTCATTTAAATGTGATTTTGTTTTTATTTTATGTTTAGTGCTATTTATGTTCTTTTTATTTCGATTTTTGCTCCCTGGTCGTGTCCTGTATTGTTTTTATTTTTAATCAAAAGAAAAGAAAAAAGGACACACAGAACTAGTTCATTTTCTCGCTACGTTATGCCACACGTTTCGCTCCCTTGCCTAAATTTTTGAAAAAGTAGCCGAAATAGTTGGGAGAGCGTGAGACTGAAGATCTAAAGGTCCCTGGTTCAATCCCGGGTTTGGGCATGTGTACCTGAATGTTAGTCTTTGCTCAAAAATACAATGAATAGGAATGCTGGGTCTATTGGATATTTTGCGAGATCAGGACATAAATGGCATGGAAAGGATCTATAAAACATAAACAGCAAGCTTTCATTGGAACATTGTTAGCATGAACATGTTTGGTAACATGTTTGGTTTCGCTGAATGTTGTACCCAAGACCTTCTGCGTGTAGGGCAGATGTGATGACCACCACACAATGAAACCATGAAGCAGAAGTTTGCCTACTTCAATGCTGCTCTCTTTGATATAGCCCAATGATCAAATGTCATACTTATTTTCAAAACAGGACATCCTGTAGAAAGGTGTGGTTCAACGGTATAGCGGCTAGCGCTCTGAATCCAGAGTTTTTCTTCATTTTTAATTGCAATTAGAGGGTTAAACCTTTTATGGGTATGTCAAGATTCTCGCCTCTGTGGCGCAATCGGCTAGCGCGTTCTGCCAGTAGGCGAAAAGTTGGTGGTTCGAGCCCACCCAGGGACGACTGCTCACCTTGCCAGAGCAAGCAAGAAATACAATCCCAGAAGTAACCACTGTATGTAATTATGTAAGGAAACCAGGAAATCATTACGGCGCTGCGGCTTCCTTGGTCAAAGGGCCTGTTTAGTAAACAGGAAATGCCTACTCTTTTGTCTATGAAAAATATTTACAAGGACAGAAAAGCCCACAAGAAGAGCCCTCAAACCCATACCTTTCTCCCTCAAGTTTACTGCTGCTACACTTTGCATTAAGAGAGGGAAAAGTATTGCTGCACATCAAGATTGTTTGCACTGTTTGCACTCCTTGTTTCTCATTTTTTTGGCAAGGGATGATTGATGTAAAGACTTGTAGCTTTGGATCACCGTTATCCGTCCAGGGAGCATTTTGCGGTTCCATGGTGTAATGGTTAGCACACTTTGAATCCAGCGATCCGAGTTCAAATCTCAGTGGAACCTTGAGTGCCCCGAGAGTAGCGTTACTCTTTTGAAAAAGTGCAGAAACATGAAGAATCTTTGGGTAAAATCTGTGCTTACCCCCTGAAAGGAGCCAACCAAAGCATACAAACTAAACAAAGCTGTTAAAATCTGGAGCTGGTTTTCTTATGACCAAGCTTATGATTCAACGCCTGGATTACAAAAGGCGTAAACGTTTCACCGCATTGCAAAAGAAACTCAAATGAAAAGCATTGATGTGTTGAAGGAATCCTTTGACTTGGAGAGACAGGACTTTTATAGGACTTATTATAAGCAAGAAATGAAACAAAGAAATGACCACTATAATCCTCTGACAGTAATCTTTGTTGAAGCCAATCAATCAGAACTTGCGAGGGGAAGAAGAAGAAGAAGAAGAAGAAGAAGAAGAAGAAGAAGAAGAAGAAGAAGAAGAAGGCGGCGGCGGCGGCGGCGACGACGAACACCTTATGCTCTCTAAACGCGGGGAAATCTCGTGGACCTCCAAGCCGTCGCTTGAGAGGCAAGGCGAGGAGGAGGAGAAGTAGGAGTAGACAAGTTGGCGCCCATCAGGGAGCTGTGGGACTTGTGGTGCAAGCGACTGCCGCTCATGTACAATCCGGGATCCAAGGTCACCGTAGACGAGAGGCTGGTTTCGTTTAGAGGTGATTTTTTTTATTTAAACAAATGGAGAAAAAAAAAGAGAAAATAATAATAATCAATAAATCAATAAATCAATAAATCAATAAATCAATAAATTAATAAATTAATAAATTAATAAATCAATAAATCATGAAAAGTAAATTCAAATTAAATAATATTTGTTGTTCTTGTGTTCTTGTTTTTCCTTCATTATTTTTTTTTATTTTTTTTCCCCTTCTTCTTCTTCTTCTTCTTCTTCTTCTTCTTCTTCTTCTTCTTCTTCTTCTTCTTCTTCTTCTTCTTCTTCTTCTTCTTCTTCTTCTTCTTCTTCTTCTTTCTTCTTCTTTCTTCGTTCTTCTTTCTTCTTTGACAGGTCGCTGCCCCTTCCCTCAAAGCCGGCGAAGTACGGAATCAAGCTGTGGGTCGCGTGCAGTTACGCCTGGAAGATGCAGGTCTACACCGGGAAATCCGATAAGCGCGCGCCTCCGGAGAAGAACCTGGCCACGCGGGTCGTGCTCGATCTCACCGAGGGACTGGGAAGGGGGGCCGGGGGGGGCGCAACGTCACGTGCGACAACTTCTTCACCTCGTACGAGCTCGCCCGCAGGCTATTCTTCGAGAGGGACGGCCTCACCCTGCTGGGGACGCTGCGCGCCAACAGGAGCGAGTTCCCGCGGGAACTGGTCGACACGAAGCGCAGGGCGATCGCGTCTTCCGTCTCGTGTTCACGTTGGGCGAGACCGCGCCGGGGACCTCTTCCAACGGCTACGGCAACGAACGGAGTCCCCTCGGTCGCCTTGGTCTCCTACCTGGCGAAGAAGAGCAAGAACTTGCAGATCCTCACCACGGTGCGGCGCCACCTACGGAGACGGCAATCGCGGCGGCGGCGAGCCTCCTCCTCCGAGCAAACCGGCGGCCGTGCTGCATTACAATCGCACCAAGGGAGGCGTGGACAACCTGGACAAGGTGACAGGTACCTACAGCTGCAGGAGGAAAACCTGCCGGTGGGCCCTCGTCCTGTTCCACAACATGATCGACGTGTCCGCGTACAATGCTTTCGTCCTGTGGCGGGAGCTGAACCTGATGTGGATGGTCGGCAAACGCCACAGACGCAGGCTGTTCATGGAGCAGCTGGGGAGCGCGCTCGTCGCGCCTCGTATACGCGGGAGGGAGGAGGAAGGGAGGGGGAGGGGGAGGGGGGGGATGACCTGGCGTCATCGGGGACATCTCGGGAGAGGGGAGAAGAGAGGGGAGAGGAGAGGGGAGAGAGGGGGGGAGGAGGAGGAGGAAGAGAACCCGCTGCTGTACCCGCGAAGAGGAAGTGGTGCCGAATATGCCCCAGGAGCAAGGACACTAAAACGACGAACGTGTACCGAGGGTGCCTCGTACACGTGTGTGGCGAGTGCGCCCCCAGCTACTGCCCGCGCTGCGCTCGGACCTAAGTATCTGTCGACCTTACGATCGCTGCCGTTGCCGCCGTTGCCTTGCCGCCGCCAAAAATTTCCTGTGTTGTGTTTTTTTTATTTTTTATATTTGTCCAAGAAGCTTATACCAGGAATGGGATCCGAACCCACGAGGGCCACCGCCCGTCGGATCTTGAGTCCGAAGCCTTAACCGCTCGGCCATCCTGGTGAAAGCCTATAATGGCGTTGCTCGCTTGTAAAAGGGGTGTCGGTCGGTCGGTCGGTCGCCGCCGCCGCCACGCTACTATTTTGAATAAAGAATGCGACAACGCCGAAAAGAGAAAAATAATATATAGATATTTTTTTAAATGCTATTGTGTCAATTTTTATTTTATTTTAAATAATAAGGATGAAAAAAAAAAAAAAAAATTATGTCCTTACGATGAAGAAGTAGAGTGAAAGAGAGAGAAAGAGAAAGAGAGAGAGAGAGAGAGAGAGAGAGAGAAAGAGAGAGAGAGAAAGAGAGAGAGAAAGAGAGAGAGAGTAAAACGGGCGCGTGCGCAATTGCGACACCTGCAGGTCAAGCCGGGGAGGTGGCATGGCTTACTAATGATAATACTTACAGGGGGCGGTGTATCAGCGTATCGTTGTGGCCGAGCGGTTAAGGCGACGGACTCCATATCCATTGGGAGTTTACCCTGCGTTTCAAAAATGCTACTCGAACCTGTTAGTCGATATTCATTGACCAATTTTACCTCGTAGACTTTGCCTGCAATTGCTCTTCCAATCGTCCCTGGGTGGGCTCGAACCACCAACCTCCCGGTTAACAGCAGAGCGCGAATTGCGACTCTACAAGCCGCAATATCTTTTTTTTTTTTTAAAGCGAGCCAGCAACATTCGAAAGTTCAGCCCCTGTCCAATCAACTGTGTTTAATGGAGAGCGAGGGCATCAATCTTTCTACCTTTAAGCTAAATCCCCTGTACCAATGTAGCTATAAAAAAACTGGAAGTTTTTCAATCAATCGACTCTCGCCAATTTATTGCGCACTCAATATACTGCAGTTAATCTGGATATTGAGGAAAAATTGCAAGATAATGTTATTTGACATAATGCCGATGTATTTGCTTACTTTTTCAAGCACACTTGGCAATTGAACCTCGTTCAGCAGTGCCTTTCATCAGATAGTAAAGCGAGCAGACTTTCCATTGTAAAAAACAAATATGTTCTCTCACCATTAGCGACTCATTGCGCCACAGAGCCCATACATCCTTCCATGATGCTCATTTCCACAAACGCAAAACACGGTTTTCATCCAAAATGGGTCCACATCAGTCATTCCTTGCCAACAAACTGAGAATCAAAAAGTGGACTGCTTGCCATTACAACCCTTGAAATCTTGGTCATAAATTTTCTTCTGTTTGAACCGAAAGAAGAAGAATTAAACCCTCTGTAACAATGAGATTGCAACTATTTCACTCAATTCTCATCACCTGTTAAAGTCATCTCTTTATATGTACTCTACATAAATGGAAAGACTTCATCTAGTGTAAGGTTGCCAAAGCATTTACTTTGTACTGATTTTTGGAACGTTATCTTCGAGATAAGGGAGCTCAATGTCAGCATCGCTGAAATGTCCAAGGTGTCAGGGTCAAGGTAAACTCCTACCTAAGCGTAAGCAAATTTGGTCTACAAGTGGAGGAATGGGTTCTAATCCCACTCCTGACAATGGGTTTGTCCTATATTTGACCTCATTGCAAGTGTAGGGGAATGGAGATGGACATTCCACGGCCAGATAACAGAAAATCTCTCTTTGAACATTGGGGGGTTTTCTTTCTCCCTCTCTCCCTCACCGCAGGGAGCCGCTGTGACTTTGGCGATAACAGACCTTCTCCCCCACAGTCTTACAGGAGGACGCCCCGATGAAAACTATGTTTTATGTGATTATGCCATGAATGTTTGTCCGAATCAACTCCGTACACCTCATGTTTCACCTTGTGTTACGTATTTTTCCACTGTTTAAGGTTTTATATTCCCAATGCTTTAACTCGAGTGCCCATCACAGGTGAAAGAAGATGTAAAATGTATCTACCTCAAGGAATAATGTGCACAAACTGCCAAAAGTGTTTAACGTGTCGTCGCAGTAGCGCCCGCCCCTTTCGCTCCCAGCGTGCCCTGCGGCGCTAGGTGACAAAAAGACGCTCCGAGCTTGGAACGCTCTCTTCTCCTCTCTTCTCTTCTTGCTCTCTTCTTCCTTTTTTTTTGTTCAAGCCTTTGTCTATCTCTTTGAAGCCGTCTCCACGGACGAGCCTGTTTACTTTTCCTTTGTCTCAACAAAGCGTCCGCCACGTGGGTCGACAAGACTAGGCCAGCCTCATCGCCCCCCTGAACTCTGAAAACACCTGGAAACACCTGGAACTAAGCTTAAGCGCTAAACCGGACAGAGACTTTCTTTTCTACTTCGCTTCTACTATTTTTGAAGTAATCTACGCCGTTTACGTGGATCAGCGCTACGTTCTCATCTGAGTAAAGGCCGCGTGAGGAGCTAACACGCAGCTAAAGCGTTCTACCGCTAAGGAACTCCCGGACATCGCCACGCGCCACCTCGCGCCACCGCTGCCGCCCCGCGTCACGGACATCGCGGCACGCCACTGCCTTCGCCCGCCACACCGCTCCACGCGCCGCCTCGCGCCACCGCTGCCGCCCCGCGTCACGGATATCGCGGCACGCCACTGCCTTCGCCCGCCACACCGCTCCACGCCGCTGCCTCGCCACGGATCTCGTCCGCGGACAAGGACCAGCCGGACCGAGTTCTACAAAATCGTAAGCCGACTTCAGTGTGCGGTTCTTTTGTGGCGTGATTTGGGTAGAACTCAGCTGTTCCTCCTCCCTTAGCTTCTCACTTTCCCTCTTTTTGATATAGATTAGCATAGACACGTTTGATTATCAAAGGCAAAACCCTGGTTTAACATTATCTGCATGAAATCTGCTGTTAAATCTGATATAACATCACCTGTGATTTACCTGTGCGCATTTCTGCTCCGGTGCCCTTTTTGATTGCCCTTTTGATAAATAAACTACACGAAAGAGTTATTGACTATTGTTTGTTTGATTAGACTATGCGTAAGTCCCTGAATCGTGAAACACCCTTCAGACCTTTTAACGAGCGCGATTAAGGACCGTATCTTAGCTTTTTGGGTTTTACCCTGGTGCCCCGTCTTGTCTCGTTTCTGCTAAGAAATCTTCCTTAATCGTAAACTGAATACCTGTAGTTTGAGACCCTACACAAGGATGTGAATAGCCTGTTGGCTCCTGCTTCACTAAAGGTTCTATATCCATTCAATACACAGCTTTCTTGGATGCACTACTGCTGTTACGGCTCTCGACTGACATCTCAATTGCAATAGACTTTAAAACGAAGCATTAGCTTGATGTGGACTTTTAAAGGACGCAGTAGTTTGATGTGACAACAACCACATCAAACTCCTTTAAAAAGAGACAGCAGTTTGATGTGTTTTTTTACCAAAGTATAGGTACGGTCATTTGTGCTACTGTAATAACGGATCTGATTCTGTATACTCACAGTTCACATAAATAAAGTGTCAGGATGGCCGAGCGGTCTAAGGCGCCAGACTCAAGGTAAACTCCTTCCTCGCCACAGGGGATTCTGGTCTCTGAATGGAGGTGTGGGTTCAAATCCCACTCCTGACAAAAAAAAAATATTTCCTTTGGAAAGGAAGCCATTTTTACACCCTAATTTACAAGCACATGTGTGACAATGGATGAAAAATTGTCGTATTGGCTTAAGATTTCAAATGAAGTGTTACTTCCAATGATGAATTGTGATGTGATGGCCAATCTACTACGTAGATGCTGTACTGTCAAAGCATTGAGTACATTCAGAGTGAACTGTATCATATGTCTTATACTGTAATTGTGACCACTCACTGAGAAATTAAAGTGACAGATTAATTTACCAGACTTAGTACTGAAAAATTCTGGGTTTTCATTATGACCTTTTTTGCCTTTTGGGCAGCCAGCCTGGCTAGCTCAGTCGGTAGAGCATGAGACTCTTAATCTCAGGGTCGTGGGTTCGAGCCCCACGTTGGGCGGAGTTGATTTTAAGCTTTATGGACTGCTTGCCATTACAACCCGTGAAATCTTGGTCATAAATTTTCTTCTGTTGGAACCGAAAGAAGAAGAATTAAACCCTCTGTAACAATGAGATTTGAACTATTTCACTCAATTCTCATCACCTGTTAAAGTCATCTCTTTATATGGACTGTACATAATTGGAAAGACTTCATCTAGTGTAAGGTTGCCAAAGCATTTACTTTGTACTGATTTTTGGAACGTTATCTTCGAGATAAGGGAGCTCAATGTCAGCATCGCTGAAATGTCCAAGGTGTCAGGGTCAAGGTAAACTCCTACCTAAGCGTAAGCAAATTTGGTCTACAAGTGGAGGAATGGGTTCTAATCCCACTCCTGACAATGGGTTTGTCCTATATTTGACCTCATTGCAAGTGTAGGGGAATGGAGATGGACATTCCACGGCCAGATAACAGAAAAACTCTCTTTGAACATTGGGGGGTTTTCTTTCTCCCTCTCTCCCTCACCGCAGGGAGCCGCTGTGACTTTGGCGATAACAGACCTTCTCCCCCACAGTCTTACAGGAGGACGCCCTGATGAAAACTATGTTTTATGTGATTATGCCATGAATGTTTGTCCGAATCAACTCCGTACACCTCATGTTTCACCTTGTGTTACGTATTTTTCCACTGTTTAAGGTTTTATATTCCCAATGCTTTAACTCGAGTGCCCATCACAGGTGAAAGAAGATGTAAAATGTATCTACCTCAAGGAATAATGTGCACAAACTGCCAAAAGTGTTTAACGTGTCGTCGCAGTAGCGCCCGCCCCTTTCGCTCCCAGCGTGCCCTGCGGCGCTAGGTGACAAAAAGACGCTCCGAGCTTGGAACGCTCTCTTCTCCTCTCTTCTCTTCTTGCTCTCTTCTTCCTTTTTTTTTGTTCAAGCCTTTGTCTATCTCTTTGAAGCCGTCTCCACGGACGAGCCTGTTTATTTTTCCTTTGTCTCAACAAAGCGTCCGCCACGTGGGTCGACAAGACTAGGCCAGCCTCATCGCCCCCCTGAACTCTGAAAACACCTGGAAACACCTGGAACTAAGCTTAAGCGCTAAACCGGACAGAGACTTTCTTTTCTACTTCGCTTCTACTATTTTTGAAGTAATCTACGCCGTTTACGTGGATCAGCGCTACGTTCTCATCTGAGTAAAGGCCGCGTGAGGAGCTAACACGCAGCTAAAGCGTTCTACCGCTAAGGAACTCCCGGACATCGCCACGCGCCACCTCGCGCCACCGCTGCCGCCCCGCGTCACGGACATCGCGGCACGCCACTGCCTTCGCCCGCCACACCGCTCCTCGCGCCGCCTCGCGCCACCGCTGCCGCCCCGCATCACGGATATCGCGGCACGCCACTGCCTTCGCCCGCCACACCGCTCCACGCCGCTGCCTCGCCACGGATCTCGTCCGCGGACAAGGACCAGCCGGACCGAGTTCTACAAAATCGTAAGCCGACTTCAGTGTGCGGTTCTTTTGTGGCGGGATTTGGGTAGAACTCAGCTGTTCCTCCTCCCTTAGCTTCTCACTTTCCCTCTTTTTGATATAGATTAGCATAGACACGTTTGATTATCAAAGGCAAAACCCTGGTTTAACATTATCTGCATGAATTCTGCCTTTAAATCTGATATAACATCACCTGTGATTTACCTGTGCGCATTTCTGCTCCGGTGCCCTTTTTGATTGCCCTTTTGATAAATAAACTACACGAAAGAGTTATTGACTATTGTTTGTTTGATTAGACTATGCGTAAGTCCCTGAATCGTGAAACACCCTTCAAACCTTTTAACGAGCGTGATTAAGGACCGTATCTTAGCTTTTTGGGTTTTACCCTGGTGCCCCGTCTTGTCTCGTTTCTGCTAAGAAATCTTCCTTAATCGTAAACTGAATACCTGTAGTTTGAGACCCTACACAAGGATGTGAATAGCCTGTTGGCTCCTGCTTCACTAAAGGTTCTATATCCATTCAATACACAGCTTTCTTGGATGCACTACTGCTGTTACGGCTCTCGACTGACATCTCAATTGCAATAGACTTTAAAAAAAAGCATTAGCTTGATGTGGACTTTTAAAGGACGCAGTAGTTTGATGTAACAACAACCACATCAAACTCCTTTAAAAAGAGACAGCAGTTTGATGTGTTTTTTTACCAAAGTATAGGTACGGTCATTTGTGCTACTGTAATAACGGATCTGATTCTGTATACTCACAGTTCACACAAACTAACCCTTTAAGCGCCAAAGTCGCAGAAATGCGACTTTACCGTACAAGGAAATTTATGAAATAATAGTAGAAAATGAATAACTTCAGTCATTGGTCGGTTCGGTGCAACTTCCTCTTATTAGCCAGGTATGATCCAGGGCAGATCCGGTAAGGAAAAAAGTGGCTGGAGGAAGTACACGTGGCATGCAATTTACAGCAGATTCTGACTCTGAAGGGTATTATCTCCCCGAGAGTGACGATGGATTTCCAAGTGGAGATGAAGGGACTTCGAAACAACGGACAGGTGCAAAGGACAGACGGAGGCAAGGAACCAGTGGAACCAGTGGCTGTAGTAAAACTTGCCCGGTGGATGAGAGCTGGGACATGCTGAGAGAGGTCGAGGTATTTGAGGCATGGATCAAACCTTTTGAAGACCCAGTTGGCTACACAGGAGAGATGGATCTGACGGATGCTAATCCATTTGATATTCTGTCACTCTTTCTGACCGATCAGTTTTGGACTTTCATTACTGATGAGACAAATAGATATGCACATCAGTGTATGGCACCTATGATTCTGAAGCCACATTCAAGATTTCTTGAGTGGTATGATGTATCAGTCACCGAAATGAAAGCTTTCTTCGCTTTGCATCTCTCCATGGGCCTTGTTGAGAAACCTGAAATCGAGGATTACTGGGGAACATTTTGGCTTACACAAACGCCTGGATTTGGAAATGTAATGTCAAGAAACAGATTTGAAATCATTCTTTCGTTCTTTCATTTTGTCAACAATAATGATTATGTGAGAACAGGCGAGCCCGGGCACGATAAACTGTTCAAAGTCCGCCCAATAATAGATTTGATTATTCCCAAATTTGCAGCAGTTTACAGTCCAATCAAGGAGCTTTCTTTAGATGAAATGACAATAGCTTTCAAGGGGAGATCTTCACTAAAATGTTACTCTCCGAATAAACCTGACAAATATGGCTATAGAGTGTATGCCCTGAGTGAAAGCTGTTCAGGGTATGTTTTGCGCTGGTCAATGCACACTGGACAGTACAAAAATAATGCAAGCAACATCAGTGCAACACACGCAGTTGTCCGTGAGTTGGTTTCTCCCTTTACGGGCAAAGGACACGAGATTTACATGGACAGTTACTATACCTCGCCTGTAATTGCAAATGAATTAGCAGATTTGGAAACTGGACTGTGTGGGACGGTAAGGATTACCAGGTTGGGGATGCCAAAATGCCTTGGTAAAAGTGTCTTACAGCTGAAAAAAGGAGATGACCCAGTTTTTTGCAGAAAGGGAAAACTCCTGGCTTGTGCTTGGCACGATACTAAACGTCTCACCATGTTGTCCACAGTCCATGGAAATGATTGTGTTCAGAGGAGGATCCGATCCAAGACAGATGACACTGGCTTCCGTGACATCAAAAGACCTGTATGTGTCGACCAGTACAACGCCTACATGGGTGGAGTGGACACTGCTGACCAGAGGATGAAGACATACCTCTTTCCACACAGGTCCCGGAAATGGTATCATCGCATATTCAATGCCATTATAAGCATAAGTATTGTCAACTCACACATCATATACACCAAATCCACTCCAGGCCCACACAAACCTTTAAAGGTTTACATTCAGAACATTATTGATGCATTACTGGCTGATCACTCCAAAAAACAAGAAAGGCGCTCAAGACCGGAGGGTGAAATGCCACAGAGACTCACAGAGCGTCATTGGCTTTGTCAAGCAGAGGGACGTCCAGACTGCGCCGTGTGCTCTGACCGCTCTCGTACCAAAGGCAGGCGGCAAACAAAGTACAGGTGCCGTCAGTGTGGCGTTGGCCTCTGTGCGGTTCCATGCAACGAGAGATACCATACGCTAAAAAACTTTAAATGCTGTCATTTGGATATGTAAAAGTGCAGGGTACCTTGACCCTGGATGGACATCTTTTCTGTGATGGCTCTCTCCTTTCTTCACTGCTTTCTCCACAACCTGCCTGGCACCAATGATGGATGTATAAGTTGGAAAAATAAAAAAAATGAAAAAAAATACATAATAAATACCGTGTTTGTCATCATTTGGTCAGAACTTGTAATCAGGGCCCGAGTTTGAAGATGTGAGCAAAAGGGGTGAAAATGGGTTAAAATGTGAAAAAACACCAAAATGAGCAAAATGAAATAATCCCCCATCATCAGTGCACAGTTTGCCCCCAGAAAAGCACTCCCCTGGGGCCTGGAGGTGATCTGACCACCAGAATATAGTACCATATACCCCTGCTGGACTTAGAAAAAAAACCGAGCTTCCAGCCAATAGTACACTATACCCGAGGGACTCTGTCGTTTTTCGGCAATAGTACACTATACCCGAGGGACTCTGTCGTTTTTCGGCAATAGTACACTATACCCGAGGGACTCTGTCGTTTTTCGGCAATAGTACACTATACCCGAGGGACTCTGTCGTTTTTCGGCAATAGTACACTATGCCCATCGACTCTGTCGTTTTCCCGGGCCGTAGTATGAAGTTGTGAGCAAAAGGGGTGAAAATGGGTTAAAATGTGAAAAAACACCAAAATGAGCAAAATGAAATAATCGCCCATCATCAGTGCACTGTTTGACCCCAGAAAAGCACTCCCCTGGGGCCTGGAGGTGATCTGACCTTCAGAGTATAGCACCATATGCCCCTGAGGGACTTAGAGTAAAAACCGAAATAGTACACTATTCCCGAAAAGACTCTGTCATTTTTCGGCAATAGTACACTATACCCGAGGGACTCTGTCGTTTTTCCGGGCCGTAGTATGAAGTTGTGAGCAAAAGGGGTGAAAATAGATTAAAATGTGAAAAAACACCAAAATGAGCAAAATGAAATAATCCCCCATCATCAGTGCACTGTTTGACCCCAGAAAAGCACTCCCCTGGGGCCTGGAGGTGATCTGACCATCATAGTATAGTACACTATGCCCCTGAGGGACTTAGAGTAAAAACCGAAATAGTACACTATACTCGAAAAATTTCAAAGTGTGGTTAAGAGTACCAAGGGCACGGGCTTCCATGTCAGAGTACCAAGGGCACGGGCTTCCAGGCGGCTGCCCCTAAGGGGTTTAGCCCGCGAGGGGGTGCTTAAGGGTGGGTCCCCGGGTTCGGAGGGAGAGCCTGGTCCCCGGTGGTCATCCCCGGAGTCCCGGAGCCCAGGACCCGGGGAAGAGTGTGCCCGGGTCGGGGCTGAGTCTGGTGGAGTGGGGGGGTGGCCCTGGAGGTGCTCCAGGGGCTCCAGGGGTTCCAGGGGGTGCTCAGTGGGGGCCATGCCCAGCCAGAGTTGCCCTTCCCCGGGGTGAGTCTGGAGGAGTGGGGGGTGGCTCTGGAGGTGCTCCGGGGGTTCCAGGGGGTGCTCGGCGGAGGCCATGCCCAGCCAGAGTGGCCCTTCCCCGTGCAGAGTCTGGGGAGAGTGGGGGGTGGCTCTGGAGGTGCTCCCGGGGCTCCAGGGGTTCCAGGGGGTGCTCAGTGGAGGCCATGCCAAGCCAGAGTGTCCCTTCCCCGGGGTGAGTCTGGGGAGAGTGGGGGGTGGCTCTGGGGGTGCTCCGGGGGCTCCAGGGGGTGCTCGGCGGAGGCCATGCCCAGCCAGAGTGTCCCTTCCCCGCGGTGAGTCTGGAGGAGTGGGGGGTGGCTCTGGAGGTGCTCCGGGGGCTCCAGGGGGTGCTTGGTGGAGACCATGCCCAGCCAGAGTGGCCCTTCCCCGGGGTGAGTCTGGGGAGAGTGGGGGGTGGCTCTGGAGGAGCTCCAGGGGTTCCAGGGGGTGCTCGGCGGAGGCCATGCACAGCCAGAGTGGCCCTTCCCCGGGCATAGTCTGGGGAGAGTGGGGGGTGGCTCTGGAGGTGCTCCGGGGGCTCCAGGGGGTGCTCAGTGGAGGCCATGCCCAGCCAGAGTGGCCCTTCCCCGGGGTGAGTCTGGAGGAGTGGGGGGTGGCTTTGGAGGGGCTCCAGGGGTTCCAGGGGGTGCTCGGCGGAGGCCATGCCCAGCCAGAGTGGCCCTTCCCCGGGCATAGTCTGGGGAGAGTGGGGGGTGGCTCTGGAGGTGCTCCGGGGGCTCCAGGGGGTGCTCAGTGGAGGCCATGCCCAGCCAGAGTGGCCCTTCCCCGGGCATAGTCTGGGGAGAGTGGGGGGTGGCTCTGGAGGTGCTCCGGGGGCTCCAGGGGGTGCTCAGTGGAGGCCATGCCCAGCCAGAGTTGCCCTTCCCCGGGCAGAGTCTGGAGGAGTGGGGGGTGGCTCTGGAGGTGCTCCGGGGGCTCCAGGGGTTCCAGGGGGTGCTCAGTGGGGGCCATGCCCAGCCAGAGTGGCCCTTCCCCGGGCAAAGTCTGGAGGAGTGGGGGGTGGCTCTGGAGGGGATCCAGGGGGTGCTCGGCGGAGGCCATGCCCAGCCAGAGTGGCCCTTCCCCGGGCATAGTCTGGGGAGAGTGAAGGGGGTGGCTCTGGAGGTGCTCCGGGGGCTCCAGGGGGTGCTCAGTGGAGGCCATGCCCAGCCAGAGTGGCCCTTCCCCGGGGTGAGTCTGGAGGAGTGGGGGGTGGCTCTGGAGGAGCTCCAGGGGTTCCAGGGGGTGCTCGGCGGAGGCCATGCCCAGCCAGAGTGGCCCTTCCCCGGGCATAGTCTGGGGAGAGTGGGGGGTGGCTCTGGAGGTGCTCCGGGGGCTCCAGGGGGTGCTCAGTGGAGGCCATGCCCAGCCAGAGTGGCCCTTCCCCGGGCATAGTCTGGGGAGAGTGGGGGGTGGCTTTGGAGGTGCTCCGGGGGCTCCAGGGGGTGCTCAGTGGAGGCCATGCCCAGCCAGAGTGTCCCTTCCCCGGGCAGAGTCTGGAGGAGTGGGGGGTGGCTGTGGAGGTGCTCCGGGGGCTCCAGGGGGTGCTCGGCGGAGGCCATGCCCAGCCAGAGTGGCCCTTCCCCGGGCATAGTCTGGGGAGAGTGGGGGGTGGCTCTGGAGGTGCTCCGGGGGCTCCAGGGGGTGCTCAGTGGAGGCCATGCCCAGCCAGAGTGTCCCTTCCCCGGGGTGAGTCTGGAGGAGTGGGGGGTGGCTCTGGAGGTGCTCCGGGGGGCTCCAGGGGGTGCTTGGTGGAGGCCATGCCCAGCCAGAGTGGCCCTTCCCCGGGCAGAGTCTGGGGAGAGTGGGGGGGTGGCTCTGGGGGTGCTCCGGGGGCTCCAGGGGGTGCTCGGCGGAGTCCATGCCCAGCCAGAGTGGACCTTCCCCGGGGTGAGTCTGGGGAGAGTGGGGGGTGGCTCTGGAGGGTCTCCGGGGGCTCCAGGGGCTGCTCGGCGGAGGCCATGCCCAGCCAGAGTGTCCCTTCCCCGGGGTGAGTCTGGAGGAGTGGGGGGTGGCTCTGGAGGGTCTCCGGGGGCTCCAGGGGCTCCAGGGGGTGCTCAGCGGAGGCCATGCCCAGCCAGAGTGGCCCTTCCCCGGGGTGAGTCTGGGGAGAGTGGGGGGTGGCTCTGGAGGTGCTCCGGGGGCTCCAGGGGGTGCTCAGTGGAGGGCATGCCCAGCCAGAGTGGCCCTTCCCCGGGGTGAGTTTGGAGGAGTGGGGGGTGGCTCTGGAGGAGCTCCAGGGGTTCCAGGGGGTGCTCAGCGGAGGCCATGCCCAGCCAGAGTGGCCCTTCCCCGGGCATAGTCTGGGGAGAGTGGGGGGTGGCTCTGGAGGTGCTCAGGGGGCTCCAGGGGGTGCTCAGTGGGGGCCATGCCCAGCCAGAGTTGCCCTTCCCCGGGGTGAGTCTGGAGGAGTGGGGGGTGGCTCTGGAGGTGCTCCGGGGGTTCCAGGGGGTGCTCGGCGGAGGCCATGCCCAGCCAGAGTGGCCCTTCCCCGGGCAGAGTCTGGGGAGAGTGGGGGGTGGCTCTGGAGGTGCTCCCGGGGCTCCAGGGGTTCCAGGGGGTGCTCAGTGGAGGCCATGCCCAGCCAGAGTGTCCCTTCCCCGGGGTGAGTCTGGGGAGAGTGGGGGGTGGCTCTGGGGGTGCTCCGGGGGCTCCAGGGGGTGCTCGGCGGAGGCCATGCCCAGCCAGAGTGTCCCTTCCCCGGGGTGAGTCTGGAGGAGTGGGGGGTGGCTCTGGAGGTGCTCCGGGGGCTCCAGGGGGTGCTTGGTGGAGACCATGCCCAGCCAGAGTGGCCCTTCCCCGGGGTGAGTCTGGGGAGAGTGGGGGGTGGCTCTGGAGGAGCTCCAGGGGTTCCAGGGGGTGCTCGGCGGAGGCCATGCCCAGCCAGAGTGGCCCTTCCCCGGGCATAGTCTGGGGAGAGTGGGGGGTGGCTCTGGAGGTGCTCCGGGGGCTCCAGGGGGTGCTCAGTGGAGGCCATGCCCAGCCAGAGTGTCCCTTCCCCGGGCAGAGTCTGGAGGAGTGGGGGGTGGCTCTGGAGGTGCTCCGGGGGCTCCAGGGGGTGCGCGGCGGAGGCCATGCCCAGCCAGAGTGGCCCTTCCCCGGGCATAGTCTGGGGAGAGTGGGGGGTGGCTCTGGAGGTGCTCCGGGGGCTCCAGGGGGTGCTCAGTGGAGGCCATGCCCAGCCAGAGTGTCCCTTCCCCGGGCAGAGTCTGGAGGAGTGGGGGGTGGCTCTGGAGGTGCTCCGGGGGCTCCAGGGGCTCCAGGGGTTCCAGGGGGTGCTCAGCGGAGGCCATGCCCAGCCAGAGTGGCCCTTCCCCGGGGTGAGTCTGGGGAGAGTGGGGGGTGGCTCTGGAGGTGCTCCGGGGGCTCCAGGGGGTGCTCAGCGGAGGCCATGCCCAGCCAGAGTGGCCCTTCCCCGGGCAGAATCTGGGGAGAGTGGGGGGTGGCTCTGGAGGTGCTCCGGGGGCTCCAGGGGGTGCTCAGTGGAGGCCATGCCCAGCCAGAGTGGCCCTTCCCCGGGGTGAGTCTGGAGGAGTGGGGGGTGGCTCTGGAGGAGCTCCAGGGGTTCCAGGGGGTGCTCGGCGGAGGCCATGCCCAGCCAGAGTGGCCCTTCCCCGGGCATAGTCTGGGGAGAGTGGGGGGTGGCTCTGGAGGTGCTCCGGGGGCTCCAGGGGGTGCTCAGTGGAGGCCATGCCCAGCCAGAGTGGCCCTTCCCCGGGCAGAGTCTGGAGGAGTGGGGGGTGGCTCTGGAGGTGCTCCGGGGGCTCCAAGGGTTCCAGGGGGTGCTCAGTGGGGGCCATGCCCAGCCAGAGTGGCCCTTCCCCGGGCAAAGTCTGGCCGTGTGCGGGGTGGATGATCCCTGCTCCGCCTCACGCGAGTTCGAGACCGGCTGGGTGCCCTTTTATCCATGAGGCACTGCACTGCCTCCGGCAGCCGAGTTCGGGGCCCGGTGAGGGCTCCAGACTCCAGGGGCTCCGACCCGGAGCCTCCGACCCGCAGAAGGTGCTCCCTGGCCGGGCAAAGTCTGGCCGTGTGCGGGGTGGATGATCCCTGCTCCGCCTCACGCGAGTTCGAGACCGGCTGGGTGCCCTTTTATCCATGAGGCACTGCACTGCCTCCGGCAGCCGAGTTCGGGGCCCGGTGAGGGCTCCAGGCTCCAGGGGCTCCGACCCGGAGCCTCCGACCCGCAGAAGGTGCTCTCTGGCCGGGCAAAGTCTGGCCGTGTGCGGGGTGGATGATCCCTGCTCCGCCTCACGCGAGTTCGAGACCGGCTGGGTGCCCTTTTATCCATGAGGCACTGCACTGCCTCCGGCAGCCGAGTTCGGGGCCCGGTGAGGGCTCCAGGCTCCAGGTGCTCCGACCCGGAGCCTCCGACCCGCAGAAGGTGCTCCCTGGCCGGGCAAAGTCTGGCCGTGTGCGGGGTGGATGATCCCTGCTCCGCCTCACGCGAGTTCGAGACCGGCTGGGTGCCCTTTTATCCATTAGGCACTGCACTGCCTCCGGCAGCCGAGTTCGGGGCCCGGTGAGGGCTCCAGGCTCCAGGGGCTCCGACCCGGAGCCTCCGACCCGCAGAAGGTGCTCCCTGGCCGGGCAAAGTCTGGCCGTGTGCGGGGTGGATGATCCCTGCTCCGCCTCACGCGAGTTCGAGACCGGCTGGGTGCCCTTTTATCCATGAGGCACTGCACTGCCTCCGGCAGCCGAGTTCGGGGCCCGGTGAGGGCTCCAGGCTCCAGGGGCTCCGACCCGGAGCCTCCGACCCGCAGAAGGTGCTCCCTGGCCGGGCAAAGTCTGGCCGTGTGCGGGGTGGATGATCCCTGCTCCGCCTCACGCGAGTTCGAGACCGGCTGGGTGCCCTTTTATCCATGAGGCACTGCACTGCCTCCGGCAGCCGAGTTCGGGGCCCGGTGAGGGCTCCAGGCTCCAGGGGCTCCGACCCGGAGCCTCCGACCCGCAGAAGGTGCTCCCTGGCCGGGCAAAGTCTGGCCGTGTGCGGGGTGGATGATCCCTGCTCCGCCTCACGCGAGTTCGAGACCGGCTGGGTGCCCTTTTATCCAAGAATCAACTGGAGTGTGGAGCTTCTACGGGCCTCCAGGGGCACTGCCGACCCAGAGCTGTGCCCCGGCTTCAGTTCTCTGTATCTCAGGAAGTTTTTTATTTATACATTTATTTCATCCATAATCTCTGGCGCCTAAAGGGTTAACTGATGAAAGGAACTGCTAAACTTGGTTCAATTACCACAGAATCCCAGTGTGCTATAGGCTGGCCACTGCTTGGTAGGAGTTTCCCGTACGTGAGTGACTGTTCCTTCCTTCCTTCACGCCCCGCTCAACCTCGTCTCCTTCTAAAGAGTTTGGCACTGTCCTCAGAAGCTTTGGTCTTACTCAGCACCTGAGTGGCCCCACAGAGGGCAAAGGGCACACTCTGGACCTGCTAATGACAAAGCGGGTTAATATTTCAAATTACAGTGTGGTAAATGTTACTTTGTCTGATGGTTTCTGTATTTCTCCAGGTGCAATGAGTTTGCAGTCTTCTTTGCAAGACTCAGTTCAGAACATTGAAAATACCATTATTTGCAGATAACAAGCACGCAGCCAGCTAGACAACTGGAGTTAACCCATTTTGCATTTGTGGCTGACAAAAGTGTCCAAGAGATCACCACAAGTCTGAATTCCACTACATGCTGTCTTTATGCATTGCCGACTAGATTTTTAGAGTCTATGGTGAGCAGTCTGTTGGCTCCAATCAATCAAAAAGTCAACATGTTGCTTGGATCTGGAATTTTCCCAAGATCCTTAAAACTGCAGTCATTAAGCCTCTCTTAAAGAAGAGCAGTCTTGATGCCACAGTGCTAAATAATTACCGGCCCATCTCAAACCTACTACTACTCAGTTGTCCATTCAAGTATGCAAATTATTTACAACGACAGAAAATGCGCTGCTGTTACAAATTGGAATAAGATGGAAAAGTATCCCTGCACACACAGATTAACTGCACTCTTTTCACTTTTTGATTCTCAGTTTGTTGGCAAGGAATGACTGATGTGGACTCATTTTGGATGAAAAACGTGTTTTGCGTTTGTGGAAACGCACCATGGAAGGAAGTATGGACTCTGTGGCGCAATGGATAGCGCATTGGACTTCCAGGCATAATTTGCAAGGGCATTCAAAGGTTGTGGGTTTGAGTCCCACCAGAGTCGCTAATGGTGAGAGAACATATTAGTTTTTTACAATGGAAAATCTGCTCGCTTTACTATCTGATGAAAGGCACTGCTGAACGAGGTTCAATTGCCAAGGGTGCTTGAAAAAGTAAACAAATACATCGGCATTATGTCAAATAACATTATCTTGCAATTTTTCCTCAATATCCAGATCAACTGCAGTATATTGAGTGCGCAATAAATTGGCGAGAGTCGATTGATTGAAAGACTTCCAGTTTTTTTATAGCTACATTGGTACAGGGGATTTAGCTCAAAGGTAGAAAGATTGATGCCCTCGCTCTCCATTAAACACAGTTGATTGGACAGGGGCTGAACTTTCGAATGTTGCTGGCTCGCTTTAAAAAAAAAGATATTGCGGCTTGTCGAGTCGCAAATATTTAATTGGGCGGGCTGTTTGTCTCTGTGGCGCAATTGGCCAGCGCGCTCTGCTGTTAACCTGGAGGTTGGTGGTTCGAGCCCACCCAGAGAAGATTGAAAGAGCTATCGCAGGCAAAATCTATGAGGTAACATTGGTCACTGAATATCTTGGTGAAACAGGTTAAAGTAGCATTTAAGAGGATCTGTGGCTTAGATGGTCAAAGTGCCTGTCTGGTAAACAGGAGATCCAGGGTTCAAATCCCAGCAGTGCGTTAATGATAGCCTTTCAAGCAAATCAGTTGTTTACATGTACAGAAAACCTTATCACCCGAAAGAGCTCTTACATTTTGCAATTAGAGATTGAAAAGTATCCCTGAATAAACAGAGTAAATGCATTCTTTTCACTCCTTGTTTCTCAGTTTGATGGTAAGGATTGATTGAATGATTGATTGATTGATTGATTGATTGATGTAGACCGTTTTCGGATGACTGTTCTGCTTTCGTGAAAAAGGGGAATCAGACAAAAGTTGCAAAGGCATTCAAAGGCTGTGAGTTCAAGACCCACCAGAGTCACTGTTCTAACCCCTGTTATCTACATTGGTAAATAGGAAAGCCTGCTTGTGTTATTAACTGATGAAAGGAACTGCTAAACTTGGTTCAATTACCACAGAATCCCAGTGTGCTATAGGCTGGCCACTGCTTGGTAGGAGTTTCCCGTACGTGTGTGACTGTTCCTTCCTTCCTTCACGCCCCGCTCAACCTCGTCTTCTTCTAAAGAGTTTGGCGCTGTCCTCAGAAGCTTTGGTCTTACTCAGCACCTGAGTGGCCCCACAGAGGGCAAAGGGCACACTCTGGACCTGCTAATGACAAAGCGGGTTAATATTCGGCAGGAGTTATTAAAAGTTGGTTTAATAACTGTAAAGAGACTAAAAATCTTGGGAGATATACAAGATAAGCATTTGTAAAGAAACTTGGAAAGACCTTTTTTCCACATCAAATTTTACAGTTCTTCAACCACACATGAAGAGTCACCTGAACAGGGACTTGAACCCTGGACCCTCAGATTAAAAGTCTGATGCTCTACCGACTGATGGACGCATCATATGGCAATGGCATACAGTACATACATTGGCCATTCTCTCACCTTAGCCAGCACAACAGCCCAGAGGCAGCCATGAAGACACGTGAAGAGGATCCATTGCGTTGTCAGTGCAGGCAAATAAATGAACCATTTTATTGTCACCACTTGTGCTTCTTCATGTTCCTCATTTGGTTTGTCTTGTCAAAAATAGGAATTGTACTGCAGCAATCATGACTCTTGTTCCAAGTTTTATTTCCAATTAGACCTCAACCAGAGCCACTGTCTGTCTGCAATTCACAGAAAGTGCTTCATAGTTGGATTGTAGTTTTAGCTTCGCCCCCACTTGAATTGAATATTTTTGTATGGGTACTTTCTTTGTGTGTGAGTATTTTTCATTCTGATCATTTTTGCCAGAGTTCATTTCTATACAGCTACTTTTTGCTAAGGTAACATTTTGATCCAAGTCGTGTCTACCCTTGCCCTCATGTGCTATGTCTGTGTGCATTTAATAGTGCAATTATTTGTAAAATGGCTTATGATTTTCATATTTTGGCTAATAAATAAAAGTAGATCCTGATTACCTAGTCTTGATCAATGTTCGTGTAGTTCTGCACCTTTATAATGTAGCTCCAATTTGAGCTATGTGAAAGACAGTTACACAAAAGACTTGCAAAACAAATAGTAGATTTACTCAACAGGGCAAATCAAAGAGAGCAGCCATGTAGGATGCAGGCACATGCTCTGTGGTTTCATTGTGTAGAGGTCATCACATCTGCTTTACACGCAGAAGGTCCTGGGTTCGATCCCCAGTGAAACCAGCTGTGTGTTTCATGCAAACTCTCATTGACTTTGAGCATGCTGTTGGTGCTTTAAAGCTCCATGACTTTACTGTGCCCCTCTTGCATACTGAAATAAAAGCTTCATCTGTTGAGCTCATATTGTGTTCAATAGCTACAGCGTACCTATCATCTTGTATCTTTCATTCAGTCCTCTAATTCTTTCAACAAGGTTTAAAGAAATGCGCTTTCTATGTTCTCATGCAGAAATCTGGGGATGAACCAGGGACTTCTAGATCTTCAGTCTATCGCTCTGCCAAATGAGTTATTTTGGTAAGGACAGCTGGTGGGTTCATGTCTTAAACAGGAACCTACTTATACACCCCAAGCATTTGATATTTGCTGGATGCCAATGGAAATGCGTGTGCACAATCTCTCTAGGTAACTTTGCTGTGGGTTGGTTATCAATCTGATATGATTTAAAACACACGTTCAAGGGTGTTTTTTACATAGGGGGACAATGTGAAGATTGTTGCGTCATTCCACCCCAAATTCTGTCAACAAGTCGGCAGGAGTTATTAAAAGTTGGTTTAATTAAAACCCTTTAAGCGCCAAAGTCGCAGAAATGCGACTTTACCGTACAAGGAAATTTATGAAATAATAGTAGAAAATGAATCACTTCAGTCATTGGTCGGTTCGGTGCAACTTCCTCTTATTAGCCAGGTATGATCTAGGGCAGATCCGGTAAGGAAAAAAATGGCCGGAGGAAGTACACGTGGCATGCAATTTACAGCAGATTCTGACTCTGAAGGAAATTATCTCCCCGAGAGTGACGATGGATTTCCAAGTGGAGATGAAGGGACTTCGAAACAACGGACAGGTGCAAAGGACAGACGGAGGCGAGGAACCAGTGGAACCAGTGGCTGCAGTAAAACTTGCCCGGTGGATGAGAGCTGGGACATGCTGAGAGAGGTCGAGGTATTTGAGGCATGGATCAAACCTTTTGAAGACCCAGTTGGCTACACAGGAGAGATGGATCTGACGGATGCTAATCCATTTGATATTCTGTCACTCTTTCTGACCGATCAGTTTTGGACTTTCATTACTGATGAGACAAATAGATATGCACATCCGTGTATGGCACCTATGATTCTGAAGCCACATTCAAGATTTCTTGAGTGGTATCATGTATCAGTCACCGAAATGAAAGCTTTCTTCGCTTTGCATCTCTCCATGGGCCTTGTTGAGAAACCTGAAATCGAGGATTACTGGGGAACATTTTGGCTTACACAAACGCCTGGATTTGGAAATGTAATGTCAAGAAACAGATTTGAAATCATTCTTTCGTTCTTTCATTTTGTCAACAATAATGATTATGTGAGAACAGGCGAGCCCGGGCACGATAAACTGTTCAAAGTCCGCCCAATAATAGATTTGATTATTCCCAAATTTGCAGCAGTTTACAGTCCAATCAAGGAGCTTTCTTTAGATGAAATGACAATAGCTTTCAAGGGGAGATCTTCACTAAAATGTTACTCTCCGAATAAACCTGACAAATATGGCTATAGAGTGTATGCCCTGAGTGAAAGCTGTTCAGGGTATGTTTTGCGCTGGTCAATGCACACTGGACAGTACAAAAATAATGCAAGCAACATCAGTGCAACACACGCAGTTGTCCGTGAGTTGGTTTCTCCCTTTACGGGCAAAGGACACGAGATTTACATGGACAGTTACTATACCTCGCCTGTAATTGCAAATGAATTAGCAGATTTGGAAACTGGACTGTGTGGGACGGTAAGGATTACCAGGTTGGGGATGCCAAAATGCCTTGGTAAAAGTGTCTTACAGCTGAAAAAAGGAGATGACCCAGTTTTTTGCAGAAAGGGAAAACTCCTGGCTTGTGCTTGGCACGATACTAAACGTCTCACCATGTTGTCCACAGTCCATGGAAATGATTGTGTTCAGAGGAGGATCCGATCCAAGACAGATGACACTGGCTTCCGTGACATCAAAAGACCTGTATGTGTCGACCAGTACAACGCCTACATGGGTGGAGTGGACACTGCTGACCAGAGGATGAAGACATACCTCTTTCCACACAGGTCCCGGAAATGGTATCATCGCATATTCAATGCCATTATAAGCATAAGTATTGTCAACTCACACATCATATACACCAAATCCACTCCAGGCCCACACAAACCTTTAAAGGTTTACATTCAGAACATTATTGATGCATTACTGGCTGATCACTCCAAAAAACAAGAAAGGCGCTCAAGACCGGAGGGTGAAATGCCACAGAGACTCACAGAGCGTCATTGGCTTTGTCAAGCAGAGGGACGTCCAGACTGCGCCGTGTGCTCTGACCGCTCTCGTACCAAAGGCAGGCGGCAAACAAAGTACAGGTGCCGTCTGTGTGGCGTTGGCCTCTGTGCGGTTCCATGCAACGAGAGATACCATACGCTAAAAAACTTTAAATGCTGTCATTTGGATATGTAAAAGTGCAGGGTACCTTGACCCTGGATGGACATCTTTTCTGTGATGGCTCTCTCCTTTCTTCACTGCTTTCTCCACAACCTGCCTGGCACCAATGATGGATGTATAAGTTGGAAAAATAAAAAAAATGAAAAAAATACATAATAAATACCGTGTTTGTCATCATTTGGTCAGAACTTGTAATCAGGGCCCGAGTTTGAAGATGTGAGCAAAAGGGGTGAAAATGGGTTAAAATGTGAAAAAACACCAAAATGAGCAAAATGAAATAATCCCCCATCATCAGTGCACAGTTTGCCCCCAGAAAAGCACTCCCCTGGGGCCTGGAGGTGATCTGACCACCAGAATATAGTACCATATACCCCTGCTGGACTTAGAAAAAAAAACGAGCTTCCAGCCAATAGTACACTATACCCGAGGGACTCTGTCGTTTTTCGGCAATAGTACACTATACCCGAGGGACTCTGTCGTTTTTCGGCAATAGTACACTATACCCGAGGGACTCTGTCGTTTTTCGGCAATAGTACACTATACCCGAGGGACTCTGTCGTTTTTCGGCAATAGTACACTATACCCGAGGGACTCTGTCGTTTTTCGGCAATAGTACACTATACCTGAGGGACTCTGTCGTTTTTCGGCAATAGTACACTATACCCGAGGGACTCTGTCGTTTTTCCGGGCCGTAGTATGAAGTTGTGAGCAAAAGGGGTGAAAATGGGTTAAAATGTGAAAAAACACCAAAATGAGCAAAATGAAATAATCCCCCATCATCAGTGCACTGTTTGCCCCCAGAAAAGCACTCCCCTGGGGCCTGGAGGTGATCTGACCATCATAGTATAGCACCATATGCCCCTGAGGGACTTAGAGTAAAAACCGAAATAGTACACTATACCTGAAAAGACTCTGTCATTTTTCGGCAATAGTACACTATACCCGAGCGACTGTCGTTTTTCCGGGCCGTAGTATGAAGTTGTGAGCAAAAGGGGTGAAAATGGGTTAAAATGTGAAAAAACACCAAAATGAGCAAAATGAAATAATCCCCCATCATCAGTGCACTGTTTGCCCCCAGAAAAGCACTCCCCTGGGGCCTGGAGGTGATCTGACCCTCAGAGTATAGCACCATATGCCCCTGAGGGACTTAGAGTAAAAACCGAAATAGTACACTATACCTGAAAAGACTCTGTCATTTTTCGGCAATAGTACACTATACCCAAGCGACTCTGTCGTTTTTCCGGGCCGTAGTATGAAGTTGTGAGCAAAAGGGGTGAAAATGGGTTAAAATGTGAAAAAACACCAAAATGAGCAAAATGAAATAATCCCCCATCATCAGTGCACTGTTTGCCCCCAGAAAAGCACTCCCCTGGGGCCTGGAGGTGATCTGACCATCAGAGTATAGCACCATATGCCCCTGAGGGACTTAGAGTAAAAACCGAAATAGTACACTATGCCTGAAAAGACTCTGTCGTTTTTCGGCAATAGTACACTATACCCGAGGGACTCTGTCGTTTTTCCGGGCCGTAGTATGAAGTTGTGAGCAAAAGGGGTGAAAATGGGTTAAAATGTGAAAAAACACCAAAATGAGCAAAATGAAATAATCCCCCATCATCAGTGCACTGTTTGCCCCCAGAAAAGCACTCCCCTGGGGCCTGGAGGTGATCTGACCATCATAGTATAGCACCATATGCCCCTGAGGGACTTAGAGTAAAAACCGAAATAGTACACTATACCTGAAAAGACTCTGTCATTTTTCGGCAATAGTACACTATACCCGAGCGACTCTGTCGTTTTTCGGCAATAGTACACTATATACCGTTGGACTTAGTCATTTTTTGGGCTCGTGGAAATAAGCGTTCAGCTCAAGAGTCCCGGGCTAAATCACGCTGCTCCCGAGAAATTCCTACGCTGCTCTCACGCGGGATGTGCAAAATGGTAATGCTGGGAGGGACGGGCGGGCGGTTTTTGAGAATGACGTTTTTCGCAATCGAAACAGGTACATTTCCTGGTTGTGCGGCTACCGGGGGAGGAGCTCGTTTGACGGACACACGAGAACCGCGATCGATGGGCCCCGTTCTGGTTTTATCCAGCTTCCAAGGCTCCTTCACAGCCGTAATCTCAAGTCATGGTTCGGAGGTGCGGAGGTGAGCGTCGGATCACGGAGCCTCTGAATGGAGCCCCGCGCTCCGCGCTCCTCCGCGCTCTAAGCGCCGCTCAGACCGGGCATGAGAGGGTCTATTTTCGGCTTGATTTTACCAGACTCGCGGGCACTTCCAGAAGCTTGCTGTTTGCTCTGATTGCTCGGGGCAGAGCACAGTGTCACGCTGACCACGGGCTGTACGTGGAGGTGAGAGCTGGTTGTAAGGCGGATCACGGAGCCTCTGAATGGAGCCCCGCGCTCCGCGCTCCTCCGCACTCTAAGCGCCGCTCAGACCGGGCATGAGAGGGTCTATTTTCGGCTTGATTTTACCAGACTCGCGGGCACTTCCAGAAGCTTGCTGTTTGCTCTGATTGCTCGGGGCAGAGCACAGTGTCACGCTGACCACGGGCTGTACGCGGAGGTGACCCGCTCCGTGATCTTAGCTTCGCCCAGACCCAGGGCCATCCACCCCGCACACGGCCAGACTTTGCCCGGCCAGGGAGCACCTTCTGCGGGTCGGAGGCTCCGGGTCGGAGCCCCTGGAGCCTGGAGCCCTCACCGGGCCCCGAACTCGGCTGCCGGAGGCAGTGCAGTGCCTCATGGATAAAAGTGCACCCAGCCGGTCTCGAACTCGCGTGAGCATGAATCAACCATGAAAATGGTACAAATCATGGTTCTATGTATACCAGACAAGGAGCTTGGTCGACGGGCACACATGACCCGCCATCGTAGGGCCCCATTCTGGTTTTATCCAGCTTCGAAGGCTCCTGCGCACTGCGGTTTTGTTTACATTTTGCGGCTGTGGTTTGCTCCGGCTAACCTCACGCCGGACACGTTGGAAGCGAGGCCGAGACAGAGGTCCCACCAGGCGCGGGGCGTCAGTCTGACTGGCTTCCCCCGCGCCTGGCCCCTTGTCTCCGGAGATGGGACCGTCACTCACCCCCGCACTGAAGGACGCGCGGCTTGAAGGATGATGGCTGTGCTTAGCCCCTGTGCCAGGTGCTCTGAGCCAGTCCCCTTCAGCCTCAACGCGTCCGGTTGGAACACAGTCCGGGCCCATTGTCACTCACCCCCGCGCAGCAGGAGGCGCGGCTTGAAGGATGATGGCTGCGCTTTGCCCCTGGGCCCAAGGGCTCTGCGCCAGTCCCCTTCAGCCTCAACGTGTCCGATGGCTCTGCGCGGGGCGGGGGGCAGGGCCGGCGCATACTTTTGGTCCGACTCCGGTCCCTTCCTCGTCTCTGAGTTTGTCAAATGCAGCGCCTGTCCAGGGCTCACTTTGCTATCAACTGTGGCTGGTCACCGCCATCGTAGGGCCCCGTTCTGGTTTCATCCAGCTTCGAAGGCTCCTGCGCACTGCGGGGTTGTAGGCATTTGTGGTCCTGATTTGCGCTGGCTCACCCTCACGCTGGACACAGCGCCAGATGATATATTTGGTCCGACTCCGGTCCCTTCCTCGTCTCTGAGTTTGTCAAATGCAGCGCCTGTCCAGGGCTCACTTTGCTATCAACTGTGGCTGGTCACCGCCATCGTAGGGCCCCGTTCTGGTTTCATCCAGCTTCGAAGGCTCCTGCGCACTGCGGGGTTGTAGGCATTTGTGGTCCTGATTTGCGCTGGCTCACCCTCACGCTGGACACAGCGCCAGATGATATATTTGGTCCGACTCCGGTCCCTTCCTCGTCTCTGAGTTTGTCAAATGCAGCGCCTGTCCAGGGCTCACTTTGCTATCAACTGTGGCTGGTCACCGCCATCGTAGGGCCCCGTTCTGGTTTCATCCAGCTTCGAAGGCTCCTGCGCACTGCGGGGTTGTAGGCATTTGTGGTCCAGAGCCCCGGCTCTAAATTAAACCTGTTACCCTAGTAGGCCGGCCTCCGGGTCCCCCCTCTCTTCTTCGGTTATGGAGTACATTGGGCGCGGGGGCAGCCAGTGGAGGGCAAGGGCCCTGCCTCCAAGTGTGGTGTAGGGGACAGGGGAGCCAGGGCCTTGGGGTCCTGGTGCTTTTTATCTTTTAAAGTGGCTCAGAGTACCAAGGGCACGGACTTCCAGGGGGCTGCACCAAGGGTGTGTAGCTCGTGTGGGGGTGCTTAAGTGTGGGTACCCGGGGACGAAAGGTGGGCCGGGGCCGGCGCGAGCCTCTGTGGTGAGTGCTGGGCCGTTCCGTTCGAGACCGGCTGGGTGCACCTTTATCCATGAGGCACTGCACTGCCTCCGGCAGCCGAGTTCGGGGCCCAGTGAGGGCTCCAGGCTCCAGGGGCTCCGACCCGGAGCCTCCGACCCGCAGAAGGTGCTCCCTGGCCGGGCAAAGTCTGGCCGTGTGCGGGGTGGGTGAACCCTGCTCCGCCTCACGCGAGTTCGAGACCGGCTGGGTGCACCTTTATCCATGAGGCACTGCACTGCCTCCGGCAGCCGAGTTCGGGGCCCAGTGAGGGCTCCAGGCTCCAGGGGCTCCGACCCGGAGCCTCCGACCCGCAGAAGGTGCTCCCTGGCCGGGCAAAGTCTGGCCGTGTGCGGGGTGGGTGAACCCTGCTCCGCCTCACGCGAGTTCGAGACCGGCTGGGTGCACCTTTATCCATGAGGCACTGCACTGCCTCCGGCAGCCGAGTTCGGGGCCCAGTGAGGGCTCCAGGCTCCAGGGGCTCCGACCCGGAGCCTCCGACCTGCAGAAGGTGCTCCCTGGCCGGGCAAAGTCTGGCCGTGTGCGGGGTGTGTGAACCCTGCTCCGCCTCACGCGAGTTCGAGACCGGCTGGGTGCACTTTTATCCAAGAATCAACTGGAGTGTGGAGCTTCTACGGGCCTCCAGGGGCACTGCCGACCCAGAGCTGTGCCCCGGCTTCAGTTCTCTGTATCTCAGGAAGTTTTTTATTTATACATTTATTTCATCCATAATCTCTGGCGCCTAAAGGGTTAACCTGGTTTTGTCTGACCAAGAGTGTGGAAATGTAGGAACAGCCCTGAGGAAGACCACAAAATCACATGCCTGAAGGGGAAAAATATGTTTTTTTCACCAAACCATGTCAAAGTGCCCATTATTCACAAGGAAATGCTAACTGCTGGAGAACCCAGCAGGCAAACCACTATCAGGTGTTTTGGGGCTGTGCTGTTGCTCAAAAATAATGGACTGAAATTCACAGGGCACTGCAGACTGTTTTTGACTTTGCCATCCCACTCAAATTTAAAACTATGTACTTGGGCCTCAACACTCCTGCCATGGACACAATAAATGGATACCCTTGGAACATACTTTTGGCTGTAGAGAAAAAGGCCATCACAAAGAAATGCTCGACACCAACCACGCCAACGATCAAAGACTTGACTGACATAGTAACAGACATTAGACATTGGATGAATGGAAAACAGTGACATTCAGGCTTAATTTGGATAAGCACTAATTTTATTGACTTGGACCAAGTGGGCCCCTATTTTCATTTAAAGGTGATTTTGTTTTTATTTTATGTTATGTTATGTTATGTTATGTTATGTTATGTTTTATGTAACTATTAAGTTCTTTTAATTACAATTTTTGCTCCCTGGTCGTGTCCTGTATTGTTTTATGTTTAATCAAAAGAAAAGAAAAAAGGACACACAGAAATAGTTCATTTTCTCGCTACGTTATGCCACACGTTTCCCTCCCTTGCCTAATTTATTCGATAAAGTAGCCGAAATAGCTCAGTTGGGAGAGCGTTAGACTGAATATCTAAAGGTCCCTGGTTCAATCCGGGGTTTCGGCAGGTGTACCTGAATGTTAGTCTTTGCTCAAAAATACAATGAATAGGAATGCTGGGTCTATTGGATATTTTGCGAGATCAGGACATAAATGGCCTGGAAAGGATCTATAAAACATAAACAGCATGCTTTCGTTGGAACATTGTTAGCATGAACATGTTTGGTAACATGTTTGGTTTTGCTGAATGTTGTACCCAAGACCTTCTGCGTGTAGGGCAGATGTGATGACCACCACACAATGAAACCATGAAGCAGAAGTTTGCCTACTTCAATGCTGCTCTCTTTGATATAGCCCAATGATCAAATGTCATACTTATTTTCAAAACAGGATATCCTGTAGAAAGGTGTGGTTCAACGGTATAGCGGTTAGCGCTCTGAATCCAGAGTTTTTCTTCATTTCTTATTGCAATTAGAGGGACAAGTCTTTTATGGATATGCATCTCTGTGGCGCAATCGGCTAGCGCGTTCGGCTGTTAACCGAAAGGTTGGTGGTTGGAGCCCACCCAGGGACGACTGCGCACCTTGCCAGAGCAAGCAAGAAATACAATCCCAGAAGTAACCACTTTATCTAATTATGTAAGGAAACCAGGAAATCATTATGGCGCTGCGGCTTCCTTGGTCAAAGGGCCTGTTTAGTAAACAGGAAATGCCTACTCTGAAAAATATTTACAAGGACAGAAAAGCCCACAAGAAGAGCCCTCAAACCCATACCTTTCCCCCTCAAGTTTACTGCTGCTACACTTTGCATTAAGAGAGGGAAAAGTATTGCTGCACATCAAGATTATTTGCACTGTTTGCACTCCTTGTTTCTCATTTTTTTGGCAAGGGATGATTGATGTAAAGACTTATAGATTTGGATGAAAGTTATCCTTCCAATGACCAGTCTGCGGTTCCATGGTGTAATGGTTAGCACTCTGGACTCTGAATCCAGCGATCCGAGTTCAAATCTCGGTGGAACCTTGAGTGCCCCGAGAGCAGCGTTACTCTTTTGAAAAAGTGCAGAAACAAGAAGAATCTTTGGGTAAAATCTGTGCTTACCCCCTGAAAGGAGCCAACCAAAGCATACAAACTAAACAAAGCTGTTAAAATCTGGTGTTGGTTTTCTTATGACCAAGCTTATGATTCAACGCCTGGATTACAAAAGGCGTAAACGTTTCACCGCATTGCAAAAGAAACTCAAATGAAAAGCATTGATGTGTTGAAGGAATCCTTTGACTTGGAGAGACAGGACTTTTATAGGACTTATTATAAGCAAGAAATGAAACAAAGAAATGACCACTATAATCCTCTGACAGTAATCTTTGTTGAAACCAATCAATCAGAACTTGCGAGGGGAATCATTTCTAAATGATCTCAATGCATTGGTAATCTGGACAACGTTCTGCTAAGTATATTCTAAACCAATGGGAACGAGAAGTTAACCTGGTTTTGTCTGACCAAGAGTGTGGAAATGTAGGAACAGCCCTAAGGAAGACCACAAAATCACATGCCTGAAGGGGAAAAATATGTTTTTTCACCACACCATGTCAAAGTGCCCATTATTCACAAGGAAATGCTAACTGCTGGAGAACCCAGCAGGCAAACCACTATCAGGTGTTTTGGGGCTGTGCTGTTGCTCAAAAATAATGGACTGAAATTCACAGGGCACTGCAGACTGTTTTTGACTTTGTGTCAAGAAATGAGACATACACCCGATGCTATTCCTTAACACATAGAGAACACAATTCAACTTAGAATATGAAACGACACAGAAAGATCAGACATTTGTATGGCATGCATGGGAGAAAACGCGGGGACTGATCACGCAAGCTGTTGTAAGCAGCTTACGTGATCCTCCTGCGTCTCACCCCCGCGTCTCACCCTGTTATTTCCCATGCTGGTTGGTTTTATTAGATATTCTGGAATAGGCGGGTCACATTTCTCATTGGTCAGCTTCACATCAAGGCACTTGGTATTTTTCCGTAGAGATCAAGCCTTGGGTAAACATTACCCAGACTCCTCTGGGTTATCACCCCCCCTCTGGTAAACATCCTTTGGCCATCTTTACGACCCCTTCACAAATCCAGTTTGTCACACACCCGTTCTTCTCTTAGACTAATGATGCAGATAATATATCACTATTATGCAGATAAAATACATCACAGAAATATAATCATATATTCACATTTTATCACATTTCCCTCCTGTTTATCAAAGCATTAGTCTACTGTCTCATATGCCAAACACATTACTCTTTTCAGTTTTCAACATGTCTTTCATATAGGTGTTAAAATGACACTTTTACACTCAAAAAGTCTATGCACATTTCTCAACATTGAACACACTTCTTTTCTCTCGGCCCACAACATTTCTACAGCATTACTGTCCTAAATTTTGAGTCAGATTGGTCAATCTCTGTAATTTGACAAACAGACAATTTATCTTGTCTATATTTTGTGCGGTGTGATGGGAAATATAGAAGTACAAGCGGAAAGCCCTTAAACCCGCTGCTCTCTGGTCAGTCACTTTGACTCGTCAGGGACCTCTCTGGACACCCCAATAGAATCAAATACGTAGTATCAGGTGCTACTGGGACCAGATTGTCCACTAACCTCTCGCCCTTGACCCTGCGGTATGGTTCTGGGTGATGCTGATCACAAAAGCGATACATAGGCACAACGTCCCACAAGTGTCCCCACATCACCATACGTCCTTGCTTGGTTTCTTAAGAGACCTCCTCCCGCTGCTCGCTTCGGTCACACCTATGACACATATGAACTGGTACATTTCCCATCTCAATTCATAATCTCATTAACATTACATGTAGTTATGTTGTAGCAGATAAAAAATACACTCTGTTCGTGCAAACAACAGTGGCTGTATAATATGCCATTGTGTTTCTTCAGCCTCTGTCATGTCAATTATACATTGTACATTATTACACATCATGCATTTCATAACCTTTCAAGTTGATCACTTATTTGCTTCCCTCTATTCCAGGTCTGTGTATGTTTCATTTCCCGGTATACACAGTTGTGTATGTTGATCGATTGTCCCGATTGTCCCGATTGTCCGGTGCATAATACAGGTGTTCAGCACCCATATTACCGTCATCACTTGATGATGATAACTCGTTGATTCTTTTTCACAGAGTATGGTACTCTGCGCACCGTAGCCTCTGGCTCTCGTTCATCGTAGCAGAGTATAGTACTTTGCCTACACGAATCTGTCTGTCGTCTCTGCATACAGAAACGAAGAATACAAACAAAGTCCTGCGTCTGCGATGTTAAGGATCTGCCGCTGTGTTGTCCAGACATTTCTCTCACTTTCCCATGAGAGCACCCATGTTCTCGTCCCTCCAATGGTCGGTGTGAGGACGACACGATGTGGCTCCGTCCACCTTGCTCGTCCACTTGGCTCGTTTCTGTAAACACCACATCTCCAACACGTTCTCTGCGGTGATAAAGTCTTTTCGACAATTCAGTGTATTTCAGTTTTCTTGTTTACAATTTTTTTTTTAGTAATTTTTGATTCGGAATATTTGTTTACACGTACAATAGCCCTCCTTTTTGAGATATGGCTTTGCCCATTTCTCAAACTTCTACATTTAACCAAAATTCAATAATCCAGATAGTTTACAACGTTCACTAATCCAGGATGTAATCAAGGAAGAGATGGAATTGCGTCTGTCACTCCACTCCGCAATGTCACCTCTTGACTTTTCACAGTTCAGTGGTCACATCCCTGGCTGAGCCCCCCTTCCACGGCGCTGGGCCCCCACCCTGTGTGTCTGTAATCCGACACTGCCTCTGCGATCTGTAACTTGTAAATCTGTTTTACCACCATTTGTTTCAAACTCTAAAGGTTTCAAACTCTAAATGTTTGGTTGTCCACGTGTGCGCGCGTATGTATGTATGTGTGTGTGTATGTGCAATACAACTACAAATACATCAAACAATAATAATTATCTCAATAATTCCCCCGTTGAGCTGGCCATAAGGGTCAGTTCACAACTTAGAATTCTTCACATAATTAATAATTTCACATCTCCTCTGTTTGTGTGGCCTGCATAAAGTCACACATCTAATGTAATATGTGCTAATCTTTTATATGTGCTTCAGGTGAGATTCAAACTCAATCTCTCACACCTGCTCATGTGGTGCTTTACAAACATTGTGTATTAGTTTGTTCTAGCAAGTCTATATGTGTATTAACAATCAAAATGATTCTAAACCTTCCCCTTATCCATAAGGCACGTCATTTTATCAGTCTAACCATCTCTTGCCTCCGTCCTGAGTCCTATAATGTTTAAGTCCTATTATCACTGGTTTTCATAACTTCTATAGCGTCTAAATTTAGATGATATTGTCTTATTTAAATCTATTCAATTCTTGATTGAATCTCAACAATCCTTCAGGTATTTACTTTAGAATGTCAAATTCTTTCCCTGTTAATTTTAACTTTTCCTATTACCCATCACGTCAACCCCCCCTGAGGTGGAGTTGCTGTTAATTGTCACTGTGATACGTAAAGATAACGACATCTGCTCCATCCTGAGTCCTCTCCAGATTCTTTGCCAGTCAATAGCCCCTTATCTCTGACTATCTTTATGACTTGGTGTCCTGTTGTCTTTAGTTAATGACCCATTCATGTCTTTCCAAGGAGGACATTGGCACGTCACTATTTAACTTATTCCCTCACTTACGTCTACATCGCAATACGAGGTTTCCTCATGATAATACAAATAAATAAGTTACTGATATAACTTTTCACTTTACTTACTGCCCATTCTACTGTCCAAAAACATCAGTAGTCATTAATTTACCCACATTATCACACCAGGCCTGTGCCTGCATTTGATTCTAAATTTAAAAACACTTCTGTCTTTTCGTCCTGTACTTTGATCTAGTCATGCATTAAGTCCAAAAAATATTTTTTGTCAAATCCAAAAATAAAACAAAACAAAACGTAGGTTTGTTCTGTGCACTCAAAAAAACACGATACCGTAAAAACACAACTTTTGTCATCTATGTCGGGGACAGGAAGTGTCCTGTCTGTGATCACATTCCCCAAAATATTGGCCATCTATAAAAATCTGAATTCATCTTCATCTCTTATCAAGTTTAATGAAATCTTTATAATTGATTGTTGTCAATCAAACAAAACCCTTAAATTTGTTCTACAGACTAAAATTTAAAACAGCTGAGTTTAGTTCCTAATTCATTCATTCAGAGCGTCCTCTGAGTGCTTTCTCCCCATTCTCCTGTCTTGTTGACCCCCCTTATCTCCCCCTCTCTGCCACGTCATCTGAGCACGCTGGAAGTCTCCCTCCAAAATCCTCTATAACTTTTCCTTTGTCTTTTTACAGTTTGGGGTGATAATTCTGGCATTATGTGGTCTCGGTCGTCTGAGAGAAATGCTACTTGCTTTACAGTCACGGTTAATGTCAAGCTTCTAGAGAAAATTCCTTATTAGATTCCTCCGGACATAAACGTGGTGTTTAAGATTCACCCGTGACTGCAAATTTTAGATCTCTCAGAATAACGCCTTGTGACCCTTGATTAATTGTGATTCTCACACTCGTTAGTTAATCACTTATTAATCCTCATTCACACATTCACACTTCTCTCTTACTTACTTCGCTCGTGCACAGCGCTTACATTCACACATATTTCCTCAGTAATATTAAACTGGGTATTTCCTCAGTAATACCTAAACTGCGTATTTCCTCAGTAATTTGAAACTGGGTATTTCCTCAGTAATACCTAACTGCCTTGCTTTATGTGAGAAACTTATCTCGTCCATAAGCCTACAATATTTTTCCAGTAAATATCAAACTAATGCATAAAAACGTTTTATGGCTAACTCTTTTTCACACACAAAATTTTGTCTGACCTTCTTTGTCGCCTGTGTTCTCCTGCTGCTTCGAAACGACGCGCTCTCCTGGCGGAGAATGAGGTGCGATGGGCGGCCACGGGAAAAGTGGACTTCTTTCAGCTGTGCACAGACTTCACCGATTCACCCGTCAATCTCCGCGAAGGGGCTGCTTGTCATCCGGCTCGATAGGACCAGAAAATGTCAAGAAATGAGACATACACCCGATGCTATTCCTTAACACATAGAGAACACAATTCAACTTAGAATATGAAACGACACAGAAAGATCAGACATTTGTATGGCATGCATGGGAGAAAACGCGGGGACTGATCACGCAAGCTGTTGTAAGCAGCTTACGTGATCCTCCTGTGTCTCACCCCCGCGTCTCACCCTGTTATTTCCCATGCTGGTTGGTTTTATTAGATATTCTGGAATAGGCGGGTCACATTTCTCATTGGTCAGCCTCACATCAAGGCACTTGGTATTTTTCCGTAGAGATCAAGCCTTGGGTAAACATTACCCAGACTCCTCTGGGTTATCACCCCCCCTCGGGTAAACATCCTTTGGCCATCTTTACGACCCCTTCACAAATCCAGTTTCTCACACACCCGTTCTTCTCTTAGACTAATGATGCAGATAATATATCACTATTATGCAGATAAAATACATCACAGAAATACAATCATATATTCACATTTTATCACACTTTGCCATCCCACTCAAATTTAAAACTATGTACTTGGGCCTCAACACTCCTGCCATGGACACAATAAATGGATACCCTTGGAACATACTTTTGGCTGTAGAGAAAAAGGCCATCACAAAGAAATGCTCGACACCAACCACGCCAACGATCAAAGACTTGACTGACATAGTAACAGACATTAGACATTGGATGAATGGAAAACAGTGACATTCAGGCTTAATTTGGATAAGCACTAATTTGATTGACTTGGACCAAGTAGGCCCCCTATTTTCATTTAAATGTGATTTTGTTTTTATGTTATGTCATGTTATGATATGTTTTATGTAACTATTAAGTTCTTTTAATTACGATTTTTGCTCCCTGGTCGTGTCCTGTATTGTTTTATGTTTAATCAAAAGAAAAGAAAAAAGGACACACAGAACTAGTTCATTTTCTCGCTACGTTATTCCTGGTTCAATCCCGGGTTTCGGCATGTGTACCTGAATGTTAGTCTTTGCTCAAAAATACAATGAATAGGAATGCTGGGTCGATTGGATATTTTGCGAGATCAGGACATAAATGGCCTGGAAAGGATCTATAAAACATAAACAGCAAGCTTTCGTTGGAACATTGTTCGCATGAACATGTTTGGTAACATGTTTGGTTTCGCTGAATGTTGTACCCAAGACCTTCTGCGTGTAGGGCAGATGTGATGACCACCACACAATGAAACCATGAAGCAGAAGTTTGCCTACTTCAATGCTGCTCTCTTTGATATAGCCCAATGATCAAATGTCATACTTATTTTCAAAACAGGACATCCTGTAGAAAGGTGTGGTTCAACGGTATAGCGGTTAGCGCTCTGAATCCAGAGTTTTTCTTCATTTCTTATTGCAATTAGAGGGACACCAACCAACCTGCTAGTCTATAGATGCATAGAAAAGCTGAAGGTTGATTACAAACTTCCGCATGCTGCGCCCAAATTGATGCCAAGTTTCTATGCCTCTCTTCACCTCCGTCTAGCTTGAATGTACTCGTAACCACGGTGAGTCTTGTACATAATGTGGCTACAAGTATTCCAGAAGGACAGACCAGATATTCCCATACCTGGAGTTGAACCCGGGCCACCTGAATGAGAGCCAGGAATCCTAACCGCTAGACCATATGGGAAGGATTTGAGAAGGTAAGAGCTAATTTAATGGTAAAAAAGATAAGATAAGATAAGATGAGATGAGATAAGATAATAAGATAAATACATAAATACCATTGCATGTGATCACAACAGTAATTGCACATGAATATGTGTCATGAAGGCACATAGATTGCACATGAATTTCACAGTAATTGCACATGAATTGCACATGGATTCCAACAGCAATTGCACATATGACGGAATTGCACATCAGTATTAGGTTAGGTCAGTATTGCGAGTGTTCAGGACTAACAGTGTTTGTTATAAAGTCTGACAGCAGCAGGAAGGAAAGACCTACGAAACCTTTCCCTCACACAGCGAGGGTGGATTAGTCTCTCACTGAAGCTGCTCTCCAGAGCGGACATAGTGTCCTGCAGGGGATGACACTCATGGTCCAGCATAGATGTGAATCTAGCCAGGACCCTCATGTCCCCCACCTCCTGCACCGAGTCCAGAGCACAGCCCAGGACGGAGCTGGACTTCTCGATGACTTTGTCCAGCCTCTTCCTCTCCCTCTCTGTGATGCTGCTGCTCCAGCAGGCCACACCGTACAGGAGGGCTGATGCCACCACAGAGTCGTAGAAGGTCTTCAGGAGTGGCCCTGTCACTCCAAAAGACCTGAGTCTCCTCAGGAGGTAGAGCCGACTCTGTCTCTTCCTGTACAGTGCGTCTGTGTTATGAGTCCAGTCCAGTTTGTGGTTCAGATCAACACCCAGGTACTTGTATGAGTCCATTCTCTCAATGTCCCGTCCCTGGATGTTCACTGGTAAGGGGGCAGTGGGGTGGCGTCTGCGGAAATCCACCACCATTTCCTTGGTCTTCCCCGCTTTGATGAGGTGGTTCCGCTGAGACCAGTCCTCAAAGTCCTGCGCCAGTCCTCTGTACTCTGCGTCATCTTCGTCCGTGATGAGTCCGATGATGGCAGAGTCATCAGAGAACTTCTGCAGGACACAGCTGTCCGTGTCATGTCTGAAGTCTGCAGTGTAAAGGGTGAAGAGAAAGGGCGCGAGGACAGTGCCCTGGGGCGCCCCCACACTGCAGGTCCGAGTGTCAGACACACAATCCCGTGCTCTCACAAACTGTAAATCCTCTGGGACCGCATGAGGCTCGCTATTTCCGTCATTTTATTTTGAAGGGACCTCACGTTACCCATGACTACGGCGGGAACCGACTTCCTGTTTGTCCCTCTCTTCTCTCTGAGTTTACGTCCAGCCTGTCTGCTTCGTTGCGTTTTCCTTAGGATGTCCGCCGGGATAACGTGACGATCTCCGGGTAAGACGACTGTTCTCCGCAGTTTCATTAGTTCCTCCTTTGTGTAAACGCGGTACGGCGCCGGCCGGGGGGCGGGGCCGGAGCCGGGGGACTCAGAGCCAAGACACGACGAAAACACTCAATCCAGCCGAATAAAGTCAAAACAAGTTATTTTAAAGCGATTCCAGTGCGTGTCCCGATCGTTCATGAAGTTCCTCTTTCATATAAACGTGTATATAAGCGTGTACCGACAACACGCCGTACTTTGGCGGCGGCCGGAGGGCGCGGGGGGGCTAGCTCGGAGCTAGCTCACATCACAACAACACGACGAAAAACGCTCAAATCCAGCTGAAAAAAGTCAAAAACAGTTGAATTAAAAACGATTCCAGCGCGTGTCCCTATCGTACAGTAAAATAGAAAAAATGTACTAACTATATTTACAAAATATAGGAGATGAAGCACAATAAGTGTGAGAAAAAAGAGAGAGCGTTTACACCGGGCTGCTAGCTGTACCAGCGCCTTATGGCGTATAAAGAAGGCCTCATTGATGCTTGAGAGTTAAGGAACAGTTCTGTATGTAATAGATATAAGCCCATTCCACGTGCAACAAGTCTAGTGATTAGTATTTTCCTTGTGGCTCAGCCTATTAGACCATGGACCTGAAATCCACAATCCCGGATTTTGGAGGCTAGTATCCTGTGCATATTGCTTATGGGGTTATGTACCCATAATAGACTCAAATTGCTTCAAAATGTCTAATCATGGGTCTTTTTTGACCTACATCTTCTTTCACTACTCAGCTATCCTTTTCCCCAAAAAAGAAATAACAATGTAGGATGGATAAAAGAAATGTGCTGCTAGATTCAAAGCAAATGTGGAACTGGGAGCTTGCGCTGAAGATCGGCTTCCATCATCCAACACATTACTGACTAGCTTGGTTAATTTGGATTGACAATGGCAATAATGCAAGAAAAAACATTCTAGCAGAGGATGGTTTCGATCCATCGACCTCTGGGTTATGGGCCCAGCACGCTTCCGCTGCGCCACTCTGCTGAATGGTTATGATCATGGGACTCAAACCCACAATCCCTGGTTCAAGAGGCCAGTGCGTAATGCCCATGGGGCTGTATACGTCTAATAGACTCAAATCGCTTCAAAATATGAAATCTAATTTTAAAGGAATGTGGAACTGGGATCTTGCTACGAAAGACTGTGCTCTAACACTGAGCTACATAACCATCTCTTGTCTGTCATGATTATTGTCCAAGCGAGACCTGGAGTCAACACTTTTCACTTTGTGCCATCAACATATTGAATGGAGATGCAGGGGATTGAAACAAGGATTTCATAAATGCCCTCGTTCTGAAAGAAAGGCTCCGAAATTAAACATCAGCAAACATGCTGGTTTATAGAATAGAACCTCAAAATCTGTGCTGCTAAACACACGTTGCTGACAGGACTCGAACCTGCGCGGGGAAACCCCAATGGATTTCAAGTCCATCGCCTTAACCTCTCGGCCACAACAACAATATACATCAAAACTGTGTTTAAGAAAGTGGAAATTATCCACATTATTTTCTGAAACTAGCGCAATTACATTACCAGATTTAACTCTCCATGAATTCATGGAGACAGCATGTTTTACTAAACATTCTAAGCTCAGGTTTGGCGAGACATACCCATACTGGAAGTTGGGAATGTTGCCCAGGCTGCCTCGGCGAGAACTAGAAATTCTAACCCCTAGACCATATGAGAAATATAAAGATCAAGTGTAACAGATTGAATTGTAACATAAGCCTCATTGATGTTTGAGAGGTTAAAGAACAGTGCATAGTTGGGTCACCAGCTTTTAAGCAAGCATTTTTAATATCTAAATGTGCTTGGTTCTGCATGTCATGGAGAGAAGCACATAGCTCGGGATTTGTATCTTTCTTTTGGTTCAGCCAAATAGAGCCAGGTCTTGATTTTTAATACAGTTTTTTTTTAATGGGGTAGGAAGCACTATCAAGCAGCTCTGAGTTTGTGTTGTCCCGCCCCAGAAAATCTGGCTGAGTGCTCTAAGGAGCTAGATTTAAGTTCCAGTCCCTGTGAAGGGATGCTTTCAAGTACAACCGCTGCTACGTTGCATGGAACAGCTAAAGGTTGATTACTGCATATTGCACGCTGCATCCTAAATGGATGGGATTTTTCAATGTCTCTCTTAACAACCCACAGCGTGTCTTATTCATACTGTGGATTCAAGTCTTCCAAAAGGCTGACCACAATGTTCCCATGCCAGGAGTTGAACCCAGGCCACCTGAATGGGCCACTTTGTCTCACCTTCCTGCAGGTAGTGTGGATGGATGAAATAATATTGTTTGAATTTTATAAGTGCTACAAGGTTCAAAGGTAATGCGGGACTGGGAGCTTGCACTGAATCACCACATGTGCTGATTTGAAATATTTAAGTGAAGGTCTCTAAAATTCACTGCAGTGTAATCTGGCCATTAGCAAAGACTACAGTGTCACCTGGAGATGCTGGGGATTGAACCCAAGACCTCGTACATGCTAAGCATTCGCTCTACCACTGAGCTACACCCCCTTCCTTATCAATGCCTTAAAATGATAGAATGGACAAAAACAGAACAGATAGAATAGAATCAACAGAAACAGTGACCAGATAGGCAATTCAATTCTTCATTTTTTTTTGTTTATTCCAATTTGACTGGTTGTGACACAAAGGTTTGTCCCATTGTTACTTTACTTACATGTGCGTCACTTTTTGTGTGTTACAGTAACTTTTTTGGCCTGATCACCCAGTCCACAAGTGTTCCTGTACCTATATATTTACAAATCAAGCACTGTTAAGCAGGTGGCATCCTTTGCTGGTCAGGGGGAAGAGAAAGGTATGTTTCCAGCAGGGTTCTAAGAAATATGAAGCAATGCCAATGGATTTTTTGCCCATCAGCTTGACCACCTGGCCACCACAATACTGCATCTTTGGAAAATTACAGTGAAAGCTTGAGACCAATAAAAAAATCAAGATATGCTTGTCCAGTCAAGAATTGCTGGAAAACATGACTGATCCCAAATGAAGCAAAGTATGCGCTCTACCGCTGACCCACTTTGTCTAGAAATGCTCCAAAAAGAAACACCAACCAACCTGCTAGTCTATAGATGCATAGAAAAGCTAAAGGTTAATTACAAACTTCCGCATGCTGCGCCCTAATTGATGCCATGTTTCTATGCCTCTCTTCACCTCCGTCCAGCTTGAATGTAATTGTAACCACAGTGAGTCTTGTACATAATGTAAGCCGGGAGTTGAACCCGGGCCACCTGGATGAGAGCCAGGAATCCTAACCGCTAGACCATATGGGAATGATTTGAGAAGGTAAGAGCTAATTTAATGGTAAAGAAGATAAGATAAGATAAGATAAGATAAGATAAGATAATAAGATAAATACATAAATACCATTGCATGTGATCACAACAGTAATTGCACATGAATATGTGTCATGACGGCACATAGATTGCACATGAATTTCACAGTAATTGCACATGAATTGCACATGGATTCCAACAGCAATTGCACATATGACGGAATTGCACATCAGTATTAGGTTAGGTCAGTATTGCGAGTGTTCAGGACTAACAGTGTTTGTTATAAAGTCTGACAGAAGCAGGAAGGAAAGACCTACGAAACCTTTCCCTCACACAGCGAGGGTGGATTAGTCTCTCACTGAAGCTGCTCTCCAGAGCGGACATAGTGTCCTGCAGGGGATGACACTCATGGTCCAGCATAGATGTGAATCTAGCCAGGACCCTCATGTCCCCCACCTCCTGCACCGAGTCCAGAGCACAGCCCAGGACGGAGCTGGACTTCTTGATGACTTTGTCCAGCCTCTTCCTCTCCCTCTCTGTGATGCTGCTGCTCCAGCAGGCCACACCGTACAGGAGGGCTGATGCCACCACAGAGTCGTAGAAGGTCTTCAGGAGTGGCCCTGTCACTCCAAAAGACCTGAGTCTCCTCAGGAGGTAGAGCCGACTCTGTCTCTTCCTGTACAGTGCGTCTGTGTTATGAGTCCAGTCCAGTTTGTGGTTCAGATCAACACCCAGGTACTTGTATGAGTCCATTCTCTCAATGTCCCGTCCCTGGATGTTTACTGTTTTTTTTTTTTTTTTTAATCTTTTATTATCAAAAACATCAAAACAAGTATTTACATATATTTACATGAATGTACAGACAGACATGACACACAAGGGCAGGGGAATGGGATACACAAGGGCAGGGGGAGACGAGACAAAAAATTACAGAAAATCAAACACACAATCATTCTCCAAACATTCTTCAGTGATGGGGGGTGATGCCGTGGTTGGGGTTGATGCCGTGATTGGGGGGGTTATGCCGGGGTCAGAAGATGATGTCCAGGTTTCCAGAGGGTGTGAGGTGGATCAGGGTGTTGTGGGGGACGAGGTGGGTGATGAACCGGTGCTCTGCTGCCATGTGGAGGTGTCGGAGGTGTGCGGCCAAGAGTCCTTTGAAGATGGGCCAGGGTTCTGCTGTTTTATTGTCACGGAGATGGATGTTCCTGTTGAGATATAATGTGTACCGGCTATGGAGAGGGTTAGTCGGGCGAGATGGGTGTTGGCTACAGAGCGACTCTGTCCGGGACCAAAGAGGAGGAGCCAGGGCTCCTGGTCGTCCCCTCCTAGGGCCGCCGGCAGTGGGAGCCTCCAGGACAGCCTCCGAGCGAGGAGGTCCTGCAGTCGGGACCAGAACGGGCGGACGGCCGGGCAGGTGTACAGCATGTGCTCCAGGGTCTCGGGGGGTCCGTGGCACACGGGGCAGTCCGCAGCGTAGCTGTCGGGAAGAAATGCGTGCAGTGCTGCGGATGTAAAGACGATCCTGTGTCTAAATCTGAAGTCAAAATGACCTACGTTATGTGGGGTGTACCAATTATAGATGTTGGCCCAGATGGTTGCAATGGTGAATGCGGGGAATGTTAATGACCATTTGTGTTCCGAGGCGGGACGCCTGAGCACTCCCGGCAACAACAACTGATACAGGATGCGGGTGGGTAGGTCTGTGAAAATCCTAAACCTCCCCGTGCTAACAAATACATTAAAATTCAACTTACCTGTCGTGCTCCCCATTTGGCCCAAAGTGCTTCCCCAATGCCTGACCAGATTCCTGTTAAAAATACTTACCATACCACTAATATACTTTTTCCTAAACACTTTACCTGCTAACCTAAAACACTTCCCTATATAATCTACACTAAAATTACCTTTCACGTCAAATACCTTACCTACATATTCCAGCCCAGCCTCCTCCATCGCCCCACTGATCATGCACTCACGCTTCCCGGGGGGAGCGGAGAGCAAGTCAGGGTTATGACGGAGGGGCATGTGCGCGAGACCCTCACCGCTGTCTGGAACCGCCACAGTCAGGGGCCTGAAAGTCCTCCACGCCTCCAAGAGTTCCCTCTCGAAGGGGGGGAGGCCTTCCAGGACCGAAACAGGGGGCAACAAACACAAATTATAAACACCAAACTTACCTAGACTATTAACAAACTCACCTATATAATCCTTCCATGGAGCATCTACCTCAACGTCTAGAAATTTCCGAATTGTTTTCAGCCGGAAGGCCTTCTTCCTTAACTCTAAATCTGCTAACTTTAAACCTCCCTGATCGTACTCACCTATCATAACCTTATGTGCAATAAAGCCCCTCTCACGATTCCACAAAAAGTGGTTTATCACTAACCTTAATTTGTTAGCATAGACCCCCGGCAGGCCGTACACGGAGAGTGCATGGTTCAACATGGACATGCACAAAGAATTTACAACTAAGACTTTACCTTTTAATGTCAGATTACGACGTCTCCAAAAATTCAAGCGCGCTGTAATTTTCTCGCACAAAGGCGACCAAAGTGCAGTACGACACGCCTCCTCGTCTCTGCCCAGGGGGACGCCGAGGACCTTGTAGGAGTCCCCGGCCTCCCGGAGCTGGACAGGGAGAGGAACAGGCGTGACGCTGCCGCAAAATTTAACCGTGGTTTTATCGAAATTTATTTTGGCCCCTGAAGCGAGGCCATAAACATTGAGCACGTGGAGAGAGGCGTTCAGGCTCTCCACGTCTCGGAGGATCAGATTCGTGTCATCTGCGTACTGAAAAATTTTGACTTCCCTACCCGCAGGCGTGGTCAGTCCCCTCACCGCCGCGTCCGCCCGCAACATGGCCGCCAAAGGCTCAGCGGCGATGCTGTAGAGGAGCGACGAGAGGGGACAGCCCTGCCTGACTGATCTTTTTAAGGGGAAAGAGTCAATTAGAAACCCGTTGACTTTGACCTTACTGACCGCAAAGGAATAGATGAGCTGTAGCCAATTAACAAACCGTTCGCCGAAACCTAACTTACCTAATACAGTCCAGAGGAACGAATGCTCAACTCTGTCGAACGCCTTGTTAAAGTCTACACTAACGTGAATACCACCGGTCGCGTGCATCTGCCGAAGGAGATATCTCAGAGACAAAACTATGTCTGAGATGTCCCTCCCGGGGACGCTGTAGGCCTGCGAGGGGTGTATGATGGATCCAATCACACGCTTTAACCTACCTGCTAATACCTTTGCTAAAATTTTATAGACTACGTTCAAAAGGCTAATGGGCCTGTAGTTGGCGAGGCTGCTCCTGTCGCCCTTCTTAAAAAGCAGAGTGACGACACTCATCGCAAAACCATCGCCAACTCTACACTCACTCTCAAAATCCTGATATAATAGGAGTAGGATCGGAGCTAACCTGGAAGCGAAACGCTTGAAAAACTCACAGGTTAGTCCGTCCTCTCCGGGGCTTTTTCCTGTATTTAAACTCTTGACTGCAGCCTCTATCTCCATGAGAGACAGAGGCGCGTCGCACAGCTCCCTATCCTCCCTGCTCAGTTTGCGCTCCAGAGCACCTACAGCCTGGTCTAAAGCCTGCTCTGCCACTCCGTCTGAACTAAAAAGCCTACTATAGAAATCCTGCGCTGTCTCTAAAACCTCACTTACCTCGGAAACAATCTTACCTGTCTTCTCTATCAACTTATCTATGTGCATCTTTCCCTGTGTAGCCTTCTCACAGCCGAAGAAGAACGCTGTCGAGCGTTCTCCTTCGACTGTGTGTCTGGCTTTTGCCCTCAAAATTGCACCCTGACACCTACTTACCTCCAGCTGCTCCAGCTCAGCGCGCACCACCAGGTACTCTGGATCCACAGGGCCAGTGGTGGAAGCTGCGCCCTGGTCCAGGACCTGCAGGCGCTGGCGGAGAGCGGTCTCCCTCCTGGTCGACAGCCACGCCTTGTGTTTGCTGTAATTGACACAGAGCTTTTTAATGCGTGTTTTTGCCGTCGGCCACCAATCGACCACGCTGTCGATCAGCTCCAGCTCCATGTCAAATACATCAAACAAAAAGTCCATTTTCCTACAAAAAGTTTCATCACCGAGGATGGAGCTGTTTAGGACCCACAGTCCTCCATTCCTCGGTGATGAAACTAACCCAAAATAAATATCTAAAGTGGAGTGATCACTCAAGCCTGACCACTTGTAGGAAGCACCACTGACTCTCTGTGCCAGGTCTGAGGAGGCAAAACAGAGGTCAATGCGGGACTGCTTCAGGACGCCCTGCCACCTGGAGAAATCCTTCAGGAAGGGGTGGACGAACCGCCACACCTCCGTCAGGTTCCTGCTGGCGGCTTCTTCCAACAGGGCTGTCCTGGCAGTGCTGTTTTTAAAAGAGTTGTTAATGCCGATGTCTGTCTTGCAAAGTGTTGTATTAAAGTCACCGATTATGATTGTATTGTCGTTTGCAAAGCGAAATATTTTTTTGAAGAATTGCCTCCTCAGACCATCATCGTTCGGGGCGTAGATATTAATTAGTCTGAACTTCACTGTGTCCGTGAAGTCCAGGACCAGGAAGGAGCCCTCTGGGTCGGCGTGTACCAGGGTGGGTTGGCCTAAGACACCAGGCCTCACCACCGTGGCCACATCGCGCGAGCACGCCGTGCCCAGGGCCCAAAATACAGAGCCTACTCCCACGTTCCGCACTCGTTGCGCGTGGCTGACATCCCAATGCGTTTCTTGGATGCAGAGCACGTCCCACTTGGAAAAGTGTAACGCGCTCTGCATCCGCACTGGGCTCCGCAGGCCGCCTGCGTTCCAAGAGGACAAGGAGAACGCCATTAAGAGGAGACTTTGGAGGATACAACCCATCTTTTATTTCGACTTCTTTTTGGCGCCCGTCGCATCTGACTCCCACACTCTTTTTCTGACTTCACGGGTGGAGAAATCCATGAAGTCATCATTAAAAACAGTCTCAAGCTCACCTCGTGGGGCAGAGCTGCGTGTGGAGGATGGTGGGTTGATGGAGCTTTCTGCTGGCGCTTTTGATGTGGCTGGAATGGAGGAGGCGGAGGAGGTGGAGCCGCTCTGAGCAGCAGCGCCCTCTCCATCTCCTGCCACCTGCTTCCTGCGTCTTGTCCCTTTCTTTTCCTTCTTCTCCACCTGTCCCCTCTTACCACCGTCCGACTGGAGCTTGGGATCATCACCCAGCCCTGTGGTGATGTCCCCCCCTTTGGAGGTAAGATGCGGGGCCTGTCCCGCACCCATCCTCCTCCCGGGTTCAGCCTCTGCCTCCACGGGCTTAGGAGTTGGACCCTCACGAGTCCCTTCCCTCTGGTCAGGAGGAGCAGTTTGTCCTGCTCCCACCTTCCCAGACGCCAGCGCTGAGCCGAGCACCATCTCCAGTGCGACGGGCGCCTCCTCGTCTGAGGAGTCAGAGGAGCAAGAGGAGCCGAACACCTCTGGCTCCCCTGACTCCTCCACAGCCTCCTCCTCCAAAACCTCCTCTACTTCGGAGAGAGCAGTTGCGGGCACGTTCTGGGCCACGTCACTGCTCTCTCCTCCAATGGCGTCCTCCCTGTCCTCCCCTCTGTCCTCCCCTCTGTCCTCCTCTCTGTCACCCGCACCACACGGACATAAGTGGCGGAACATGCGGCACTCTCTGCACTTCGGGGCCCACTGCGCGACACACTCGCGCGCGTAATGCCCCTGGCTCCCGCAGTTGCGGCACAGAAAGTCAGGGCACTCCCTCAGAATATGGCCAGGCTGGAGACACCCCCTACACACCCGCACCTGCCTGTCGTGTATTACCCTGAAGTACTCGGGGCCCCCCGCGGTGTCAAACCTGACAGAATACGGTAAGGACTGCACCGTGTCCGTGAACCTTACCCGTACAAACCTGGTGCCGTCCGCCATGTTCGTCCCCGGCCACATTCTCCTCCTCACCTCGGAGACCGCAGAGACCCCCCAGGCGTAGAGCTTGGCCAGGATCTCCTCGTCCTCGATATAAGCCGGCAGCCCCATGAAGGACATGACCAGCTCATCAACCGAGATGTCACGGGCGTGAACCCTGACTCCTCCAATGCAGTACCCATCCAGGAGCCGCTCCTTCGCTTTGGTGGTACTGACGGTTACTTCATATTTGTCCTTTGAGATGAGTCTGCACGCTACTATGGAGCCGCACACCTCCTGAGTTGATTTCAAAAAAGCTAGTGGCGTGATTTGTGCTCCCTCCGTTAGTTCCAATACCACAGTGAGTTCTTTCATAAATTTCATCCTTCTTTCTTTGTTCTTTCTATTATTTACTGATTCTTTCAAACTTTGTCTTGCCTTTGTCGTGTCCATTCCAGTGTCCGATGCCGTGTTGTCCGTCCTTTGAGCCATGCTCACAAAAAAACAAAAAATCCACCTCCCAGTAAGTTTACTGGGAGGGGAACAAACAAAAAAACTGAAAAAAGTAAATGAAAATGATCAAAATAACGATTAAAAACTCCAAAAAACTCCCAAACCTCCAGCTCCAGACCATGCAGCACACCACAAATTGCACGCACCTCAAAAAGGCGAAATCTACGAGTTAACATTGGTCACTGAATATCTAGCTGAAACAGGTGGAGTAGCATTTAAGAGGCGTTGTGGCTGTCTAGTAAACAGGACATCCTGGGTTCAAATCCCAGCAGTGCCTTCATGATAGCCTTTCAAGCAAATCAGTTGTTTACATGTACAGAAAAACTTATCACCCGAAAGAGCTCTTTTACATTTTGCAATTAGAGATTGAAAAGTATCCCTGAATAAACAGAGTAAATGCACTCTTTTCACTCCTTGTTTCTCAGTTTGATGGTAAGGATTGATTGATGTAGACTGTTTTCGGATGACTGTTTTGCTTTTGTGAAAAAGGGGAATCAGACAAAAGTTGCAAAGGCATTCAAAGGCTGTGAGTTCGAGACCCACCAGAGTCACTGTTGTAACCCCTGTTATCTACATTGGTAAATAGGAAAGCCTGCTTGTGTTATTAACTGATGAAAGGAACTGCTAAACTTGGTTCAATTACCACAGAATCCCAGTGTGCTATAGGCTGGCCACTGCTTGGTAGGAGTTTCCCGTACGTGAGTGACTGTTCCTTCCTTCCTTCACGTCCCGCTCAACCTCGTCTTCTTCTAAAGAGCTTGGCGCTGTCATCAGAAGCTTTGGTCTTACTCAGCACCTGAGTGGCCCCACAGAGGGCAAATGGCACACTCTGGACCTGCTAATGACAAAGCGGGTTAATATTTCAAATTCCAGTGTGGTAAATGTTACTTTGTCTGATGGTTTCTGTATTTCTCCAGGTGCAATGAGTTTGCAGTGTTCTTTGCAAGACTCATTTCAGAACATTAATAATACCATTATTTGCAGATAACAAGCACGCAGCCAACTAGACAACTGGAGTTAACCCATTTTGCATTTGTGGCTGACAAAACTTTCCAAGAGATCACCACAAGTCTGAGTTCCACTACATGCTGCCTTTATGCATTGCCTACTAGATTTTTAAAGTCTATGGTGAGCAGTCTGTTGGCTCCAATCAATGAAAAAGTCAACATGTTGCTTGGATCTGGAATTTTCCCAAGAGCCTTAAAACTGCAGTCATTAAGCCTCTCTTAAAGAAGAGCAGTCTTGATGCCACAGTGCTAAATAAATACCGGCCCATCTCAAACCTACTACTACTCAGTTGTCCATTCAAGCATGCAAATTATTTACAACGACAGAAAATGCGCTGCTGTTACAAATTGGAATAAGAGATGGAAAAGTATCCCTGCACACACAGATTAACTGCACTCTTTTCACTTTTTGATTCTCAGTTTGTTGGCAAGGAATGACTGATGTAGACCCATTTTGGATGAATACCGTGTTTTGCGTTTGTGGAAATGAGCATCATGGAAGGATGTATGGGCTCTGTGGCGCAATGGATAGCGCATTGGACTTCTAGGCATAATTTGCAAGGGGATTCAAAGGTCGCTAATGGTGAGAGTACATGGTTGTTTTTTACAATGGAAAGTCTGCTCGCTTTACTATCTGATGAAAGGCACTGCTGAACGAGGTTCAATTGCCAAGTGTGCTTGAAAAAGTAAGCAAATACATCGGCATTATGTCAAATAACATTATCTTGCAATTTTTCCTCAACATCCAGATCAACTGCAGTATATTGAGTGCGCAATAAATTGGCGAGAGTCGATTGATTGAGAGACTTCCAGTTTTTTTATAGCTACATTGGTACAGGGGATTTAGCTCAAAGGTAGAACGATTGATGCCCTCGCTCTCCATTAAACACAGTTGATTGGACAGGGGCTGAACTTTCGAAAGTTGCTGGCTCGCTTTTTTCAAGATTGTTTGCACTGTTTGCAATCCTTGTTTCCCATTTTTGTGGCAAGGGATGATTGATGTTAAGACTTGTAGCTTTGGATCACCGTTATCCGTCTAGGGAGCATTCTGCGGTTCAATGGTGTAATGGTTTGCGCACTTTGAATCCAGCAATCCGAGTTCAAATCTCAGTGGAACCTTGAGTGCCCCGAGAGTAGCGTTACTCTTTTGAAAAAGTGCAGAAACATGAAGAATCTTTGGGTAAAATCTGTGCTTACCCCCTGAAAGGAGCCAACCAAAGCATACAAACTAAACAAAGCTGTTAAAATCTGGAGCTGGTTTTCTTATGACCAAGCTTATGATTCAACGCCTGGATTACAAAAGGCGTAAACGTTTCACCGCATTGCAAAAGAAAATCAAATGAAAAGCATTGATGTGTTGAAGGAATCCTTTGACTTGGAGAGACAGGACTTTTATAGGACTTATTATAAGCAAGAAATGAAACAAAGAAATGACCACTATAATCCTCTGACAGTAATCTTTGTTGAAACCAATCAATCAGAACTTGCGAGGGGAATCATTTCTAAATGATCTCAATGCATTGGTAATCTGGACAACGTTCTGCTGAGTATATTCTAAACCAATGGGAACGAGAAGTTAACCTGGTTTTGTCTGACCAAGAGTGTGGAAATGTAGGAACAGCCCTGAGGAAGACCACAAAATCACATGCCTGAAGGGGAAAAATATGTTTTTTTCACCACACCATGTCAAAGTGTCCATTATTCACAAGGAAATGCTAACTGCTGGAGAACCCAGCAGGCAAACCACTATCAGGTGTTTTGGGGCTGTGCTGTTGCTCAAAAATAATGGACTGAAATTCAAAGGGCACTGCAGACTGTTTTTGACTTTTCCATCCCACTCAAATTAAAAACTATGTACTTGGGCCTCAACACTCCTGCCATGGACACAATAAATGGATACCCTTGGAACATACTTTTGGCTGTAGAGAAAAAGGCCATCACAAAGAAATGCTCGACACCAACCACGCCAACGATCAAAGACTTGACTGACATAGTAACAGACATTAGACATTGGATGAATGGAAAACAGTGACATTCAGGCTTAATTTGGATAAGCACTAATTTGATCGACTTTGGACCAAGTAGGACCCCTATTTTCATTTAAATGTGATTTTGTTTTTATTTTATGTTTAGTGCTATTTATGTTCTTTTTATTTCGATTTTTGCTCCCTGGTCGTGTCCTGTATTGTTTTTATTTTTAATCAAAAGAAAAGAAAAAAGGACACACAGAACTAGTTCATTTTCTCGCTACGTTATGCCACACGTTTCGCTCCCTTGCCTAAATTTTTGAAAAAGTAGCCGAAATAGTTGGGAGAGCGTTAGACTGAAGATCTAAAGGTCCCTGGTTCAATCCCGGGTTTGGGCATGTGTACCTGAAAGTTAGTCTTTGCTCAAAAATACAATGAATAGGAATGCTGGGTCTATTGGATATTTTGCGAGATCAGGACATAAATGGCATGGAAAGGATCTATAAAACATAAACAGCAAGCTTTCATTGGAACATTGTTAGCATGAACATGTTTGGTAACATGTTTGGTTTCGCTGAATGTTGTACCCAAGACCTTCTGCGTGTAGGGCAGATGTGATGACCACCACACAATGAAACTATGAAGCAGAAGTTTGCCTACTTCAATGCTGCTCTCTTTGATATAGCCCAATGATCAAATGTCATACTTATTTTCAAAACAGGACATCCTGTAGAAAGGTGTGGTTCAACGGTATAGCGGCTAGCGCTCTGAATCCAGAGTTTTTCTTCATTTTTAATTGCAATTAGAGGGTTAAACCTTTTATGGGTATGTCAAGATTCTCGCCTCTGTGGCGCAATCGGCTAGTGCGTTCTGCTGGTAGGCGAAAAGTTGGTGGTTCGAGCCCACCCAGGGACGACTGCTCACCTTGCCAGAGCAAGCAAGAAATACAATCCCAGAAGTAACCACTGTATGTAATTATGTAAGGAAACCAGGAAATCATTACGGCGCTGGGGCTTCCTTGGTCAAAGGGCCTGTTTAGTAAACAGGAAATGCCTACTCTTTTGTCTATGAAAAATATTTACAAGGAGAGTAAAGCCCACAAGAAGAGCCCTCAAACCCATACCTTTCTCCCTCAAGTTTACTGCTGCTACACTTTGCATTAAGAGAGGGAAAAGTATTGCTGCACATCAAGATTGTTTGCACTGTTTGCACTCCTTGTTTCTCATTTTTTTGGCAAGGGATGATTGATGTAAAGACTTGTAGCTTTGGATCACCGTTATCCGTCCAGGGAGCATTTTGAGGTTCCATGGTGTAATGGTTAGCACACTTTGAATCCAGCGATCCGAGTTCAAATCTCAGTGGAACCTTGAGTGCCCCGAGAGTAGCGTTACTCTTTTGAAAAAGTGCAGAAACATGAAGAATCTTTGGGTAAAATCTGTGCTTACCCCCTGAAAGGAGCCAACCAAAGCATACAAACTAAACAAAGCTGTTAAAATCTGGAGCTGGTTTTCTTATGACCAAGCTTATGATTCAACGCCTGGATTACAAAAGGCGTAAACGTTTCACCGCATTGCAAAAGAAACTCAAATGAAAAGCATTGATGTGTTGAAGGAATCCTTTGACTTGGAGAGACAGGACTTTTATAGGACTTATTATAAGCAAGAAATGAAACAAAGAAATGACCACTATAATCCTCTGACAGTAATCTTTGTTGAAGCCAATCAATCAGAACTTGCGAGGGGAAGAAGAAGAAGAAGAAGAAGAAGAAGAAGAAGAAGAAGAAGAAGAAGGCGGCGGCGGCGGCGGCGACGACGAACACCTTATGCTCTCTAAACGCGGGGAAATCTCGTGGACCTCCAAGCCGTCGCTTGAGAGGCAAGGCGAGGAGGAGGAGAAGTAGGAGTAGACAAGTTGGCGCCCATCAGGGAGCTGTGGGACTTGTGGTGCAAGCGACTGCCGCTCATGTACAATCCGGGATCCAAGGTCACCGTAGACGAGAGGCTGGTTTCGTTTAGAGGTGATTTTTTTTATTTAAACAAATGGAGAAAAAAAAAGAGAAAATAATAATAATCAATAAATCAATAAATCAATAAATCAATAAATTAATAAATTAATAAATTAATAAATCAATAAATCATGAAAAGTAAATTCAAATTAAATAATATTTGTTGTTCTTGTGTTCTTGTTTTTCCTTCATTATTTTTTTTTATTTTTTTTCCCTTCTTCTTCTTCTTCTTCTTCTTCTTCTTCTTCTTCTTCTTCTTCTTCTTCTTCTTCTTCTTCTTCTTCTTCTTCTTCTTCTTCTTCTTCTTCTTCTTCTTCTTCTTCTTCTTCTTCCTTCTTCTTTCTTCTTCTTTCTTCGTTCTTCTTTCTTCTTTGACAGGTCGCTGCCCCTTCCCTCAAAGCCGGCGAAGTACGGAATCAAGCTGTGGGTCGCGTGCGACTCGCTGTCCAGTTACGCCTGGAAGATGCAGGTCTACACCGGGAAATCCGATAAGCGCGCGCCTCCGGAGAAGAACCTGGCCACGCGGGTCGTGCTCGATCTCACCGAGGGACTGGGAAGGGGGGCCGGGGGGGGCGCAACGTCACGTGCGACAACTTCTTCACCTCGTACGAGCTCGCCCGCAGGCTATTCTTCGAGAGGGACGGCCTCACCCTGCTGGGGACGCTGCGCGCCAACAGGAGCGAGTTCCCGCGGGAACTGGTCGACACGAAGCGCAGGGCGATCGCGTCTTCCGTCTCGTGTTCACGTTGGGCGAGACCGCGCCGGGGACCTCTTCCAACGGCTACGGCAACGAACGGAGTCCCCTCGGTCGCCTTGGTCTCCTACCTGGCGAAGAAGAGCAAGAACTTGCAGATCCTCACCACGGTGCGGCGCCACCTACGGAGACGGCAATCGCGGCGGCGGCGAGCCTCCTCCTCCGAGCAAACCGGCGGCCGCGCTGCATTACAATCGCACCAAGGGAGGCGTGGACAACCTGGACAAGGTGACAGGTACCTACAGCTGCAGGAGGAAAACCTGCCGGTGGGCCCTCGTCCTGTTCCACAACATGATCGACGTGTCCGCGTACAATGCTTTCGTCCTGTGGCGGGAGCTGAACCTGATGTGGATGGTCGGCAAACGCCACAGACGCAGGCTGTTCATGGAGCAGCTGGGGAGCGCGCTCGTCGCGCCTCGTATACGCGGGAGGGAGGAGGAAGGGAGGGGGAGGGGGAGGGGGGGGGATGACCTGGCGTCATCGGGGACATCTCGGGAGAGGGGAGAAGAGAGGGGAGAGGAGAGGGGAGAGAGCGGGGGAGGAGGAGGAGGAAGAGAACCCGCTGCTGTACCCGCGAAGAGGAAGTGGTGCCGAATATGCCCCAGGAGCAAGGACACTAAAACGACGAACGTGTACCGAGGGTGCCTCGTACACGTGTGTGGCGAGTGCGCCCCCAGCTACTGCCCGCGCTGCGCTCGGACCTAAGTATCTGTCGACCTTACGATCGCTGCCGTTGCCGCCGTTGCCTTGCCGCCGCCAAAAATTTCCTGTGTTGTGTTTTTTTTATTTTTTATATTTGTCCAAGAAGCTTATACCAGGAATGGGATCCGAACCCACGAGGGCCACCGCCCGTCGGATCTTGAGTCCGAAGCCTTAACCGCTCGGCCATCCTGGTGAAAGCCTATAATGGCGTTGCTCGCTTGTAAAAGGGGTGTCGGTCGGTCGGTCGGTCGCCGCCGCCGCCACGCTACTATTTTGAATAAAGAATGCGACAACGCCGAAAAGAGAAAAATAATATATAGATATTTTTTTAAATGCTATTGTGTCAATTTTTATTTTATTTTAAATAATAAGGATGAAAAAAAAAAAAAAAAATTATGTCCTTACGATGAAGAAGTAGAGTGAAAGAGAGAGAAAGAGAAAGAGAGAGAGAGAGAGAGAGAGAGAAAGAGAGAGAGAGAAAGAGAGAGAGAAAGAGAGAGAGAGTAAAACGGGCGCGTGCGCAATTGCGACACCTGCAGGTCAAGCCGGGGAGGTGGCATGGCTTACTAATGATAATACTTACAGGGGGCGGTGTATCAGCGTATCGTTGTGGCCGAGCGGTTAAGGCGACGGACTCCATATCCATTGGGAGTTTACCCTGCGTTTCAAAAATGCTACTCGAACCTGTTAGTCGATATTCATTGACCAATTTTACCTCGTAGACTTTGCCTGCAATTGCTCTTCCAATCGTCCCTGGGTGGGCTCGAACCACCAACCTCCCGGTTAACAGCAGAGCGCGCTGCCCAATTGCGCCACAGAGTCATACAGCCCACATGGTATAATAATTGCGACTCTACAAGCCGCAATATCTTTTTTTTTTTTTAAAGCGAGCCAGCAACATTCGAAAGTTCAGCCCCTGTCCAATCAACTGTGTTTAATGGAGAGCGAGGGCATCAATCTTTCTACCTTTAAGCTAAATCCCCTGTACCAATGTAGCTATAAAAAAACTGGAAGTTTTTCAATCAATCGACTCTCGCCAATTTATTGCGCACTCAATATACTGCAGTTAATCTGGATATTGAGGAAAAATTGCAAGATAATGTTATTTGACATAATGCCGATGTATTTGCTTACTTTTTCAAGCACACTTGGCAATTGAACCTCGTTCAGCAGTGCCTTTCATCAGATAGTAAAGCGAGCAGACTTTCCATTGTAAAAAACAAATATGTTCTCTCACCATTAGCGACTCATTGCGCCACAGAGCCCATACATCCTTCCATGATGCTCATTTCCACAAACGCAAAACACGGTTTTCATCCAAAATGGGTCCACATCAGTCATTCCTTGCCAACAAACTGAGAATCAAAAAGTGGACTGCTTGCCATTACAACCCTTGAAATCTTGGTCATAAATTTTCTTCTGTTTGAACCGAAAGAAGAAGAATTAAACCCTCTGTAACAATGAGATTGCAACTATTTCACTCAATTCTCATCACCTGTTAAAGTCATCTCTTTATATGTACTCTACATAAATGGAAAGACTTCATCTAGTGTAAGGTTGCCAAAGCATTTACTTTGTACTGATTTTTGGAACGTTATCTTCGAGATAAGGGAGCTCAATGTCAGCATCGCTGAAATGTCCAAGGTGTCAGGGTCAAGGTAAACTCCTACCTAAGCGTAAGCAAATTTGGTCTACAAGTGGAGGAATGGGTTCTAATCCCACTCCTGACAATGGGTTTGTCCTATATTTGACCTCATTGCAAGTGTAGGGGAATGGAGATGGACATTCCACGGCCAGATAACAGAAAATCTCTCTTTGAACATTGGGGGGTTTTCTTTCTCCCTCTCTCCCTCACCGCAGGGAGCCGCTGTGACTTTGGCGATAACAGACCTTCTCCCCCACAGTCTTACAGGAGGACGCCCCGATGAAAACTATGTTTTATGTGATTATGCCATGAATGTTTGTCCGAATCAACTCCGTACACCTCATGTTTCACCTTGTGTTACGTATTTTTCCACTGTTTAAGGTTTTATATTCCCAATGCTTTAACTCGAGTGCCCATCACAGGTGAAAGAAGATGTAAAATGTATCTACCTCAAGGAATAATGTGCACAAACTGCCAAAAGTGTTTAACGTGTCGTCGCAGTAGCGCCCGCCCCTTTCGCTCCCAGCGTGCCCTGCGGCGCTAGGTGACAAAAAGACGCTCCGAGCTTGGAACGCTCTCTTCTCCTCTCTTCTCTTCTTGCTCTCTTCTTCCTTTTTTTTTGTTCAAGCCTTTGTCTATCTCTTTGAAGCCGTCTCCACGGACGAGCCTGTTTACTTTTCCTTTGTCTCAACAAAGCGTCCGCCACGTGGGTCGACAAGACTAGGCCAGCCTCATCGCCCCCCTGAACTCTGAAAACACCTGGAAACACCTGGAACTAAGCTTAAGCGCTAAACCGGACAGAGACTTTCTTTTCTACTTCGCTTCTACTATTTTTGAAGTAATCTACGCCGTTTACGTGGATCAGCGCTACGTTCTCATCTGAGTAAAGGCCGCGTGAGGAGCTAACACGCAGCTAAAGCGTTCTACCGCTAAGGAACTCCCGGACATCGCCACGCGCCACCTCGCGCCACCGCTGCCGCCCCGCGTCACGGACATCGCGGCACGCCACTGCCTTCGCCCGCCACACCGCTCCACGCGCCGCCTCGCGCCACCGCTGCCGCCCCGCGTCACGGATATCGCGGCACGCCACTGCCTTCGCCCGCCACACCGCTCCACGCCGCTGCCTCGCCACGGATCTCGTCCGCGGACAAGGACCAGCCGGACCGAGTTCTACAAAATCGTAAGCCGACTTCAGTGTGCGGTTCTTTTGTGGCGTGATTTGGGTAGAACTCAGCTGTTCCTCCTCCCTTAGCTTCTCACTTTCCCTCTTTTTGATATAGATTAGCATAGACACGTTTGATTATCAAAGGCAAAACCCTGGTTTAACATTATCTGCATGAAATCTGCTGTTAAATCTGATATAACATCACCTGTGATTTACCTGTGCGCATTTCTGCTCCGGTGCCCTTTTTGATTGCCCTTTTGATAAATAAACTACACGAAAGAGTTATTGACTATTGTTTGTTTGATTAGACTATGCGTAAGTCCCTGAATCGTGAAACACCCTTCAGACCTTTTAACGAGCGCGATTAAGGACCGTATCTTAGCTTTTTGGGTTTTACCCTGGTGCCCCGTCTTGTCTCGTTTCTGCTAAGAAATCTTCCTTAATCGTAAACTGAATACCTGTAGTTTGAGACCCTACACAAGGATGTGAATAGCCTGTTGGCTCCTGCTTCACTAAAGGTTCTATATCCATTCAATACACAGCTTTCTTGGATGCACTACTGCTGTTACGGCTCTCGACTGACATCTCAATTGCAATAGACTTTAAAACGAAGCATTAGCTTGATGTGGACTTTTAAAGGACGCAGTAGTTTGATGTGACAACAACCACATCAAACTCCTTTAAAAAGAGACAGCAGTTTGATGTGTTTTTTTACCAAAGTATAGGTACGGTCATTTGTGCTACTGTAATAACGGATCTGATTCTGTATACTCACAGTTCACATAAATAAAGTGTCAGGATGGCCGAGCGGTCTAAGGCGCCAGACTCAAGGTAAACTCCTTCCTCGCCACAGGGGATTCTGGTCTCTGAATGGAGGTGTGGGTTCAAATCCCACTCCTGACAAAAAAAAAATATTTCCTTTGGAAAGGAAGCCATTTTTACACCCTAATTTACAAGCACATGTGTGACAATGGATGAAAAATTGTCGTATTGGCTTAAGATTTCAAATGAAGTGTTACTTCCAATGATGAATTGTGATGTGATGGCCAATCTACTACGTAGATGCTGTACTGTCAAAACATTGAGTACATTCAGAGTGAACTGTATCATATGTCTTATACTGTAATTGTGACCACTCACTGAGAAATTAAAGTGACAGATTAATTTACCAGACTTAGTACTGAAAAATTCTGGGTTTTCATTATGACCTTTTTTGCCTTTTGGGCAGCCAGCCTGGCTAGCTCAGTCGGTAGAGCATGAGACTCTTAATCTCAGGGTCGTGGGTTCGAGCCCCACGTTGGGCGGAGTTGATTTTAAGCTTTATGGACTGCTTGCCATTACAACCCGTGAAATCTTGGTCATAAATTTTCTTCTGTTGGAACCGAAAGAAGAAGAATTAAACCCTCTGTAACAATGAGATTTGAACTATTTCACTCAATTCTCATCACCTGTTAAAGTCATCTCTTTATATGGACTGTACATAATTGGAAAGACTTCATCTAGTGTAAGGTTGCCAAAGCATTTACTTTGTACTGATTTTTGGAACGTTATCTTCGAGATAAGGGAGCTCAATGTCAGCATCGCTGAAATGTCCAAGGTGTCAGGGTCAAGGTAAACTCCTACCTAAGCGTAAGCAAATTTGGTCTACAAGTGGAGGAATGGGTTCTAATCCCACTCCTGACAATGGGTTTGTCCTATATTTGACCTCATTGCAAGTGTAGGGGAATGGAGATGGACATTCCACGGCCAGATAACAGAAAAACTCTCTTTGAACATTGGGGGGTTTTCTTTCTCCCTCTCTCCCTCACCGCAGGGAGCCGCTGTGACTTTGGCGATAACAGACCTTCTCCCCCACAGTCTTACAGGAGGACGCCCTGATGAAAACTATGTTTTATGTGATTATGCCATGAATGTTTGTCCGAATCAACTCCGTACACCTCATGTTTCACCTTGTGTTACGTATTTTTCCACTGTTTAAGGTTTTATATTCCCAATGCTTTAACTCGAGTGCCCATCACAGGTGAAAGAAGATGTAAAATGTATCTACCTCAAGGAATAATGTGCACAAACTGCCAAAAGTGTTTAACGTGTCGTCGCAGTAGCGCCCGCCCCTTTCGCTCCCAGCGTGCCCTGCGGCGCTAGGTGACAAAAAGACGCTCCGAGCTTGGAACGCTCTCTTCTCCTCTCTTCTCTTCTTGCTCTCTTCTTCCTTTTTTTTTGTTCAAGCCTTTGTCTATCTCTTTGAAGCCGTCTCCACGGACGAGCCTGTTTATTTTTCCTTTGTCTCAACAAAGCGTCCGCCACGTGGGTCGACAAGACTAGGCCAGCCTCATCGCCCCCCTGAACTCTGAAAACACCTGGAAACACCTGGAACTAAGCTTAAGCGCTAAACCGGACAGAGACTTTCTTTTCTACTTCGCTTCTACTATTTTTGAAGTAATCTACGCCGTTTACGTGGATCAGCGCTACGTTCTCATCTGAGTAAAGGCCGCGTGAGGAGCTAACACGCAGCTAAAGCGTTCTACCGCTAAGGAACTCCCGGACATCGCCACGCGCCACCTCGCGCCACCGCTGCCGCCCCGCGTCACGGACATCGCGGCACGCCACTGCCTTCGCCCGCCACACCGCTCCACGCCGCTGCCTCGCCACGGATCTCGTCCGCGGACAAGGACCAGCCGGACCGAGTTCTACAAAATCGTAAGCCGACTTCAGTGTGCGGTTCTTTTGTGGCGTGATTTGGGTAGAACTCAGCTGTTCCTCCTCCCTTAGCTTCTCACTTTCCCTCTTTTTGATATAGATTAGCATAGACACGTTTGATTATCAAAGGCAAAACCCTGGTTTAACATTATCTGCATGAAATCTGCTGTTAAATCTGATATAACATCACCTGTGATTTACCTGTGCGCATTTCTGCTCTGGTGCCCTTTTTGATTGCCCTTTTGATAAATAAACTACACGAAAGAGTTATTGACTATTGTTTGTTTGATTAGACTATGCGTAAGTCCCTGAATCGTGAAACACCCTTCAAACCTTTTAACGAGCGTGATTAAGGACCGTATCTTAGCTTTTTGGGTTTTACCCTGGTGCCCCGTCTTGTCTCGTTTCTGCTAAGAAATCTTCCTTAATCGTAAACTGAATACCTGTAGTTTGAGACCCTACACAAGGATGTGAATAGCCTGTTGGCTCCTGCTTCACTAAAGGTTCTATATCCATTCAATACACAGCTTTCTTGGATGCACTACTGCTGTTACGGCTCTCGACTGACATCTCAATTGCAATAGACTTTAAAAAAAAGCATTAGCTTGATGTGGACTTTTAAAGGACGCAGTAGTTTGATGTAACAACAACCACATCAAACTCCTTTAAAAAGAGACAGCAGTTTGATGTGTTTTTTTACCAAAGTATAGGTACGGTCATTTGTGCTACTGTAATAACGGATCTGATTCTGTATACTCACAGTTCACACAAACTAACCCTTTAAGCGCCAAAGTCGCAGAAATGCGACTTTACCGTACAAGGAAATTTATGAAATAATAGTAGAAAATGAATAACTTCAGTCATTGGTCGGTTCGGTGCAACTTCCTCTTATTAGCCAGGTATGATCCAGGGCAGATCCGGTAAGGAAAAAATGGCTGGAGGAAGTACACGTGGCATGCAATTTACAGCAGATTCTGACTCTGAAGGGTATTATCTCCCCGAGAGTGACGATGGATTTCCAAGTGGAGATGAAGGGACTTCGAAACAACGGACAGGTGCAAAGGACAGACGGAGGCAAGGAACCAGTGGAACCAGTGGCTGTAGTAAAACTTGCCCGGTGGATGAGAGCTGGGACATGCTGAGAGAGGTCGAGGTATTTGAGGCATGGATCAAACCTTTTGAAGACCCAGTTGGCTACACAGGAGAGATGGATCTGACGGATGCTAATCCATTTGATATTCTGTCACTCTTTCTGACCGATCAGTTTTGGACTTTCATTACTGATGAGACAAATAGATATGCACATCAGTGTATGGCACCTATGATTCTGAAGCCACATTCAAGATTTCTTGAGTGGTATGATGTATCAGTCACCGAAATGAAAGCTTTCTTCGCTTTGCATCTCTCCATGGGCCTTGTTGAGAAACCTGAAATCGAGGATTACTGGGGAACATTTTGGCTTACACAAACGCCTGGATTTGGAAATGTAATGTCAAGAAACAGATTTGAAATCATTCTTTCGTTCTTTCATTTTGTCAACAATAATGATTATGTGAGAACAGGCGAGCCCGGGCACGATAAACTGTTCAAAGTCCGCCCAATAATAGATTTGATTATTCCCAAATTTGCAGCAGTTTACAGTCCAATCAAGGAGCTTTCTTTAGATGAAATGACAATAGCTTTCAAGGGGAGATCTTCACTAAAATGTTACTCTCCGAATAAACCTGACAAATATGGCTATAGAGTGTATGCCCTGAGTGAAAGCTGTTCAGGGTATGTTTTGCGCTGGTCAATGCACACTGGACAGTACAAAAATAATGCAAGCAACATCAGTGCAACACACGCAGTTGTCCGTGAGTTGGTTTCTCCCTTTACGGGCAAAGGACACGAGATTTACATGGACAGTTACTATACCTCGCCTGTAATTGCAAATGAATTAGCAGATTTGGAAACTGGACTGTGTGGGACGGTAAGGATTACCAGGTTGGGGATGCCAAAATGCCTTGGTAAAAGTGTCTTACAGCTGAAAAAAGGAGATGACCCAGTTTTTTGCAGAAAGGGAAAACTCCTGGCTTGTGCTTGGCACGATACTAAACGTCTCACCATGTTGTCCACAGTCCATGGAAATGATTGTGTTCAGAGGAGGATCCGATCCAAGACAGATGACACTGGCTTCCGTGACATCAAAAGACCTGTATGTGTCGACCAGTACAACGCCTACATGGGTGGAGTGGACACTGCTGACCAGAGGATGAAGACATACCTCTTTCCACACAGGTCCCGGAAATGGTATCATCGCATATTCAATGCCATTATAAGCATAAGTATTGTCAACTCACACATCATATACACCAAATCCACTCCAGGCCCACACAAACCTTTAAAGGTTTACATTCAGAACATTATTGATGCATTACTGGCTGATCACTCCAAAAAACAAGAAAGGCGCTCAAGACCGGAGGGTGAAATGCCACAGAGACTCACAGAGCGTCATTGGCTTTGTCAAGCAGAGGGACGTCCAGACTGCGCCGTGTGCTCTGACCGCTCTCGTACCAAAGGCAGGCGGCAAACAAAGTACAGGTGCCGTCAGTGTGGCGTTGGCCTCTGTGCGGTTCCATGCAACGAGAGATACCATACGCTAAAAAACTTTAAATGCTGTCATTTGGATATGTAAAAGTGCAGGGTACCTTGACCCTGGATGGACATCTTTTCTGTGATGGCTCTCTCCTTTCTTCACTGCTTTCTCCACAACCTGCCTGGCACCAATGATGGATGTATAAGTTGGAAAAATAAAAAAAATGAAAAAAATACATAATAAATACCGTGTTTGTCATCATTTGGTCAGAACTTGTAATCAGGGCCCGAGTTTGAAGATGTGAGCAAAAGGGGTGAAAATGGGTTAAAATGTGAAAAAACACCAAAATGAGCAAAATGAAATAATCCCCCATCATCAGTGCACAGTTTGCCCCCAGAAAAGCACTCCCCTGGGGCCTGGAGGTGATCTGACCACCAGAATATAGTACCATATACCCCTGCTGGACTTAGAAAAAAAACCGAGCTTCCAGCCAATAGTACACTATACCCGAGGGACTCTGTCGTTTTTCGGCAATAGTACACTATACCCGAGGGACTCTGTCGTTTTTCGGCAATAGTACACTATACCCGAGGGACTCTGTCGTTTTTCGGCAATAGTACACTATACCCATCGACTCTGTCGTTTTTCCGGGCCGTAGTACGAAGTTGTGAGCAAAAGGGGTGAAAATGGGTTAAAATGTGAAAAAACACCAAAATGAGCTAAATGAAATAATCCCCCATCATCAGTGCACTGTTTGACCCCAGAAAAGCACTCCCCTGGGGCCTGGAGGTGATCTGACCACCAGAATATAGTACCATATACCCCTGCTGGACTTAGAAAAAAAACCGAGCTTCCAGCCAATAGTACACTATACCCGAGGGACTCTGTCGTTTTTCGGCAATAGTACACTATACCCGAGGGACTCTGTCGTTTTTCGGCAATAGTACACTATACCCGAGGGACTCTGTCGTTTTTCGGCAATAGTACACTATACCCGAGGGACTCTGTCGTTTTTCGGCAATAGTACACTATACCCATCGACTCTGTCGTTTTTCCGGGCCGTAGTACGAAGTTGTGAGCAAAAGGGGTGAAAATGGGTTAAAATGTGAAAAAACACCAAAATGAGCTAAATGAAATAATCCCCCATCATCAGTGCACTGTTTGACCCCAGAAAAGCACTCCCCTGGGGCCTGGAGGTGATCTGACCTTCAGAGTATAGCACCATATGCCCCTGAGGGACTTAGAGTAAAAACCGAAATAGTACACTATACTCGAAAAATTTCAAAGTGTGGTTAAGAGTACCAAGGGCACGGGCTTCCATGTCAGAGTACCAAGGGCACGGGCTTCCAGGCGGCTGCCCCTAAGGGGTTTAGCCCGCGAGGGGGTGCTTAAGGGTGGGTCCCCGGGTTCGGAGGGAGAGCCTGGTCCCCGGTGGTCATCCCCGGAGTCCCGGAGCCCAGGACCCGGGGAAGAGTGTGCCCGGGTCGGGGCTGAGTCTGGTGGAGTGGGGGGGTGGCCCTGGAGGTGCTCCAGGGGCTCCAGGGGTTCCAGGGGGTGCTCAGTGGGGGCCATGCCCAGCCAGAGTTGCCCTTCCCCGGGGTGAGTCTGGAGGAGTGGGGGGTGGCTCTGGAGGTGCTCCGGGGGTTCCAGGGGGTGCTCGGCGGAGGCCATGCCCAGCCAGAGTGGCCCTTCCCCGGGCAGAGTCTGGGGAGAGTGGGGGGTGGCTCTGGAGGTGCTCCCGGGGCTCCAGGGGTTCCAGGGGGTGCTCAGTGGAGGCCATGCCCAGCCAGAGTGTCCCTTCCCCGGGGTGAGTCTGGGGAGAGTGGGGGGTGGCTCTGGGGGTGCTCCGGGGGCTCCAGGGGGTGCTCGGCGGAGGCCATGCCCAGCCAGAGTGTCCCTTCCCCGCGGTGAGTCTGGAGGAGTGGGGGGTGGCTCTGGAGGTGCTCCGGGGGCTCCAGGGGGTGCTTGGTGGAGACCATGCCCAGCCAGAGTGGCCCTTCCCCGGGGTGAGTCTGGGGAGAGTGGGGGGTGGCTCTGGAGGAGCTCCAGGGGTTCCAGGGGGTGCTCGGCGGAGGCCATGCACAGCCAGAGTGGCCCTTCCCCGGGCATAGTCTGGGGAGAGTGGGGGGTGGCTCTGGAGGTGCTCCGGGGGCTCCAGGGGGTGCTCAGTGGAGGCCATGCCCAGCCAGAGTGGCCCTTCCCCGGGGTGAGTCTGGAGGAGTGGGGGGTGGCTTTGGAGGGGCTCCAGGGGTTCCAGGGGGTGCTCGGCGGAGGCCATGCCCAGCCAGAGTGGCCCTTCCCCGGGCATAGTCTGGGGAGAGTGGGGGGTGGCTCTGGAGGTGCTCCGGGGGCTCCAGGGGGTGCTCAGTGGAGGCCATGCCCAGCCAGAGTGGCCCTTCCCCGGGCATAGTCTGGGGAGAGTGGGGGGTGAATCTGGAGGTGCTCCGGGGGCTCCAGGGGGTGCTCAGTGGAGGCCATGCCCAGCCAGAGTTGCCCTTCCCCGGGCAGAGTCTGGAGGAGTGGGGGGTGGCTCTGGAGGTGCTCCGGGGGCTCCAGGGGTTCCAGGGGGTGCTCAGTGGGGGCCATGCCCAGCCAGAGTGGCCCTTCCCCGGGCAAAGTCTGGAGGAGTTGGGGGTGGCTCTGGAGGGGTTCCAGGGGGTGCTCGGCGGAGGCCATGCCCAGCCAGAGTGGCCCTTCCCCGGGCATAGTCTGGGGAGAGTGAAGGGGGTGGCTCTGGAGGTGCTCCGGGGGCTCCAGGGGGTGCTCAGTGGAGGCCATGCCCAGCCAGAGTGGCCCTTCCCCGGGGTGAGTCTGGAGGAGTGGGGGGTGGCTCTGGAGGAGCTCCAGGGGTTCCAGGGGGTGCTCGGCGGAGGCCATGCCCAGCCAGAGTGGCCCTTCCCCGGGCATAGTCTGGGGAGAGTGGGGGGTGGCTCTGGAGGTGCTCCGGGGGCTCCAGGGGGTGCTCAGTGGAGGCCATGCCCAGCCAGAGTGGCCCTTCCCCGGGCATAGTCTGGGGAGAGTGGGGGGTGGCTTTGGAGGTGCTCCGGGGGCTCCAGGGGGTGCTCAGTGGAGGCCATGCCCAGCCAGAGTGTCCCTTCCCCGGGCAGAGTCTGGAGGAGTGGGGGGTGGCTGTGGAGGTGCTCCGGGGGCTCCAGGGGGTGCTCGGCGGAGGCCATGCCCAGCCAGAGTGGCCCTTCCCCGGGCATAGTCTGGGGAGAGTGGGGGGTGGCTCTGGAGGTGCTCCGGGGGCTCCAGGGGGTGCTCAGTGGAGGCCATGCCCAGCCAGAGTGTCCCTTCCCCGGGGTGAGTCTGGAGGAGTGGGGGGTGGCTCTGGAGGTGCTCCGGGGGGCTCCAGGGGGTGCTTGGTGGAGGCCATGCCCAGCCAGAGTGGCCCTTCCCCGGGCAGAGTCTGGGGAGAGTGGGGGGGTGGCTCTGGGGGTGCTCCGGGGGCTCCAGGGGGTGCTCGGCGGAGGCCATGCCCAGCCAGAGTGGACCTTCCCCGGGGTGAGTCTGGGGAGAGTGGGGGGTGGCTCTGGAGGGTCTCCGGGGGCTCCAGGGGCTGCTCGGCGGAGGCCATGCCCAGCCAGAGTGTCCCTTCCCCGGGGTGAGTCTGGAGGAGTGGGGGGTGGCTCTGGAGGGTCTCCGGGGGCTCCAGGGGCTCCAGGGGGTGCTCAGCGGAGGCCATGCCCAGCCAGAGTGGCCCTTCCCCGGGGTGAGTCTGGGGAGAGTGGGGGGTGGCTCTGGAGGTGCTCCGGGGGCTCCAGGGGGTGCTCAGTGGAGGCCATGCCCAGCCAGAGTGGCCCTTCCCCGGGGTGAGTTTGGAGGAGTGGGGGGTGGCTCTGGAGGAGCTCCAGGGGTTCCAGGGGGTGCTCGGCGGAGGCCATGCCCAGCCAGAGTGGCCCTTCCCCGGGCATAGTCTGGGGAGAGTGGGGGGTGGCTCTGGAGGTGCTCAGGGGGCTCCAGGGGGTGCTCAGTGGGGGCCATGCCCAGCCAGAGTTGCCCTTCCCCGGGGTGAGTCTGGAGGAGTGGGGGGTGGCTCTGGAGGTGCTCCGGGGGTTCCAGGGGGTGCTCGGCGGAGGCCATGCCCAGCCAGAGTGGCCCTTCCCCGGGCAGAGTCTGGGGAGAGTGGGGGGTGGCTCTGGAGGTGCTCCCGGGGCTCCAGGGGTTCCAGGGGGTGCTCAGTGGAGGCCATGCCCAGCCAGAGTGTCCCTTCCCCGGGGTGAGTCTGGGGAGAGTGGGGGGTGGCTCTGGGGGTGCTCCGGGGGCTCCAGGGGGTGCTCGGCGGAGGCCATGCCCAGCCAGAGTGTCCCTTCCCCGGGGTGAGTCTGGAGGAGTGGGGGGTGGCTCTGGAGGTGCTCCGGGGGCTCCAGGGGGTGCTTGGTGGAGACCATGCCCAGCCAGAGTGGCCCTTCCCCGGGGTGAGTCTGGGGAGAGTGGGGGGTGGCTCTGGAGGAGCTCCAGGGGTTCCAGGGGGTGCTCGGCGGAGGCCATGCCCAGCCAGAGTGGCCCTTCCCCGGGGTGAGTCTGGAGGAGTGGGGGGTGGCTCTGGAGGGGCTCCAGGGGTTCCAGGGGGTGCTCGGCGGAGGCCATGCACAGCCAGAGTGGCCCTTCCCCGGGCATAGTCTGGGGAGAGTGGGGGGTGGCTCTGGAGGTGCTCCGGGGGCTCCAGGGGGTGCTCAGTGGAGGCCATGCCCAGCCAGAGTGGCCCTTCCCCGGGCATAGTCTGGGGAGAGTGGGGGGTGGCTCTGGAGGTGCTCCGGGGGCTCCAGGGGGTGCTCAGTGGAGGCCATGCCCAGCCAGAGTGGCCCTTCCCCGGGCAGAGTCTGGAGGAGTGGGGGGTGGCTCTGGAGGTGCTCCGGGGGCTCCAGGGGTTCCAGGGGGTGCTCAGTGGGGGCCATGCCCAGCCAGAGTGGCCCTTCCCCGGGCAAAGTCTGGAGGAGTGGGGGGTGGCTCTGGAGGGGTTCCAGGGGGTGCTCGGCGGAGGCCATGCCCAGCCAGAGTGGCCCTTCCCCGGGCATAGTCTGGGGAGAGTGGGGGGTGGCTCTGGAGGTGCTCCGGGGGCTCCAGGGGGTGCTCAGTGGAGGCCATGCCCAGCCAGAGTGTCCCTTCCCCGGGCAGAGTCTGGAGGAGTGGGGGGTGGCTCTGGAGGTGCTCCGGGGGCTCCAGGGGGTGCGCGGCGGAGGCCATGCCCAGCCAGAGTGGCCCTTCCCCGGGCATAGTCTGGGGAGAGTGGGGGGTGGCTCTGGAGGTGCTCCGGGGGCTCCAGGGGGTGCTCAGTGGAGGCCATGCCCAGCCAGAGTGTCCCTTCCCCGGGCAGAGTCTGGAGGAGTGGGGGGTGGCTCTGGAGGGGTTCCAGGGGGTGCTCGGCGGAGGCCATGCCCAGCCAGAGTGGCCCTTCCCCGGGCATAGTCTGGGGAGAGTGGGGGGTGGCTCTGGAGGTGTTCCGGGGGCTCCAGGGGGTGCTCAGTGGAGGCCATGCCCAGCCAGAGTGTCCCTTCCCCGGGCAGAGTCTGGAGGAGTGGGGGGTGGCTCTGGAGGTGCTCCGGGGGCTCCAGGGGGTGCGCGGCGGAGGCCATGCCCAGCCAGAGTGGCCCTTCCCCGGGCATAGTCTGGGGAGAGTGGGGGGTGGCTCTGGAGGTGCTCCGGGGGCTCCAGGGGGTGCTCAGTGGAGGCCATGCCCAGCCAGAGTGTCCCTTCCCCGGGCAGAGTCTGGAGGAGTGGGGGGTGGCTCTGGAGGTGCTCCGGGGGCTCCAGGGGTTCCAGGGGGTGCTCAGCGGAGGCCATGCCCAGCCAGAGTGGCCCTTCCCCGGGCATAGTCTGGGGAGAGTGGGGGGTGGCTCTGGAGGTGCTCCGGGGGCTCCAGGGGGTGCTCAGTGGAGGCCATGCCCAGCCAGAGTGTCCCTTCCCCGGGCAGAGTCTGGAGGAGTGGGGGGTGGCTCTGGAGGTGCTCCGGGGGCTCCAGGGGTTCCAGGGGGTGCTCAGCGGAGGCCATGCCCAGCCAGAGTGGCCCTTCCCCGGGGTGAGTCTGGGGAGAGTGGGGGGTGGCTCTGGAGGTGCTCCGGGGGCTCCAGGGGGTGCTCAGCGGAGGCCATGCCCAGCCAGAGTGGCCCTTCCCCGGGCAGAATCTGGGGAGAGTGGGGGGTGGCTCTGGAGGTGCTCCGGGGGCTCCAGGGGGTGCTCAGTGGAGGCCATGCCCAGCCAGAGTGGCCCTTCCCCGGGGTGAGTCTGGAGGAGTGGGGGGTGGCTCTGGAGGAGCTCCAGGGGTTCCAGGGGGTGCTCGGCGGAGGCCATGCCCAGCCAGAGTGGCCCTTCCCCGGGCATAGTCTGGGGAGAGTGGGGGGTGGCTCTGGAGGTGCTCCGGGGGCTCCAGGGGGTGCTCAGTGGAGGCCATGCCCAGCCAGAGTGGCCCTTCCCCGGGCAGAGTCTGGAGGAGTGGGGGGTGGCTCTGGAGGTGCTCCGGGGGCTCCAAGGGTTCCAGGGGGTGCTCAGTGGGGGCCATGCCCAGCCAGAGTGGCCCTTCCCCGGGCAAAGTCTGGCCGTGTGCGGGGTGGATGATCCCTGCTCCGCCTCACGCGAGTTCGAGACCGGCTGGGTGCCCTTTTATCCATGAGGCACTGCACTGCCTCCGGCAGCCGAGTTCGGGGCCCGGTGAGGGCTCCAGACTCCAGGGGCTCCGACCCGGAGCCTCCGACCCGCAGAAGGTGCTCCCTGGCCGGGCAAAGTCTGGCCGTGTGCGGGGTGGATGATCCCTGCTCCGCCTCACGCGAGTTCGAGACCGGCTGGGTGCCCTTTTATCCATGAGGCACTGCACTGCCTCCGGCAGCCGAGTTCGGGGCCCGGTGAGGGCTCCAGGCTCCAGGGGCTCCGACCCGGAGCCTCCGACCCGCAGAAGGTGCTCTCTGGCCGGGCAAAGTCTGGCCGTGTGCGGGGTGGATGATCCCTGCTCCGCCTCACGCGAGTTCGAGACCGGCTGGGTGCCCTTTTATCCATGAGGCACTGCACTGCCTCCGGCAGCCGAGTTCGGGGCCCGGTGAGGGCTCCAGGCTCCAGGTGCTCCGACCCGGAGCCTCCGACCCGCAGAAGGTGCTCCCTGGCCGGGCAAAGTCTGGCCGTGTGCGGGGTGGATGATCCCTGCTCCGCCTCACGCGAGTTCGAGACCGGCTGGGTGCCCTTTTATCCATTAGGCACTGCACTGCCTCCAGCAGCCGAGTTCGGGGCCCGGTGAGGGCTCCAGGCTCCAGGGGCTCCGACCCGGAGCCTCCGACCCGCAGAAGGTGCTCCCTGGCCGGGCAAAGTCTGGCCGTGTGCGGGGTGGATGATCCCTGCTCCGCCTCACGCGAGTTCGAGACCGGCTGGGTGCCCTTTTATCCATGAGGCACTGCACTGCCTCCGGCAGCCGAGTTCGGGGCCCGGTGAGGGCTCCAGGCTCCAGGGGCTCCGACCCGGAGCCTCCGACCCGCAGAAGGTGCTCCCTGGCCGGGCAAAGTCTGGCCGTGTGCGGGGTGGATGATCCCTGCTCCGCCTCACGCGAGTTCGAGACCGGCTGGGTGCCCTTTTATCCATGAGGCACTGCACTGCCTCCGGCAGCCGAGTTCGGGGCCCGGTGAGGGCTCCAGGCTCCAGGGGCTCCGACCCGGAGCCTCCGACCCGCAGAAGGTGCTCCCTGGCCGGGCAAAGTCTGGCCGTGTGCGGGGTGGATGATCCCTGCTCCGCCTCACGCGAGTTCGAGACCGGCTGGGTGCCCTTTTATCCATGAGGCACTGCACTGCCTCCGGCAGCCGAGTTCGGGGCCCGGTGAGGGCTCCAGGCTCCAGGGGCTCCGACCCGGAGCCTCCGACCCGCAGAAGGTGCTCCCTGGCCGGGCAAAGTCTGGCCGTGTGCGGGGTGGATGATCCCTGCTCCGCCTCACGCGAGTTCGAGACCGGCTGGGTGCCCTTTTATCCAAGAATCAACTGGAGTGTGGAGCTTCTACGGGCCTCCAGGGGCACTGCCGACCCAGAGCTGTGCCCCGGCTTCAGTTCTCTGTATCTCAGGAAGTTTTTTATTTATACATTTATTTCATCCATAATCTCTGGCGCCTAACTGATGAAAGGAACTGCTAAACTTGGTTCAATTACCACAGAATCCCAGTGTGCTATAGGCTGGCCACTGCTTGGTAGGAGTTTCCCGTACGTGAGTGACTGTTCCTTGCTTCCTTCACGCCCCGCTCAACCTCGTCTTCTTCTAAAGAGTTTGGCGCTGTCCTCAGAAGCTTTGGTCTTACTCAGCACCTGAGTGGCCCCACCAAGAGCAAAGGGCACACTCTGGACCTGCTAATGACAAAGCGGGTTAATATTTCAAATTACAGTGTGGTAAATGTTACTTTGTCTGATGGTTTCTGTATTTCTCCAGGTGCAATGAGTTTGCAGTCTTCTTTGCAAGACTCAGTTCAGAACATTAAAAATACCATTATTTGCAGATAACAAGCACGCAGCCAGCTAGACAACTGGAGTTAACCCATTTTGCATTTGTGGCTGACAAAACTTTCCAAGAGATCACCACAAGTCTGAATTCCACTACATGCTGTCTTTATGCATTGCCGACTAGATTTTTAAAGTCTATGGTGAGCAGTCTGTTGGCTCCAATCAATCAAAAAGTCAACATGTTGCTTGGATCTGGAATTTTCCCAAGATCCTTAAAACTGCAGTCATTAAGCCTCTCTTAAAGAAGAGCAGTCTTGATGCCACAGTGCTAAATAATTACCGGCCCATCTCAAACCTACTACTACTCAGTTGTCCATTCAAGTATGCAAATTATTTACAATGACAGAAAATGCGCTGCTGTTACAAATTGGAATAAGATGGAAAAGTATCCCTGCACACACAGATTAACTGCACTCTTTTCACTTTTTGATTCTCAGTTTGTTGGCAAGGAATGACTGATGTGGACTCATTTTGGATGAAAAACGTGTTTTGCGTTTGTGGAAACGCACCATGGAAGGATGTATGGACTCTGTGGCGCAATGGATAGCGCATTGGACTTCTAGGCATAATTTGCAAGGGCATTTAAAGGTTGTGGGTTTGAGTCCCACCAGAGTCGCTAATGGTGAGAGAACATATTAGTTTTTTACAATGGAAAATCTGCTCGCTTTACTATCTGATGAAAGGCACTGCTGAACGAGGTTCAATTGCCAAGGGTGCTTGAAAAAGTAAGCAAATACATCGGCATTATGTCAAATAACATTATCTTGCAATTTTTCCTCAATATCCAGATTAACTGCAGTATATTGAGTGCGCAATAAATTGGCGAGAGTCGATTGATTGAAAGACTTCCAGTTTTTTTATAGCTACATTGGTACAGGGGATTTAGCTCAAAGGTAGAAAGATTGATGCCCTCGTTCTCCATTAAACACAGTTGATTGGACAGGGGCTGAACTTTCGAATGTTGCTGGCTCGCTTTAAAAAAAAAGATATTGCGGCTTGTCGAGTCACAAATATTTAATTGGGCGGGCTGTTTGTCTCTGTGGCGCAATTGGCCAGCGCGCTCTGCTGTTAACCTGGAGGTTGGTGGTTCGAGCCCACCCAGGGAAGATTGAAAGAGCTATTGCAGGCAAAATCTATGAGGTAACATTGGTCACTGAATATCTTGGTGAAACAGGTTAAAGTAGCATTTAAGAGGCTCTGTGGCTTAGATAGTCAAAGTGCCTGTCTAGTAAACAGGAGATCCAGGGTTCAAATCCCAGCAGTGCCTTAATGATAGCCTTTCAAGCAAATCAGTTGTTTACATGTACAGAAAACCTTATCACCCGAAAGAGCTCTTACATTTTGCAATTAGAGATTGAAAAGTATCCCTGAATAAACAGAGTAAATGCACTCTTTTCACTCCTTGTTTCTCAGTTTGATGGTAAGGGTTGATTGAATGATTGATTGATTGATTGATTGATTGATTGATGTAGACCGTTTTCGGATGACTGTTTTGCTTTTGTGAAAAAGGGGAATCAGACAAAAGTTGCAAAGGCATTCAAAGGCTGTGAGTTCGAGACCCACCAAAGTTACTGTTGTAACCCCTGTTATCTACATTGGTAAATAGGAAAGCCTGCTTGTGTTATTAACTGATGAAAGGAACTGCTAAACTTGGTTCAATTACCACAGAATCCCAGTGTGCTATAGGCTGGCCACTGCTTGGTAGGAGTTTCCCGTACGTGAGTGACTGTTCCTTCCTTCCTTCACGCCCCGCTCAACCTCGTCTTCTTCTAAAGAGTTTGGCACTTTCCTCAGAAGCTTTGGTCTTACTCAGCACCTGAGTGGCCCCACCAAGGGCAAAGGACACACTCTGGACCTGCTAATGACAAAGCGGGTTAATATTTCAAATTCCAGTGTGGTAAATGTTACTTTTTCTGATGGTTTCTGTATTTCTCCAGGTGCAATGAGTTTGCAGTCTTCTTTGCAAGACTCAGTTCAGAACATTGAAAATACCATTATTTGCAGAAAACAAGCACGCAGCCAGCTAGACAACTGGAGTTAACCCATTTTGCATTTGTGGCTGACAAAAGTGTCCAAGAGATCACCACAAGTCTGAATTCCACTACATGCTGTCTTTATGCATTGCCGACTAGATTTTTAGAGTCTATGGTGAGCAGTCTGTTGGCTCCAATCAATCAAAAAGTCAACATGTTGCTTGGATCTGGAATTTTCCCAAGATCCTTAAAACTGCAGTCATTAAGCCTCTCTTAAAGAAGAGCAGTCTTGATGCCACAGTGCTAAATAATTACCGGCCCATCTCAAACCTACTACTACTCAGTTGTCCATTCAAGTATGCAAATTATTTACAACGACAGAAAATGCGCTGCTGTTACAAATTGGAATAAGATGGAAAAGTATCCCTGCACACACAGATTAACTGCACTCTTTTCACTTTTTGATTCTCAGTTTGTTGGCAAGGAATGACTGATGTGGACTCATTTTGGATGAAAAACGTGTTTTGCGTTTGTGGAAACGCACCATGGAAGGATGTATGGACTCTGTGGCGCAATGGATAGCGCATTGGACTTCTAGGCATAATTTGCAAGGGCATTCAAAGGTTGTGGGTTTGAGTCCCACCAGAGTTGCTAATGGTGAGAGAACATATTAGTTTTTTACAATGGAAAATCTGCTCGCTTTACTATCTGATGAAAGGCACTGCTGAACGAGGTTCAATTGCCAAGGGTGCTTGAAAAAGTAAGCAAATACATCGGCATTATGTCAAATAACATTATCTTGCAATTTTTCCTCAATATCCAGATTAACTGCAGTATATTGAGTGCGCAATAAATTGGCGAGAGTCGATTGATTGAAAGACTTCCAGTTTTTTTATAGCTACATTGGTACAGGGGATTTAGCTCAAAGGTAGAAAGATTGATGCCCTCGTTCTCCATTAAACACAGTTGATTGGACAGGGGCTGAACTTTCGAATGTTGCTGGCTCGCTTTAAAAAAAAAGATATTGCGGCTTGTCGAGTCACAAATATTTAATTGGGCGGGCTGTTTGTCTCTGTGGCGCAATTGGCCAGCGCGCTCTGCTGTTAACCTGGAGGTTGGTGGTTCGAGCCCACCCAGGGAAGATTGAAAGAGCTATCGCAGGCAAAATCTATGAGGTAACATTGGTCACTGAATATCTTGGTGAAACAGGTTAAAGTAGCATTTAAGAGGCTCTGTGGCTTAGATGGTCAAAGTGCCTGTCTAGTAAACAGGAGATCCAGGGTTCAAATCCCAGCAGTGCCTTAATGATAGCCTTTCAAGCAAATCAGTTGTTTACATGTACAGAAAACCTTATCACCCGAAAGAGCTCTTACATTTTGCAATTAGAGATTGAAAAGTATCCCTGAATAAACAGAGTAAATGCACTCTTTTCACTCCTTGTTTCTCAGTTTGATGGTAAGGGTTGATTGAATGATTGATTGATTGATTGATTGATTGATTGATGTAGACCGTTTTCGGATGACTGTTTTGCTTTTGTGAAAAAGGGGAATCAGACAAAAGTTGCAAAGGCATTCAAAGGCTGTGAGTTCGAGACCCACCAAAGTTACTGTTGTAACCCCTGTTATCTACATTGGTAAATAGGAAAGCCTGCTTGTGTTATTAACTGATGAAAGGAACTGCTAAACTTGGTTCAATTACCACAGAATCCCAGTGTGCTATAGGCTGGCCACTGCTTGGTAGGAGTTTCCCGTACGTGAGTGACTGTTCCTTCCTTCCTTCACGCCCCGCTCAACCTCGTCTCCTTCTAAAGAGTTTGGCACTGTCCTCAGAAGCTTTGGTCTTACTCAGCACCTGAGTGGCCCCACCAAGGGCAAAGGGCACACTCTGGACCTGCTAATGACAAAGCGGGTTAATATTTCAAATTCCAGTGTGGTAAATGTTACTTTGTCTGATGGTTTCTGTATTTCTCCAGGTGCAATGAGTTTGCAGTCTTCTTTGCAAGACTCAGTTCAGAACATTGAAAATACCATTATTTGCAGATAACAAGCACGCAGCCAGCTAGACAACTGGAGTTAACCCATTTTGCATTTGTGGCTGACAAAAGTGTCCAAGAGATCACCACAAGTCTGAATTCCACTACATGCTGTCTTTATGCATTGCCGACTAGATTTTTAGAGTCTATGGTGAGCAGTCTGTTGGCTCCAATCAATCAAAAAGTCAACATGTTGCTTGGATCTGGAATTTTCCCAAGATCCTTAAAACTGCAGTCATTAAGCCTCTCTTAAAGAAGAGCAGTCTTGATGCCACAGTGCTAAATAATTACCGGCCCATCTCAAACCTACTACTACTCAGTTGTCCATTCAAGTATGCAAATTATTTACAACGACAGAAAATGCGCTGCTGTTACAAATTGGAATAAGATGGAAAAGTATCCCTGCACACACAGATTAACTGCACTCTTTTCACTTTTTGATTCTCAGTTTGTTGGCAAGGAATGACTGATGTGGACTCATTTTGGATGAAAAACGTGTTTTGCGTTTGTGGAAACGCACCATGGAAGGAAGTATGGACTCTGTGGCGCAATGGATAGCGCATTGGACTTCCAGGCATAATTTGCAAGGGCATTCAAAGGTTGTGGGTTTGAGTCCCACCAGAGTCGCTAATGGTGAGAGAACATATTAGTTTTTTACAATGGAAAATCTGCTCGCTTTACTATCTGATGAAAGGCACTGCTGAACGAGGTTCAATTGCCAAGGGTGCTTGAAAAAGTAAGCAAATACATCGGCATTATGTCAAATAACATTATCTTGCAATTTTTCCTCAATATCCAGATCAACTGCAGTATATTGAGTGCGCAATAAATTGGCGAGAGTCGATTGATTGAAAGACTTCCAGTTTTTTTATAGCTACATTGGTACAGGGGATTTAGCTCAAAGGTAGAAAGATTGATGCCCTCGCTCTCCATTAAACACAGTTGATTGGACAGGGGCTGAACTTTCGAATGTTGCTGGCTCGCTTTAAAAAAAAAGATATTGCGGCTTGTCGAGTCGCAAATATTTAATTGGGCGGGCTGTTTGTCTCTGTGGCGCAATTGGCCAGCGCGCTCTGCTGTTAACCTGGAGGTTGGTGGTTCGAGCCCACCCAGAGAAGATTGAAAGAGCTATCGCAGGCAAAATCTATGAGGTAACATTGGTCACTGAATATCTTGGTGAAACAGGTTAAAGTAGCATTTAAGAGGATCTGTGGCTTAGATGGTCAAAGTGCCTGTCTGGTAAACAGGAGATCCAGGGTTCAAATCCCAGCAGTGCGTTAATGATAGCCTTTCAAGCAAATCAGTTGTTTACATGTACAGAAAACCTTATCACCCGAAAGAGCTCTTACATTTTGCAATTAGAGATTGAAAAGTATCCCTGAATAAACAGAGTAAATGCATTCTTTTCACTCCTTGTTTCTCAGTTTGATGGTAAGGATTGATTGAATGATTGATTGATTGATTGATTGATTGATGTAGACCGTTTTCGGATGACTGTTCTGCTTTCGTGAAAAAGGGGAATCAGACAAAAGTTGCAAAGGCATTCAAAGGCTGTGAGTTCAAGACCCACCAGAGTCACTGTTCTAACCCCTGTTATCTACATTGGTAAATAGGAAAGCCTGCTTGTGTTATTAACTGATGAAAGGAACTGCTAAACTTGGTTCAATTACCACAGAATCCCAGTGTGCTATAGGCTGGCCACTGCTTGGTAGGAGTTTCCCGTACGTGTGTGACTGTTCCTTCCTTCCTTCACGCCCCGCTCAACCTCGTCTTCTTCTAAAGAGTTTGGCGCTGTCCTCAGAAGCTTTGGTCTTACTCAGCACCTGAGTGGCCCCACAGAGGGCAAAGGGCACACTCTGGACCTGCTAATGACAAAGCGGGTTAATATTCGGCAGGAGTTATTAAAAGTTGGTTTAATAACTGTAAAGAGACTAAAAATCTTGGGAGATATACAAGATAAGCATTTGTAAAGAAACTTGGAAAGACCTTTTTTCCACATCAAATTTTACAGTTCTTCAACCACACATGAAGAGTCACCTGAACAGGGACTTGAACCCTGGACCCTCAGATTAAAAGTCTGATGCTCTACCGACTGATGGACGCATCATATGGCAATGGCATACAGTACATACATTGGCCATTCACTCACCTTAGCCAGCACAACAGCCCAGAGGCAGCCATGAAGACACGTGAAGAGGATCCATTGCGTTGTCAGTGCAGGCAAATAAATGAACCATTTTATTGTCACCACTTGTGCTTCTTCATGTTCCTCATTTGGTTTGTCTTGTCAAAAATAGGAATTGTACTGCAGCAATCATGACTCTTGTTCCAAGTTTTATTTCCAATTAGACCTCAACCAGAGCCACTGTCTGTCTGCAATTCACAGAAAGTGCTTCATAGTTGGATTGTAGTTTTAGCTTCGCCCCCACTTGAATTGAATATTTTTGTATGGGTACTTTCTTTGTGTGTGAGTATTTTTCATTCTGATCATTTTTGCCAGAGTTCATTTCTATACAGCTACTTTTTGCTAAGGTAACATTTTGATCCAAGTCGTGTCTACCCTTGCCCTCATGTGCTATGTCTGTGTGCATTTAATAGTGCAATTATTTGTAAAATGGCTTATGATTTTCATATTTTGGCTAATAAATAAAAGTAGATCCTGATTACCTAGTCTTGATCAATGTTCGTGTAGTTCTGCACCTTTATAATGTAGCTCCAATTTGAGCTATGTGAAAGACAGTTACACAAAAGACTTGCAAAACAAATAGTAGATTTACTCAACAGGGCAAATCAAAGAGAGCAGCCATGTAGGATGCAGGCACATGCTCTGTGGTTTCATTGTGTAGAGGTCATCACATCTGCTTTACACGCAGAAGGTCCTGGGTTCGATCCCCAGTGAAACCAGCTGTGTGTTTCATGCAAACTCTCATTGACTTTGAGCATGCTGTTGGTGCTTTAAAGCTCCATGACTTTACTGTGCCCCTCTTGCATACTGAAATAAAAGCTTCATCTGTTGAGCTCATATTGTGTTCAATAGCTACAGCGTACCTATCATCTTGTATCTTTCATTCAGTCCTCTAATTCTTTCAACAAGGTTTAAAGAAATGCGCTTTCTATGTTCTCATGCAGAAATCTGGGGATGAACCAGGGACTTCTAGATCTTCAGTCTATCGCTCTGCCAAATGAGTTATTTTGGTAAGGACAGCTGGTGGGTTCATGTCTTAAACAGGAACCTACTTATACACCCCAAGCATTTGATATTTGCTGGATGCCAATGGAAATGCGTGTGCACAATCTCTCTAGGTAACTTTGCTGTGGGTTGGTTATCAATCTGATATGATTTAAAACACACGTTCAAGGGTGTTTTTTACATAGGGGGACAATGTGAAGATTGTTGCGTCATTCCACCCCAAATTCTGTCAACAAGTCGGCAGGAGTTATTAAAAGTTGGTTTAATTAAAACCCTTTAAGCGCCAAAGTCGCAGAAATGCGACTTTACCGTACAAGGAAATTTATGAAATAATAGTAGAAAATGAATCACTTCAGTCATTGGTCGGTTCGGTGCAACTTCCTCTTATTAGCCAGGTATGATCTAGGGCAGATCCGGTAAGGAAAAAAATGGCCGGAGGAAGTACACGTGGCATGCAATTTACAGCAGATTCTGACTCTGAAGGAAATTATCTCCCCGAGAGTGACGATGGATTTCCAAGTGGAGATGAAGGGACTTCGAAACAACGGACAGGTGCAAAGGACAGACGGAGGCGAGGAACCAGTGGAACCAGTGGCTGCAGTAAAACTTGCCCGGTGGATGAGAGCTGGGACATGCTGAGAGAGGTCGAGGTATTTGAGGCATGGATCAAACCTTTTGAAGACCCAGTTGGCTACACAGGAGAGATGGATCTGACGGATGCTAATCCATTTGATATTCTGTCACTCTTTCTGACCGATCAGTTTTGGACTTTCATTACTGATGAGACAAATAGATATGCACATCCGTGTATGGCACCTATGATTCTGAAGCCACATTCAAGATTTCTTGAGTGGTATCATGTATCAGTCACCGAAATGAAAGCTTTCTTCGCTTTGCATCTCTCCATGGGCCTTGTTGAGAAACCTGAAATCGAGGATTACTGGGGAACATTTTGGCTTACACAAACGCCTGGATTTGGAAATGTAATGTCAAGAAACAGATTTGAAATCATTCTTTCGTTCTTTCATTTTGTCAACAATAATGATTATGTGAGAACAGGCGAGCCCGGGCACGATAAACTGTTCAAAGTCCGCCCAATAATAGATTTGATTATTCCCAAATTTGCAGCAGTTTACAGTCCAATCAAGGAGCTTTCTTTAGATGAAATGACAATAGCTTTCAAGGGGAGATCTTCACTAAAATGTTACTCTCCGAATAAACCTGACAAATATGGCTATAGAGTGTATGCCCTGAGTGAAAGCTGTTCAGGGTATGTTTTGCGCTGGTCAATGCACACTGGACAGTACAAAAATAATGCAAGCAACATCAGTGCAACACACGCAGTTGTCCGTGAGTTGGTTTCTCCCTTTACGGGCAAAGGACACGAGATTTACATGGACAGTTACTATACCTCGCCTGTAATTGCAAATGAATTAGCAGATTTGGAAACTGGACTGTGTGGGACGGTAAGGATTACCAGGTTGGGGATGCCAAAATGCCTTGGTAAAAGTGTCTTACAGCTGAAAAAAGGAGATGACCCAGTTTTTTGCAGAAAGGGAAAACTCCTGGCTTGTGCTTGGCACGATACTAAACGTCTCACCATGTTGTCCACAGTCTATGGAAATGATTGTGTTCAGAGGAGGATCCGATCCAAGACAGATGACACTGGCTTCCGTGACATCAAAAGACCTGTATGTGTCGACCAGTACAACGCCTACATGGGTGGAGTGGACACTGCTGACCAGAGGATGAAGACATACCTCTTTCCACACAGGTCCCGGAAATGGTATCATCGCATATTCAATGCCATTATAAGCATAAGTATTGTCAACTCACACATCATATACACCAAATCCACTCCAGGCCCACACAAACCTTTAAAGGTTTACATTCAGAACATTATTGATGCATTACTGGCTGATCACTCCAAAAAACAAGAGAGGCGCTCAAGACCGGAGGGTGAAATGCCACAGAGACTCACAGAGCGTCATTGGCTTTGTCAAGCAGAGGGACGTCCAGACTGCGCCGTGTGCTCTGACCGCTCTCGTACCAAAGGCAGGCGGCAAACAAAGTACAGGTGCCGTCAGTGTGGCGTTTGTGCGGTTCCATGCAACGAGAGATACCATACGCTAAAAAACTTTAAATGCTGTCATTTGGATATGTAAAAGTGCAGGGTACCTTGACCCTGGATGGACATCTTTTCTGTGATGGCTCTCTCCTTTCTTCACTGCTTTCTCCACAACCTGCCTGGCACCAATGATGGATGTATAAGTTGGAAAAATAAAAAAAATGAAAAAAATACATAATAAATACCGTGTTTGTCATCATTTGGTCAGAACTTGTAATCAGGGCCCGAGTTTGAAGATGTGAGCAAAAGGGGTGAAAATGGGTTAAAATGTGAAAAAACACCAAAATGAGCAAAATGAAATAATCCCCCATCATCAGTGCACTGTTTGCCCCCAGAAAAGCACTCCCCTGGGGCCTGGAGGTGATCTGACCACCAGAATATAGTACCATATACCCCTGATGGACTTAGAAAAAAAAACGAGCTTCCAGCCAATAGTACACTATACCCGAGGGACTCTGTCGTTTTTCGGCAATAGTACACTATACCCGAGGGACTCTGTCGTTTTTCGGCAATAGTACACTATACCCGAGGGACTCTGTCGTTTTTCGGCAATAGTACACTATACCCGAGGGACTCTGTCATTTTTTGGCAATAGTACACTATACCCGAGCGACTCTGTCGTTTTTCCGGGCCGTAGTATGAAGTTGTGAGCAAAAGGGGTGAAAATGGGTTAAAATGTGAAAAAACACCAAAATGAGCAAAATGAAATAATCCCCCATCATCAGTGCACTGTTTGCCCCCAGAAAAGCACTCCCCTGGGGCCTGGAGGTGATCTGACCATCATAGTATAGCACCATATGCCCCTGAGGGACTTAGAGTAAAAACCGAAATAGTACACTATACCTGAAAAGACTCTGTCATTTTTCGGCAATAGTACACTATACCCGAGCGACTCTGTCGTTTTTCCGGGCCGTAGTATGAAGTTGTGAGCAAAAGGGGTGAAAATGGGTTAAAATGTGAAAAAACACCAAAATGAGCCAAATGAAATAATCCCCCATCATCAGTGCACTGTTTGCCCCTAGAAAAGCACTCCCCTGGGGCCTGGAGGTGATCTGACCATCATAGTATAGCACCATATGCCCCTGAGGGACTTAGAGTAAAA